>NC_053154.1:255112802-255424468 GCF_016835505.1 Polypterus senegalus
TTTAGCGGACATTGACTTTTTCCACCGTGTGCTTTGTTTCCGCAGTAGCTGGATTTATGAATATGCTTATCAGACGCTTCATATTTTTGCTGCCTTTTCAATTGTGTAATCGGTTTTGTTCAGCTCTTTGGAACTGTTGCTTTTATCTGTGCACGCGCCAGTTCACGGAGCCGCTTCGGTGTACATGCATCAAGGTTCCCAGCTGTGCTGGTGCCATCGTGCTATGTCCATGGCTGTATTTAATGTTACCTTAGTCCTGGCACTTAAAACTTTCTCTCGCAGTTTCGCTGAGTTTGTGTCAAACACCACCCTGACCATCTCATCTTCCTCTGCATAAGCACAGTCCTTCACCCGTGAATATTTAGTGGCAGTTTGCTATTGGATTGCCGCTGACGGACGGCCTTATATGGGCAGGCACTAAATTACAAACGCCAGCGCAGCCTGTCTATGAACTTAATTTAAAGTGTAGGTTTACATCGTGCTTTGTTTCCGAAGTAGCAGAACTCATGAATATGGTTGTATATGTCACTCGCTCGCTTCTTATTGTTTCGCTGCCTTCTCAATTATATAATGCATGTTTTCTTCAGCACTTTTGGGGTCTTCCTGGTTTTCTATGTACTGCGGATTACGTGGAAGGCGTGATGATGTCACGAAACTCCCCCATGGGTTCAAGCTCATCTCCATTACAGTAAATGGAGAAAACAGCTTCCAGTTATGACCATTACGTAGAATTTCGAAATGAAACCTGACCAACATTTGTAAGGAAGCTGTAAGGAATGAACCTGCCAAATTTCAGCCTTCCACCCACACGGGAAGTTGGAGAATTAGTGATGAGTCAGTCAGTCAGTGAGTGAGTCAGTGAGGGCTTTGCCGTTTATTAGTATAGATATAGAGAGAGAGATACTGTATATATAGTGTGTGTATGTATGCGTGTATATATATATATATATATATATATATATATATATATGTATATATATATATATATATATACTATATATGTAATATATATGTGACAGCAACACTCATAACAGTGACAAAACAATTACATTGACAATCATGTTACGTTATTTTCAAGATGTTTCCTTTTCTTTTTCATTGCTTCTTTAACACACTACTTCTCCGCTGCGAAGTGCGGGAATTTTGCAATTAAACAATATGTGGTTAATTTCAGTGTGTTTATAAAGTTGTGTCAGGGATGTGGATCTGAAAAAGGAAGGATAACCACACATGAACAGTAGCACTGCTTTGACGCTGGGTGCTGCCAGTCTGCAAAACCGAGCGGAGAAGTTGCGTATGCCAGGGTATGATGTACCGTTGAAATGTGCATAGCTTAATGCCAAGGTTGGGTTTTATGCATCGTGATTCGAATGTGGAAATGTTCTTATGCAACATTTTTGTGCGTACACACTGTTTATACATGAGTCCCCAGGAGTGGAGTTGGAGACCCCTGTAGATAAGGAGAAATGGAGATATATTTAGCAAGTTGTCTGGAGAATAAACATGGTTTGCTTAACAATTCAATTTTTAATCAAATGGATTTCAGAATTGCATGTTGTTAAAATGAAAAAAATGTACAACTGGAGATCAGTTAGAAAGGCAAAAGAAACATTATTGTTAATGGTTTCAAATACCTTGTCATTCTCCGCTCTTACTTCCCAGATTATCAACTCTTTTTTTTTTTTTAAATGTCATGCAAGTTTATTCACCAAATTGAATTTTAATACTATTTTCACTTAAAAAAAATTGGTATTTTGTTTATTTTGATAATATTATTTCTAATAGTTGGACATGGTATGTAGAGTTCATGTATTTTTTTCAATGTTTAGTTCTTAGTAATTAAATTTTTTTATTTATGTATTATTTATTTATATTTTTTCTCTTTTTTAGCGGATCGCTACCATGTGACTTCAAAGACCGGAAACGTGTCAAAGTGCCAAATAATGGAGGGTCAGCATCTTCTGATGCAAAATGGCTTGGAACACCTATCAGTGAACTATGGAGAATGCCAGAGTGTGGCCATATTTTTCCACACTTGAAAAATTCTTCAACTCATACTGTAATGATAAGGGTAAATAAAAAAATTACACTACACAATTAATTAGAAAGGTTTAGTGGCACAATGAGTAGAATTGCCCCAACATACCTTTCACAATATTGTTTAATATCTGATACTTTATTTTTTATGCTGTTTTCATCTGATGATATAATTTATTGTTGTACCTCTGTATTATCTTTCTGTTTCTTTTAAAGCTCTTAAACATTATGCTTTTGCATAAATCTTTTACCCTTATAATTGGAAAACCATGTATTAAGTGCTAAAATCTATTGATTACAGTCTGTGGTTGATCCTGTAGTACACACCAGCAGTATCATAGTTTCCCTCTAAGTGTGTGTGTGTGCTATGCGGTTTTTCACATTATTATTTAAAATAGGCTTGAAAAGATAATTGTGGTTTCTAGTTTGAATTCTGAAAAGAGAAGAACATTATCAATTTTTTACAGTGTTTTACAAATCAGATCTTCTTTGTTGATAAAGGGTTATTTCTTTATTAATTTCTCTTTACAGACAGACTTGCTAAGCGAAGGTGTTGTCCCTGTGCCTTATCCTATGAAGTACAAAGATTCCTGGGATGATTACAATGTAAAAATGCCTTGTTCGGATAAGAACCTTTATCCAGTTGAAAATGAGGTAATGAATGAATAAAGTTATTCATAATATTACTTACAGTATTTATAAAATTGACTCAGATTAGGAAGATTTTTGAACATTGTCTCATAGTGTAGTATGTGTATTTTTCAACACTTATTTATATCCCTCTATACTAATAACCAAATGCATACTTGCTGCAATCTCATAACCACTCATGAATTTTTGGATAAGTCAGCATCATTAAATCCACAAAGACACTGTTCATTCCCGCAGTTGTAGTATAGCACACTATAGATCTTTTGAGTACTATATAGTATCTTGACTTTTGGTTTAGCCTTGGCTTTGGTGTTTCGTCAGGTTGACAAATTTGCTGCTGTTGTAGTGATAGCATGAAAATGTCCTGATATCTGTTGGATCTACTGAGGAATTGTTAATATGTTTTTATTACTTATAAACCGTTAGTATGGGTATAGTTCATTGCATATATTGACAATTTGGATTTCGGTATAGGGCTTGACGTTACTGAAGATGGTAACCATACAAGCAGAATATGGGAAGGAGAAAGCTCCCTGAGCCAAAGTGAAATTATAGGAATAGATCTATGTGCTGCCTTATACAATACATCCTAGCAGTCACATGTCTTTCTGTATGGGAGAAAGAATGAGAAAAATAGTCAAGAAAATAAATGGGCAAAACAGAGATCCTCTTTTTCACAGCAGTAACCAAAACTGTAGAAAAAAGAAAAATGACAAAGAAGGAGGAGCAAATTAAAATGGAAGCATAGGAGTATTGTGTCTGTGCAATTATTATATAAGTCACCAAGTGTGCTTGTCTCTATGCATTACAGAACAGTATAAAAGCAAGGCCAGAGTCCAGTGCTAAGGACATTATGAAATACAGGGATTGGAGTGTACTATTTCAGATGAGAACCAATTGTTTGAGAGAACAAATACCTAGTAGCCTGTAGGATTTGGGTTTCAGTGTGACTAACAGTGTATACCTACAATAGAATGTGGGAAGTGATGGTGGATTCAACATGTAGTAAAGGTGGAGGAATAGAGAGCTAGGATAGGATGATGGAGAAATCCCAATGATAGAATTCCAAATCTTCTAGAAACATACCTCTTCCAACATAAAAATGAAATTTGAATGTTAAGATTGGGTATTGTTCCATTTAATAAAAATTTGGAGATAACAAATGTATTTTCTGAACAGTAATCAGCAGGAGGGGGTTGCCCATGGAAGTTACAAAATTAAAGTGTGGAACTATATTCAGTTTAACAGTGGTCATTTGGGATTGGAAAAAAGGGGGAAGATTAACCAGGAATGGGAGGGGGTGTGACAAGGATGGTCAGGATTAGGAATGAGTGCATTAGTGGGTCATCTTAGACTGTGGACGGTTTGGAGACAAAGCCAGAGAGGTGAAATTGCATTGTTTTGGACATGTGCTGGGTATATTGGGAGAAGGATGCTAGGGATTGAGCTACCAGGCAAGAGGAAAGGGGGAAGGCCTAAGAGGAGAGCTGTGCCAGTGAAGATGCAGAGGAATAAAAGATATGGAAACAGATGATCCACAGTTGCAACCCCTAACAGGAGCAGCCGAAAGAAGAAAAAGAGGCGGAAGCACTGATGTCATTAAATATGCAAGAAATATTGGTGGATGCTATCATACTAGAGATGTCTACCCCAAAATGTTTAAAGAATTGTCAGTCCCTGGAAAAAGAATTATAACCTGATTTTAATTTTAAAGAAAAAGTTTGTTTTCCACACAGAATCTAATTATGTTCACTTCCCAGCACAAAAATGGCTAATGCATACACTTAAATACACTCCAATGCGATGAACCCCCTCAATAATCTAGCAAATGCGAGCTATAGGCTAAAAATCGCAAACACAATTACACTGCTCTTCTATTTTTTTTTGTGTGCTTGCGCATATTATTTTACAAAATGAAGCAAATACTGTATCTATAAATGAAACATCATTACTTATAGTAGATTCTCTTGATTAAAACAAGTCCAGACATATTATTGTATGATGCATCAACCATGAGATAAAATAAATAAAAGGACTCTAAATAAAAGGAGTCATGAGGCAAACATTGGCAAGTACATCTCGCATTTCTGGGTCATTAGCCCTGACTCAAAAGGTCACACATTCGCAAATCTCTTATCATTGAATGGCAGCGGCTGTGACATCTCTAATGATACATAGACGTCCATATATGAACATAATGAGTCACTGCTAAGGGTGTGCATAATTAAAAAAAATACACTATTTGGGTAGGGTGGTACTTGGGTATAAGAGTGTATTAGGGGATGGTGTTCAGAGGTTTTATATGATTCACTGTTTTATTTGCAATAAAATTGTTCTGAACCTGGATCCCTATTTGGAGAGGTTTTGGATTGTGGAGGGGGACCCATGGTTTCAAATGCTGTAACTTTATTTTTTTGTGTTATCAACATTAAAAATTAGACAGGTACAGTTAGGATGTCTGGGTATTACTTGTACATGAGATATACTACATCAGAAAGCAAAAATGTGAACATATTACCATGAGTGCCTATTTTTTCTAGTTTAGCAGCAGTTCTTTTAATAAAATAATGTTTCAATTTGACTGAAACACATATTATATCACATTTGAGAAGTTATCTGCCAGGTTTTAGTGAAAAATTGACTCTCCTAACTTTATGTTTTTAATAATATGACTTTATATTATGGTACCCCCCTTAGGTGGAAATTGTTGAAAAATGGCTCTCAGGGTGTAAGGGGTTTTTAATTATATCAAAGAGGAGGAGAGTACATTTCTTCCAAAACAATTGAGAGATTGATTCATGGATGAAGCTTATCTAATACTGAGACCTTACCCACACTTCTAGAGTCCAAAGTCTCCTTGAGTTCAATTAAAAGAATGGGAACATCCAGGAGGTATGCTTAATGCTCTTTGAGGCATGGGAGAAGCAAGCAATTATTGCTTTTCCATCAGAGAATTATTCTGAGCTTTAAAAAACATATTGAATGGAATTCTTAATTAATATTTGGGGTAGAGCATATGTTGACAATGATTTGGTTCTGATCATAGGTTTGAAGTTATACAAGTTGCACTTCTAGAGTTTTAATGCAAGTAATTTACAGGGCTTAGTACTTAGTTCAGTCCTAGTGTAATTAATCTAAAGATCTGTCCTCTGAATCAGTAGTGGAATGATCTTGATTCTAACATCAGAAATTTGCAGTTCAAGTTTCATACTAATCACCAGGAGGCACATTCTCCAAACAGGGCAATTTAGATACCAATTCAGCAATAGTTTAATATGAGCTAGATGTAAAGAGAGTTTAACAGTGAAGACAATAATAGATCCATTAACTACTTTTCAGACTTTAAGTCTTCAGTTTAGCCTTGTTAAAATGGTAGAAATTCATCTATTTTGTTCGAGTGTTTCTCAAAGATAATGGAGCTATAAAAAAACTGAAGCAAAATCTCTTAACGTGGGTGTGGAATAGAGTTGGTACAGTTGCATTTGCGATAAAACAAAGAAGATGCAGATAGTGCTATTTAGATAGAAGATTGTGATAATTGTGTTGTACAGCATTGGTAGTTTGTGCCCAGGATGCTGGCACTTTTGTCAAACTTAGAAGCCTTGCTAAGGCTTTCATGTAACATGTACAACCTGTTATAGTTTCTCACAGATAGGTTATGACAACCGATGACCCAAACAAGATTAACTTGTGTTAGTAAAAAAACATGAAAGTGTGAATGCCTTTGGGTTGAGGAACACACTCAGCTAAAGGACAGGAAAATCCTTTTGATAAGTCCCACTCCTGGATGATTTATACTGATGCAAGAACCACCTTACTCTGTAATGCTTAGGAGCATATCGCAAAGAACTAACCAACTAAACAATATTTATGGAGATGAATAAAGATAATGGTTCAATAGTTTTCATGTTTTGTTTACATTTTAATTTTTTTGTGTTTTGCCCTTTGGGATCCCCTAGCACATACATAAAATGACACAAAAAATATGCCATAGACTAATAAATAACAAAGTTAACAGAGACTGAATTATAGTGAAAATTGCCCAGCAGCCAGTTCCATAGCAGGTCTGGTCTACAAGCGAGTGTCACTTCTCAATACTGTTCATCATCTCTGACAGCTCAAGAATGGTTGGTATTTAAGTTAAATATTAAATATGTGGTATTTTTATGACCATAAATTGGGAAATAAAGGAGAAGCTTGACTTCAGAAATGGTAGAACCTCACAAAAAATTACATTTGCAGTTTTTTTGAAATCTCCAGATGTGATTCAATATGCAGGAACATTCACAGTTTCAAAGTACACTTATTCCAGAAGTTTTTTGTGGTGCTCTGTTAGCCTGGATTGTATGCTGCAGGGGAGATACTTTTTGTTAATTTACAAATACAACTTCACAATTTCATAAGCCACATTTCATTGGCAAATGAGTGCATGCCATATGTTTTAAAAAAGGTTTTGATCAAAACATAAATATTATTAGAGTAATGCATGAAATGTTTCGTGATTCATCAAATTTTAATCCAGTTGAGAGTTTGTGGAAATTGTGAGAGAAGAGCTATTTAACTGTTTTAAATAAGTTTCATTTACAGTCATGTCCAAAAGTTTTGAGAATTACACAAATATTAATTTTCTCAAAGTTTGCTGCCTTTTTATGATGGCAATTTGCATATACTCCAGAATGTTACAAAGAGTGATCAAATGAATTGCAATTAATTGCAAAGTCCCTCTTTTCCATGAAAATGAAAACCCATTTCCCCTGCATTAGAGCCCTGCCACAAAAGGACCTGCTGACATTTCAGTGATCCTCTTGTTAACACATGTGAGAGTGCTGACGTGGACAAGGTTGGAGATGATTCTGTCATGCTATTGAGTTAGAATAGAGAAGTTCAACTGTTGTGAAGAAGGCTTTAGTGCAACAAAGAAAGTCCAGCAAGCGCCAGGACCATCTCCTAAAGTTGATTCAGCTGCGGGATGGGGCACCACCAGTGCAGAGCTTGCTCAGGAATGGCAGCAGGCAGGTGTGAGTGCATGGGCATGCATGGTGATGCAAATATTATTGGAGGATGGCCTGGTGTTGAGAAGGGCAGCAAAGAAGTCCCTTCTCTCCAAGAAAAAACATCAGGGACAGACTGATATTCTACAAAAGGTACAGAGATTGGACTGCTGAGGACTGGGGTAAAATCATTTTCTCTGATTAATCCCCTTTCTGATTGTCTCACTCACAATTTTGAACACAGCCATGAATAAAGAATGGTACCAAAACATCCTCTGAGTGCAACTTCTCCCAACCATCCAAGAACAGTTTAGTGATAATGACTTTTCCAGCATGATGGCGCACCACGCCATAAGGCAAAAGTGATAACTAAGAGGCTTGGGGAACAAATCATTGAAATTTTAGGTCCATGACCAGGAAACTCCCCAGACCTTAATCCCATTGAGAACTTGTGGTCAATTCTCAAGAGGCAGGTGAACAAATAAAAACCCACAAATTCTGACAAATTCCAAGCATTGATTATGGAAGAATGGGCTGCCACCAGTAAGGATTTGGCCCTGAAATTGATTGACAGCATGCCTGGGCAAATTGCAGAAGGGCCAACAATGCAAATATTGACTGTTTGCATAAACTTAATGTAATTGTTAATAAAAGCCTTTGAAAATGATGAAATGCATGTACCTATACTTCAGTATATCATAGAAACATCTGACAAAAATATATAAAAACACTGAAGCAGCAAACTGTGAAAACCCAATACTTGTATCATTCTCAGAACTTTTGGCCATGACTGTACATTGATGTGTAAAATTAGTACCACCATTAATATTAACAAAATGCAAGGTAATCTTTATTTAAACTAGAATTTAATCCTTAAGTATGCTATTGCTAATTAGTTGCATTCATTAATGGAAAAAATCAAGAAATTAGTGAAACACTTTATTAAAATTAAATTCTAAATGCAAAAGTACAACTTCACTCATGCAGGGTACTGTATGAGGTAATTTTCATTATTATATTGATAGTTCAGCATTTTGCTTAACTTAAAATCTAACATAATTCTTATGCATGGTCCATCCTAATTGCTAAAATGAGAAAAAAAATGTTCAAAACGTTATCTCAAAGAAAGCTGGAATTTATTTTGTGAAAATTCCACATTAAATAATTAATATTAATACTTTATACATTTTCTAGAATCATTCATGCATTAAAATTGTTATAAAAGAATAAATTGTTGTTCAGTCATGTTTTGAGGTGAAACTCTCCCCATTCAATCTACTTAAATAACATAATCAATAGTGTGGTCTAATTACTTTAATAAATCTTTTGGTGACTCCCCTGGTACCATGCCATGACATCCTGTGTAGTTACAGTGGGATGCAAAAGTTTGGGCAACCTTGTTAATGGTCATTATTTTTCCTGTATAAGTCGTTGGTTGTTACGATAAAAAATGTCAGTTAAATATATCATATAGGAGACACACAGTGATATTTGAGAAGTGAAATGAAGTTTATTGGATTTACAGAATGTGTGCAATAATTGTTCAAACAAAATCAGGCAGGTGCATAAATTTGGGCACCACAAAAAAGAAATGAAATCAATATTTAGTAGATACACCTTTTGCAGAAATTACAGCCTCTAAACGCTTCCTGTAGGTTCCAATGAGAGTCTGGATTGTGGTTGAAGGTATTTTGGACCATTCCTCTTTACAAAACATCTCTAGTTCATTCAGGTTTGATGGCTTCCGAGCATGGACAGCTCTCTTTAACTCACACCACAGATTTTCAATTATATTCAGGTCTGGGGACTGAGATGGCCATTCTAGAACGTTGTACTTGTTCCTCTGCATGAATGCCTTAGTGGATTTTGAGCAGTGTTTCGGGTCGTTGTCTTGTTGAAAGATCCAGCCCCGGCGCAGCTTCAGCTTTGTCACTAATTCCTGGACATTGGTCACCAGAATCTGCTGATACTGAGTGGAATCCATGCGTCCCTCAACTTTGACAAGATTCCCAGTCCCTGCACTGGCCACACAGCCCCACAGCATGATGGAACCACCACCATATTTTACTGTAGTTGCAGGTGTTTTTCTTGGAATGCTGTGTTCTTTTTCCTCCATGCATAACGCCCCTTATGCCCAAATAACTCAATTTTAGTTTCATCAGTCAACAGCACCTTATTCCAAAATGAAGCTGGCTTGTCCAAATGTGCTTGAGCATACCTCAAGCGGCTCTGTATGTGCTGTGGGCGGAGAAAAGGCTTCCTCTGCATCACTCTCGCATACAGCATCTCCTTGTGTAAAGTGCGCCGAATGGTTGAACGATGCACAGTGACTCCATCTGCTGCAAGATGATGTTGTAGGTCTTTGGTGCTGGTCTGTGGTTTGACTCTTGACTGTTCTCACCATTCGTCGCTTCTGTCTATCTGAAATCTTTCTTGGTCTGCCACTTCGAGCCTTAACTTGAACTGAGCCTGTTTTCTTCCATTTCCTCAATATGTTCCTAACTGTGGAAACAGACAGCTTAAATCTCTGGGACAGCTTTCTGTATCATTCCCCTAAACCATGATGGTGAACAATCTTTTTCTTCAGGTCATTTGAGAGTTATTTTGTGACCCCCATGTTGCTACTCTTCAGAGAAAATTAAAAGGAGGAGGGAAACTTACAATTGACCCCCTTAAATACTCTTTCTCATTATAGGATTCACCTGTGTATATAGGTCAGGAGTCACTGAGCTTACTAAGCCAATTTGAGTTTCAATAATTAGTTCTAAAAGTTTTGGAATCAATAAAATGACAACGGTGCCCAAATTTATGCACCTGCCTGATTTTGTTTGAACAATTATTGCACACTTTCTGTAAATCCAATAAACTTAATTTCACTTCTCAAATATCACTGTGTGTGTCTCCTATATGATATATTTAACTGACATTTTTTATCGTAACAACCAATGATTTATACTGGAAAATAATGACTATTAACAAGGTTGCCCAAACTTTTGCATCCCACTGTAGTTATAGTAGATCCTGTATTTGACTTTTAAAATATTGAGAAATTGTAACATTTTCTTATTAAACACTTTCCTATAAGACATATTGCTAGTATTTTTTACTTTAAGTTACTTTTCCAAAAATTGTGTGTGTTTTGTTTGCCATTAAATTATGTGCTAAAATCTTATTTTTTCCTTTTATTACTTTTTGAAATTTAATTTTTTGCGGCTTTTAGAAATCTTTTATGGAGAATATAAGTAAAGAAATATATTTTCTGATTCTAAAATATAGGATGGAAATTCCACGCTGCAAAGTCGATGGGATCTGATCCAAAATGCTCTTCAAAACCGATTCAGTAGCTCCTTGGATTTGATGGTAAGAAAATCACTGGGAATCTTGAATAATAGTTTCAGTTATTTAATAATTAATTTTTATATTTGGTAAATGTTTAGTTGTTACTACTTTCTACTTTGTGTTCACCTTGTGCTTTTTTATTTAAAATCCACTGCCGTTTGTTACTTGTAGTTTCAGTGCCGAGTACTGGATGCTGTATTTGGATGCTGTATTTGAAAAACAAGACACTGGAGCAAGTGCTAAAGTATAGATTTATTACTTGAAACAATTCACTAGTGCAAATTGTAATGTATGTTGGAGAAAAGAAAAAAATGTTAACACACACAGATATTCATTATACAGATTGTATGCACTGTGTTTATCAATAAAATCTTGGGCATAGAGTAAAGTTGGTATTTTTTTTAACCAAATCAGTAATAAAGCAAGTAGGTAGGATTTGTTAAAAAGTTGTTCATATCATTTAGTTGCCTCATGCTGTTCTACATATTGATCAGTATTTGACACCTCCCTTATCAGTGCTCAAAATTGAAATTTAGGTATCCTATGCTAGTTTATTTAAAGCCATCATTTGCTGCTTAGAAATTTTTAAAAACTTTTTCTTGCTAGGTTATTCTACCTTAGGTGCATTCCTTAAAACAAACTGGTAAAATGTCTTGATATCAGGGTCAGAAAATACAACTGGACATAAAGCCGCGTTTGCTAAGTAATACAGTAATGCCTTTGTTTTTTGATTTGTTTACATTTATTGTGAAAAAGATGTACTGTAATTGCCATCTCTGTCTGTCCATTTCTCTTTCTGCATTTAACAACTTGGCTCCCAGTGGACGTATTTTATTGAAATTTGTTGGGAAAGTTAAATTCTCCTTAAGATACTTTTTGAAATGTCGAAATCTCCTATTCAAAACTATTGCTGAATTTACGAAACCATCTGTCTTTAAAACAGGAACATTCTGTGCGACTTTAATTGTGGATTCATATATTTTTTCAAGTGTACCTTGAGAGAGGTTTCTTCTCCTTGTATATTTTCCTCTTTTTCCCAATTTAAGTTAGTCAAATGTCAAGTTCTGGTTGTTGTTTTTTTTGCTGCCTCCACTCCTCTACCACAAGCTCTGACCTCTGCCAGCTGACTGTGGCTCCTTGAATGTAGTGAGGCAGCCATTTTTATGTTGTACCCGGATATGCTCCAGGTGCTTGTTGATGTACTTCCTGCAGCACTTCCTGGTGTGGTTTAAGTGCTACATGGGCACCCAGAAGCACTCCGGGTGTGTCTGGATTCTCTCCTGGCAGCTCTTCCTGGTGTGGCTGAACTGCTGCCATCCAGGGCTCCAGAATTGTCCAGGCGTCCCCTGGCGGTGACCACGGACCTAACCCCAACCCCCGCCCAAGGTTGAGCTTCCAAGCTCTGCTCCCGTAGTCCCAACACGCACCAGGGTGGCTGCTCTTACGTGTTCCAGGGGAGGTACTGCTTCTCTCCTGGTCCTTCCACTCTGTGGCTGTTTCAATTGGGCATGAGGCCCAGCTGTCCATCACACAGTATATAGAAAGAAATTCAAAAGGAAAGAAATTGCATATGAAATAGCTGATCTGTAAGCAAAGAGTGAACAAATACGTACTCATTATTTACAATATGTCACACAAAAAAAAGAAGCTTAATAGTTACATTATCTACATACCAGTAACGACGCACTGCACGATAACTTGCAGGGAATACACTTGACTTAAGCATTCATAGTTTTCATAATCTTTCTTTGTATGTTTAGCATTAGTTTGCTCAGAGGTTGATGCGCTTTCTGCTTCCTGATCAGCTTCTTCTTTTCTCCACCCTAGCGGCCCGCTTCTTCTGATTATGCAATTTTAAAACTGATTAAGTATGTGTTTGCATTGCAGTTACTTAGTACGTTTTCCTTAATTTTTCACTTAAGCTGGCACTTAAGTCTTCAATCTGCCTCAAGAATGATTTAAGATATGAAAAGGTAGGGGAAATAACGCGAAGGTGGTAGGGAATGAGAATGACGCCCGTACACATGCATCGCACGGCCACCCTGCTGGCTGCTGCTGAGAGTTGTTTCTACAATAAAATAATAACAAAAATGTTCACTTCAAAAGATTTGAACTCTTATAGTTCAAAAATGCTATGTTTAAGAAATTTGAACTACAGTTAGTTATAGAACCTCTAGTAGAGCTAACAATAGCACCTCAATTGATGCTGTTTTGTCACTTGATTTGGATATCTGCTTCTGGTTTTGAGGCACCACAAGCCTGTACAATTTCAACTATCTGATATTGTAAGGTGTTGTTAAAAATTGTGTTTGTAATGTGGTCTGCTAACATATGTAGTTAAATTCTGTTATCACTGTTATTTTTTAATCTGATTCACAGTTACAAAACCAAATTTCATAAAGACAAATGTGATAACTTATTCTTTGAAGTAACTAAAAAAAAACCTGAAATGCTCCAACTTTCAAATCAGTTAACTGCACCCCTGATCACACCTAAATGTTACACCAAGTGTACATTTTGTAGCTTGCTTTTTGTTGCTACAAAATAACATTTCCTTTTGTGCAGTGGAATTCAGTTTTCAATTTGCAATAGGATGCCAATCAAAGTAAGTTACCAGAAAGCAAAAGTTTACAACATATTAATATGCAATAAACCCACACATCATTCTAGTGGAATAATGGTATTTTTACATATCCAAGGGTGTCTTCTTTCAAATAAACCACAAGTCTCTATGTTGTCTTCTTTCTTTCATTAGTTAAATATACAATTTGCACACGTGTGCTGAGGTAAGCAGTATGTTAGGGTACTTTTCTCAAAGATCCTTTTGTACTACTGGATAGCTGAGCTTCAGAGCATTTCAATGATGTTGTCTATGATTGGTCATTAATTTTACATGTATCAGCTGCTTGTAAAAGTAATAAATGCAGTTCGTGAGGGTGTACCAGAAGTGGATTATTATGTATTTTGCTTGGGTGGCAGTGTAGCCGTGAGAATGCCATGTTTGTTTGTTCAAAGAGGAACTTAAATAAAGAAGACTTTATTCTAGGGAAATATCTTCTTCAGCTAAAAGAAAACTTGTGATCAAGAAAACTTATGATCAAGGACAGCCTTGCAGAACACCAATGATACAGAATATGAAGATCTTGAGTCAGATTTGGATAACTGCTTTGACTGTATTGAGGATGACAACGCAGTGGTTGATCTCGGTATGTGTTTTTCATTTTTTTTCTTTTTTTAGATTGTTAATGACAAATAATACAGAGTATTTATGAAAAGGAAACTTTGCACTTAACAATATAACTTTGAAGCAGCGCAGCATTGTGCTTCATAGATCAAGCAGAAGGGGTTTGATTACTATTACCTGGATGTCGGCTGCTGTACATTCTCCTCTGTGTACGCTGGATGTCTAGCACACAATTTGTGTCAAACAGTATAACTTTGAATTGCTGCAGCATCTTGCTTCACAGTTCAAGCATAATGAGTTTAATCACTATTACCAGGACGCTATCTGCTCCACATTCTCCCCGTGTGTCTGTAAGTTGTTCCAGTATGCCATTCAGCTTCCCATGTGTCAAACAAGTGTAGTTAGGCTAACTGGGCCCTCTAAATTGGACCACTGTGTCAGTAGTTTAGGCGTATGTGTGATAAAGTCTGGCGCCTTTTCTAAGGCTGTTTCCTGCCTTGTGCCAAGGGCTGCCTCCACCTAATACTCCAGAACTAGAAAAAGCTGGTGTGAAAATGTACATGTTTGATGAACTGAGGTTATTCCAGATCTGAAGTTTAAATAAAAAGCAGCAAAAAGTGCTCAAGTGATTTTTTTTTTTTTAATTTTCCCATATTTGAATATTCTGTTGTCATCTAAATTGTTCTAATATGGTTATGTGCTTTTTTTCTTGCAGTGAGGAGTGGAAACCTAAAACAGAGGCATTTTCACACCTTTTCCACCACACGTCCAGACATGTGCAACAGATATTACTGAGCCGTCAACAGGCCTGTCAAATTTTTCCTTTCCTTCTTACCAAATTGTCACCAGAAGGAGAGCCAGTGCACCTACTGAAACTGAGAGTTGACCTGATATGTGACATGGCATTTCAGTTGAGGTCCAGGAACCAGATACTGCCCCAATTTGGTTTAAAGCACATAATCCCCACACAATCCGCACTCTACAGCTGTCAGCACTATTGTAGACAACATAAATAAGTTAGTGCAAAAAAGTTTCTGAATTAAATATATAAACTCCAAGCTCTTACAGTATCAGGGTTTTATGGATGTATTGTACATTTAGTGCATGGACATCATCAAAGCAAACAAATATCTGACTACTGGAGTAAAAGGCTTGGTTACGTTTTCCCATTTCCTTGATCAGTCAGACAAGGGACAGGTTTATGGCAATATTTCAGGATCTTCTCCTTTAAGGTCCCGATGAAGATGATGAAAATGTTATTGTCTTTTCAATACAAAGCCTTTGTACTCACAGATTCTTCATGTCCTGTAAACCATACTTACACTCAGTAATAAAGTAGTACATGCAGAAGAAACCCCAAAACAGGGCTATAAACTGTTTGTACTTTGGAATTTTGTTGTTTAAGAAGGCAAAAATGTCCATTCCACTGGTAAAGGACTGAGTTATGATTCAGTTATGTCTTTGTAGGATTTTATATAGCTTTTGTACTGGTTACAGCATATATGTTGACAGCTTCTACTCAAGTCCATATCTTTTCAAAGACTTAGTAAAGTTCAAAATGCCTGCATGTGGAACAATTCACAGAAACTGAAAAACCTTTCTACAATACAAACAAAACAATCTTCCCAAAAAGACCGTGTGAGGCAGCATGCAGTGGATCAGGGATGGGCTACTGTTGTTTGTAAAATAGATTGATACCCCTGAAGTAGTTACATGTTCCACTATCCATAAAACATGCTTATTCTAAGAATAAAAAATGGTTTGGAAGAGAGAGCACATAGCAATTCCAGTGGCTGTTAAATACTGCAACAAATGTGTTGATATTTAAGATGTACTGATTGGGTTGTCACAGGAGGCTGGGAGGTCTATACGTCCCCCGGGCCACGAAGGTGCAACCGCCATGGATGTTGAGGGGAGCACAGGGAAAGAGCAAGGAGTCTCAAGCCCAATGGAGCCCGTGGCCACTGCCAGGGGGCGCCCAGGACGTGGTGGAAACCAGGAGATCGACACTTCCGCCACACCTGGGAAGGTGGGGGAAGATCCTTCCAGTGACACCCAGAGTGCTTCCGGGTGCAAAGGCAGCACTTCTGCCACACCAGGAAGTGCTGCCGGAAGACTATCATCAGGTGCCTGGAGCACATCTGGGTGGGAATAAAAAGGGCCACCTCACTCCAATCAGAGAGCTAGAATCGGGAGTGGGAGCAGGATGAAGCTCCCGTGAGTAGAGGAAAGGTGGCCCATGGACAGGAAGAGAAAGGCCTGTGGAGGGTGATCGGTGCTGGGGGCACTGTTTGCTGTGTAGGACTTATTTTGTATTTAATAAGCGTGTGTTTGGACAAAGTGCAGGTGTTAGCCTGATGGTGTTCAGACCCGAGCTCACAGGGTATTATAACAAACTGCACAAAAGTAAAAAAATGGTATAAAACTTATTTTTCCATTTTCTGGACATTGCAACTGAGAATGGGTATTATAACAAAGTGCACAAAAGTTTAAACAAAAAAAAAATGGTATTAAACTTATTTTTCCTTTTTCTGGACATTGCCACTGCAAACAGTTTTCTAGTACACAAAGAGTAACCTAAGACTAGACAGCTGCTACCTCTTTCCCAAATTATGTTCAAGGAGTAGCTGGTGAAAAAATTGGTGAAGCTGACTAAACTCTTGAAGTAGTCAACCAGATGCACACATTATGGGGCAACGGCAACAGAAGGCAGGAGGTCATGTGTGAATTACACATTGTATATTGTACAAAATGTAATATTTATTGGTGTCTTGTAGTAAATAGAAATTGCTTCAATGACTGGCCTCATAAGTATATGTACAAAGTTAATAAATGTTTTATTGTTCTGGTGTGATATGGTGTATGTGTGTATTTTTTAAACATATTTTTGCTCGTGAAGTCGGGCTTTATGTACTTTTATGTTTTCTAATAAACAAAAAACTGCAATACTTGTTTTGTGGGATATTTTTGGTGGAAGGGGCTACATTTTTTCAGTGCTGTGGGATATGAAATCTTAATTTGGTACAGTGAATACTGACAGGTTGGAGCACAAAACTGAACTGATTGTAGAGTTGTGCATCATGAAATGTCCTAGATTTGTAATGTAAAGTCCAGTTTTTTTTTAGAAAATAATTCTGAGATGGCTACTTTTTTACTGTTTTATTTATATAAATACTTTGATCTGAAAAATTAAAGTTTTATACAAACTACTCTTCAGTTATTTGCAGCTTGTTTATTACCTGAGCAGAATAGTAGCCATTCATTTTTGGGGATATAATTTATGCACAATGATGCCAAAAACCCCCCTTAGTATACAGAATTTGTATAAAGATTTAAGTGTTGATTTATAGCTTAGAAAAAACAGCCATTAAAGCATGAGCAGGTAGCCTGTTATTGACCGATGTCTCTGCTCCAGTTGTGACAATTAGAACATACTGTAGTTGACTTTCTCTCAGCTCTTGACTCTTCAGTTTTTCTAGGTGATTTTAGAGAAAAGGATAAGCAGCTTGATGAATTCCAGCATGACAATGACTTGTCAAGCAACTCTTGTATCACACATCTTTACAAAAATTAGTCTAGAAATGGATGAGTTGCTGTTAACCAAGCATCTTTGTATCGCTTCTTGTTGTAGGTAGAAACTGAATTTCTGTTTTTTAATGTTGTATTTGACAAAGATCTTGTGTTGCAACCTAATAATGATTGATTTATTATATCTAACATTCTTACTAGAACTGAAAATACTTTTAAGTGTATGTATAAATTTCAGCTAGCTGAAGGGTGAATATGTAAATAAAGCAAAAATATTTATGTATGCATAACAATTTAAAGCATGAATAAATTATACTGAGGGATTGTTTTATTATATTTATTGCTCAATGCGTATGCAATGATACTTTCCCCTCATAATTAAATTTTGTAAACAACATTTGATTAGTCTTTAGGAGACTACAAGGCACCAGCAGGTGGCACTAGACATCTGTGACTGTTGCTTTAATTGGTGAACAGTAGCCCGTGTTATTAAATTACCTAAAATGTTTAATTTATAATAAATATTTTAAACCTCTGGTTAAATGTGATAATAATTGTAAAAGTGCCTCATTTATAAAGTTTTTTTATTTTATTTAATTTTTTTTGTTCCAGGATGCAATATTAAGATACAGTGCATCACATTGTAAGAAATGGGACTTCACTGCACTAAATTTGCTTTGCACAGAGGTAAGGAAATAAAATTATTTGAAATGCAATGGACTTTTCTTTGTTATTTTTTTCAATTCAATTTCAATTATTAAATTGTTATCGTAACATGATTGGAAGTGTTTTGTTTCATTGGTATATGCAATGAAAAAGTAGTTCTTAAATAGGATTCATTGTGACAATTTTATATTTATTGATCTTTTTCCTATTAAGTGCTTCTTAAATGTTGTTTTAACAGTTAAAAGTCAGATTTATAATACAGATTGTTTGCACAAGTTGTTTCTTAATGGATGTATTATTTTTTTAAAATGTTATTTGCATAAAGCATTATATGTGCATCGTCATTTCTGTTCATTAATGCCAAAACAGTATTGTGTAATTTAGATAATTTTGTGATCTTTAATATACACAGCAAAGACTGCTAAATGGTCAGATCAGTAAATAAATAGTGAGTGTAGGAAATGTATTGGTTGCTTTATTAGCACATAATTAATGTGTAAAAATCTAATTTTGCACCAGGCTGTGCTATATCACAGAATTGTTACTGTCTGTAATGAAAAACTATATACTTGCAGAATAATTATTGTACAGTGATGATCTGTAGTTTAATTTCTATGAAATTCTGGTCAAGATTTGTATACTTTTTATTCCTAATGCAAGTCAAACCACTGTTTTTCCTAAAATAACTAATTCACTCTGTTTTGTAGCCCTCTTGTGTTACCTTACATTAAATTGATATGCAGGCATGTTTCAATGGAATATATTTTAAATTAATTGGTGCATATAATGATCCTATTTTTCAAACACAGTCACATAATCCAGCACATACAGTTCCATGAAGGCTCCTATATGGATTTAGGATTAAGTAACAGATGCTAGCCAGTGAAATTTTCAGTGTTTTATACAAAATAAGAAAAGGTAACTCAAAAGTAACATAATATTTGTAATGCCTTACATTTTATAATATGCAAGTCTAAAAAATATTTACTTTTTTAGTAAGTAGTGAGTAATGTAACAAGGTTCCCCAACACTGTTGGTACCTGACTTGCTTTAATAATATAGCAACTTGGCTATGAACCACTGCATGCAGCAGTGCAGTGCTGAGACAGGATAATAAGGTGACAGTGCAAGCTGTCTATACAAGTCAGAACCACCAGTAGGAGTGATGGACGGGGTGTGAGCAAGTTAGCACAAACGAATGAATGAAGAGAGAATGCCACTCGAAGAGGGAGGGAGTATGTTGTTGAACTTGGAAGCATGAGCCTGAAAACGTGGTTAAGAAGAAAGAGAAACAGAAGTATAAGTGACGTCTTCTGGGTCAGAGGAAAAGTCGAGAGTGACATTGTGAGAGAATGGATGGGAAAAGTGACTCAGTTTCATCTGCCATGTAATAATAATCCTTCTAATGGGAAATAGCAGCAGCCAGCACATTTATTTAATTAAAGTATTCTTTTTAGAATCGGTTGTAAAGATTCTGTTTATCCTTATTTTTTCCTGCGTTTTGAAGCCTCCCACCCCCTAATAAACTGTTCTTTTCTTATTTGCCTGCATTCTCTGGCTAATACGTGTTCCTTTCCTTTACCTGCAAAGGAGTCACTACAATATTTTTTCATACTTTGTATGCAGTCGCAATGTGAGTGTGATCACATTACTGAAACAGTTTTGCCTCTATGTAAAGTATACTAGCGGCCTTCCATGTTATCTCTGAAGTCGTCTAGTAACTATTATTTACGAATTGAGTCTTTAGTGTTTATAAACATTTTCTAATGTTTGTGAACTTTCCTTTACTTGATATTCAGAACAAGAGAAAACAGCTTGGGTCAGATGCAGTGCTCTGTGAGCTGGTAATGATCCTTTACGGTAACAAGATGAACTTTCAGGTTTAGTGCTGTTGTGGTGTGGATCAGAGCTACAGGGTCCCCTGCAGTGGAACAAGTGCAGTTGTAGTGGGCTTTTTGTAGTTGGAGAAAGAGAGCAAATTTGTATGCTAATTTAGACCTCCTTCGTGAACAGGTTTAACAAACTTATTATGGTGAATAATGTTACAAAATGAATTTTGCATGCATCAGATAGATACTGTTATGGACATGAAAATGCATATATATGATATTTAAAAAAAATATGGAAACCATGTTTTATATTTATATTTGGACTGAAATATAACATGATACTGAATCAAATATATTTATCTCAGTACCATAGAAAAAGACAAGCGATGCATGGAGATATTTATTTTACATAATATATGAAGTAGAAAAATATGGATCAACATACAGTACATTTAAGTATTAATCTTCAGCAGTGCCTGAAGTGCAGATAGTCTTATGTTTTTGTTGGTTTCTTGGTCCTCCCCTTGATGCGTTGCAGATTTTACATGATTTCATAATTGAGCACCTAGGTCTGCCTTGGTGTTTCAGTCTATGTGATATACTGTATATACATTAGATTGGACAGGTTGTGGGTCCCCTACAAAGTTATAGCAGGAGATGCCGGTATACTGCGGCTAAAAATAAAGTAAGCCTAGTGCACAATAGCAGTGCAGAAAGTCCACATTAAACTCTGATCTTCAGGTAAAATATCCTGAGTCAGTGCCTCTAATTAAGAAATCGATCATGTGCATTGTTCGGAAAGTGCTGGCAGTTTCTTCCATATTGTGTTACATTGGACTGCCGTGGAGAGGTCTTTGCGAATATCTTCCAGCACTGAGATCTCTCACACTATGTAATATGTTAGAGCATTTGCTCTACTGTGCGCCTCTGATTAGGTATTTTATAGACTTTGCTGACTGTTGGATTAATTTGGTTATTAGAAAAAGCAGAGTGCATAATGAATGACACTTGTTCTGTTATCTCTGTAATTGGGAGAGAAGAGTTTTGAACCTCAGATATGATTCTATAATTTCACACAGTACTTGTAATCATTATGTTTCATATAGGTATTTCGGACCTTTTCATATGCTTAAATGCTGTTGATTTTACTTAAAATATTCAAATAATGTAGCATTATAGAATTTGAATTTAGCCTCTGATTTTTTTGTTGCAGGAGCATAACGTACATGGAATTTCAGAGAAATAATTTTGTTGTATCTTTGATTACTAACGTATTAAATTATTGCAGTATTGAATGTTTAAAAAATATTTTTTTGCATTGTATGTACTATCACTATATGTGTACTTTACATTAAAGTTGTTTACTTTGTTGCTTTTTTGCACTGACATAATACTTTAATTTGTGAATACCATCTCTTAATTCCTTCATGGAAAAGCTTAAACAAGGAAACTTTTTTAAATACGTCTGTTTCTTTGACCAGTACAGAACCTCCATAAATCATGAAATGTGGAAAGCTACTTCAGTCCTCTATCTTTACTTTTTTCTAATTAGATGAGTCTGTTTCTCTGGATCAATAACTGGCTGTGTCATTTTATGGCTCAATCCAATTTAATTAAAGAGAGCTATTAGATCTTTAAAAATAAGGAAAAAAAATCTAATCAAACCCATTATGAAAATGAAGCAACCTTATGTAAAACATACATAGTCCTGCTGATGATTATGTTGGTTTAAGCCTTTCTATTTGTTTTACTTAAAAATACATATGCTAAGTGCATGTAAGAATTTCACTGTACTCTGAACTTATAAACTACAAACATCAGACTACTGTCATTAAAAGGAGCCAGATATTCAAGGGCAGTATGTCATGAAAGAAAGCAAAATGAGTCAAGGTCAATATTTATGTTTTGTTGATGAAACTGACAAAAGAATTCCTTATTCTACTTAAAGTTTGTGGTGTACATAACATTTTAGTTAATACAGGTATACGTAAATCCCCCTGGACTAGTTTTGAAATTTAGGGTTATAAAGATACGTTACTGATTAATGATTTATTTTCTAATAATCCTAACTAAGTATGAATATTAGACATCTACCCAACCACTCTGCTAAACAAAAAAAAATCAGTGACTGGTTTATTCAGACTTGACACTGACTTTCTACATATCAGCAACTAAACCCAGTGATGAATTGTGTGCATCAGTGTACTTTGTGATAGGCTGCTCAGTACTGGGTCTTGCTTTTTACCCAGTGCTGCTGGGATAGTCTTCAGCTCCAACTTTGTTTTACATTATCTTCAAATGTTTCTTTGAAATGTAGCCATCAAATGTTTAAGATGGGTTCCTGTTTAATACTTTTTTTTTGCATTCTGCACATGCTGTCCATATCCCTTTTACTCTTGTCTATGTTCATTTAACCTTGTAGAGAGTGACGTGTCTTAAACTGTTTATATCTGTTTTTGATTTTCTTTTATTAATCAATAGTGAAATTTGCCACGTTAGAGTAGTAACAACAATCATGTACAGCTCTAAAGATTTGTGTAGAATAAATATAATAGGCAAAACTTCCATATATTATTAATGAATAATAATTTGTAAATTTCCCCTTGGGATTGATAAAGTATCTATCGATCGACGATCGATGAAATTTCTCTGTTATTTGTGGTAAATTTCTCTGTTATTTGTGGTAGTAAAATCTTCTAGGAGGTAGTGATATTAATATGCCTGTGCTTAGTTTTTTGTTTGTGCCACTACACTGATAGAGATACTACTTAGTGGCACACTGACACTAAAGAATTGATTTCAGATACAAACTACCATGTCTCTTATTCTGGAACTGGCACACTCTCATGTTGTTCGTAGTGTACTTCTTTGCCTCAAATGTTTATCCATGACTTTTTTGTATTTCAAAACTTGATTCATTTCTAACATACATATTTATAATAAATTTTCATTGTTTATGTTGTTAAAGTAAAAACAAAGTGTTTTGTGTGTGTGTTTTTTTTTGTTTTTGATTACCACTTATGCTATCTGAGGTATTCTCTTCAAATTATGAAGCTAAAAAGATTGGGCAGATGAAAGGATAAATAAGTTAGGAAAAATAAAATTTTAATGAAATGACTGGTTGCTTTGTGACTATACCTGTCTAGGTAATTTCTGTAAGCTGCCATTTTCCTTTGAGATTTAAAGTTCACAAATTTGTGCATTTTGTGATCATACTAATTTGTTATTTATTGGTTGTTTTGGTGGTGGTTATGATATGACTTCTATGTGTAGTTATTTATGTCAATTTCAAAGTAATGCAATTATATGGAGACATTGTTCTTTTCAAACTGTAACTAGCCCACTCCATTCAGACGTTAAACTTGAAAATGCGCTAGTCACAGGCATGCTACCAGTCTTCTTTAATCTTTGGCTCTCTGCAGGCTGCTCTTTTTCTACAGAATAGTGTTAAGAATTTAACATGTTATTACAGAGCTGTTAATGTACTGGTCATAGTCTTTAACCGTCTGTTATCTGCCACAGTCCTAAAAGCACCGCCTTTCTTAAAACGGCCTACTACTTGTAGTCTGTTTTATACAATATAATGACTTTAAAACTCTGTCCATTTTACTCTCAAAAATGTGCATTCATCTTTATTTCTTTCTGTAACAGCAATTGCAGTGTCTAATGTACCATGTTAGAAAATGAAATGGTTTTTTTTTATTTTGACTTGAAATTTACATGTGTGATTTTTTTTTTTCATTGGTGTTAAATAAGAGGATCTTGGTCTTAACCACCTGTACGTTGTCCAAAATGTATAGTACAGTCACTGGGCATGTTCTTTCCTGTATTCTACTGTATGTTTATGTTCTAATTTTGTTGTATAACATTGGAAATAAAAACTTTTTAATAGATGTGGTGAACATTGGCCTAAATATTTAATGAGGTATCAGTACAGCTTAAATTTTAAGTAAAGATATATACATATGTATATATGTGTACATACAGTATATATAATATAATAATAACTCTCACAAAAGGTTATTGGCAGGTCCCCTTGGAGGAGTCTAGTTGTGAAAAGACTCCAGATGGGTTGTTTGAATTTATGACGCTCCGTTTTGGTCTCCATGGTGCACTGCTGACCCTTCAGCGAATGATGGACTAGATCCTGCTCCTCCATTCTGCAAATGCGGGTACCTATCTTGACGATTAGGTCATTTTCAGTAATGACTGGGAATATCATCTCATCCGCCTTTGGGTGGTGCTTGATAGTTTACGGCTGGCGGGGTTGATGGCCAACAAAAGCAGTGCAAGCTGGGTATGTCTGAAACCCACTATCTGGGATATTCCATGGGGAAGGGTTTGCTCAAGCCTCAAATGGACAAGGTGGGGGAGGTGCTTTCATATCCCATCCCGAAACACAGAGGCAGGTTCGTGCCTTCCTTGGGTTCATGGGGTATTACAGGCGGTTCGTTCCCAAGTTTGCACATTGGGCCGCCCCCCCTCGCTGACTTGACAAAGGGGCACAAAGAATCATAATGTTGTCTGGACTGACGACTGTGAGAGAGCATTTGTGGACCTGAAAGCCGCTTTATCATCATTCCCAGTTCTGAGCAATCCAGACTTTTCAAATTCATTTCTTGTTTAGGAGTGGTGTTCTCACAATGGGGGAAGAACACCAATCATGTTATTCAGCAGAAAGCTGCTACCCAGGGAGCATAATTACTCGAGTCTAATGGCTGCACAAACAGAAGGATATGAACGCCCGACTCATTCAGTAGGCTTTTGCTTTTGATGTTCGCCACCATCCCTGGGCTGCACACCCCAATGCTGACGTTCTCTCCTGCCTTGCCGAGCCAGGCTTGGACAGTGTGGACAAAGCTGAGTGAGAAGATGTAAGGTCTCTAAACTCTTTTGGGGCTTCCAACCCCAAACAGGACGACATGCTGAAGAGCGTCCCGAAGCGCGATAGTCACATCTGTTTAAGAGAGGTTATCCATTGCAGGGGCAACCACAGGTTTCCAGTGTTGCAATGGCTCGCCGCAAAAAGTGAATCTGAGCCGACCGCAGTTGCGCTATAAGCACCTGTTGTCTCATTTCAACAGCAAATACTACACTTAGAAAGAAGGCATGCCAATTGGATCGCCATTATCAGGACTTCTAGCAGAACTGGTAATGAAGCGATTTGAAAATTGGCTCTATCTCAGTGCACACCCAAAATTTGGATACGCTATGTAGACGACACATTCATCATAATAATAAATGATCAGCTGAATGGATTCTACAACCACATCAACTGAATATTCCCTGCAATCCAGTTCACTATGGAGAAAGAAATTAACCAACACATCAGCTTCCTGGACATCTACATCGAAAGAAATAATGACGCCACCCTGACCACTAGTCTTTACCGTAAAGAATGCTATGCAGACAAGATATTACACTTCGCCAGCAACCACCCGGTATCTCATAAACGAAGCTGTGTTAAAACTCTATTCAGAAGAGTCCACACTTTCCACTTTCTTGATTTCACCATTGTCCAATGCGTCATGATCTGCCTTGAGATTTTATTATTTTTTCATGGTTTTTTGGTTTCTCTTAAGTTTTTTAACATTATTTTCAGGGTTTTGAAGACCAAGGAGAATCTATTGATTACATTTATTTTCTATGAAAATGCAGATTCAACAATGCTGAAAACAAATTATGCTCTCCTGTAGTTCTGTGTATTTTTTAATGACTGCCATAATTTTGAGACCTTTTTGTGGGAAGCAACTTGATCTCTATTATGCTATAAATGCTTCTAAACAAGTAACCTGTAAATTAGATGGCAAAAAAAGTTTAGACCTTTTAAGTAAATCTGTTTGTAATACCATTGGTAGAATACATAATTCAATTATTTCATTTTTAAATTTAATTTCAAATAAATAAGGAATGATGTACAGTACTGTTTCATTCAGGGTTTAAAAATACCTTCTTCTGTGGTAAATCTAATGAGGCATTTGGCTGTTGATTTATGGATGATAGCCTCTCAAAACTGTTCCTTTTACATACCCATAGTTTGCTGAAGTCAGTCAACCTTGTCTAGTTTATTGAGCATAGGGAGGATTAAAAATCAGAAAAGTGCAGCTGTAAATCTAAACTTTGCATGCATGGAAGCTGCCTGTTTAAGTTGATTAGTTTGTCAGCTTGATGTGATGTATGGACCTGTTTTGAGTCATGTGCTGAGTGTTAGTTTACTTGATTTGATCCGCTGTCGAGGTTTGATTTAAAAACATCAGGCCTTGCTACCTCAGCTATATCACATCTTGGCTGTCAGATGGTTTCATTCATTATGCCCAGTGGAACAGTTTATGATGTCAAGCAGGTCATTACTTATGACAGTGTTTAGTCAAGCCTCCTTTGCAGCAATATAAATGTTCTTTACTAAATTGCCAGCCAAGGCTTCTTGCCTAGGAACATACTGTCCTATACCTGACTTCTTGGACATTTGCATTTTTTTTAAAATCCATTTAATCATCCAGCATATCCAGCAACCTTGATGAAATAACTGAGTGATAGATCATCTTGACATTTTTGAAACATCTATTACCGTAAATAAGTTTTGGCAAATTTAGCTGTAACACATTAACTTTACAGTAACTGTACATTTTAACTTAGAATGGCATGTGAAAATAAGACTTTAGAAATATTCAAAATTATGATAAGCATTGGTCAGCCTTAAAAATGTCTCCCAATTAAAAGAAATGTAGGAAACAAAAATGACAATTTTTATTTGGATTTAATTGGAATTTATTATAAAGCAATCTTGAATCAGGATTCTTATTAAATACCAGGTATACATGGTCAAAGAATATCTATTAACCTTGTCATGAATGTTTATATATGATGCATCTTTCTCAGGTTTTCCATATAGGATTTATTAATTGAATAGCAGAGATTTGCAGGGACATTACAGATGGAATTTTAGGCAAAGCTAAAGTCTATACACACAGTTTTTTTTAAATAGGTTGTCAAGTTTTCAGAAGTTTGCTAAAGTCAGTCAAAAACAAAATTTCAGTGATTTGTTATTTAGTAAAATTATTTACTTAAAAATTATAGTTAGTGAAGGGCTTTCACATCCTTGTTGAAGTAGTTCAGCCAAAACAATGTCTTTTGTGCATATGAGCTTTTACCAAGGCTTCTGCCTGAGGATAGAACACATACACAGGGAAATATTACATTTTCCAACAAACTCTAAGGTGAGTGTCATCCGAGATACTTCTTTGTTCCCGTCTTTCATAACTTTCTTAACTTTTCAAGGATTAATCAATAAAGAGTGACAGACTATGAAATTGTTCATCTTCTGTCATTGTTTGAGACGAGTCGATGCCCACTTGAAAGTTATTTCGCAAATGCACAAGTTGACAAGGTGACATTTAAATATGTAATACTTGTTACATCCTTCACTTGGGGATATTAAGTACCATTCCAACACAATGAATGAAAATGAAATTTATACCTTTTAAAGTTTAAAATGATTTGAAGTAAATTGTGTTATTTACCACCATTGTCTCCTAGTATTATCATTATTATAAATATTATAATATAAATACATTGCTGTTGAATATATAGGAGTAGATCTAAGCACAAAACATATGATTTCATTATGTCTGGAAGTTGGTATAGGCTTAATAAGATTGAATAATAATATCAGCAATGAGCAAGTTTCCAATTCTGAAAGGCATGGTGTAATATGTTAAAAGTGTTCAATCTGTTTACATATTGAAATTAATACTAATTACAAATTCAGGGGCTTGTTTAGTATTTTTTGAGTCAGTCTGTTCAGTGATTAAAACAATATTTTTTTAGTTTCTTTAATATATTACTTTTATTTAGTACTACACATTTGTTACATTTTTATCACTTTCATTATTTGGATATGACATTATGGGTTTCTTCTTTTGAAATAATTGCTGCATAGGGGCTTTGAAAAGTATTAGGTAAATTTAGGAATTTTATTTGGATCACATTTAGTTGTAGACCTCTCCCTACTTGCCAATTTTATTTCAGTTAAGTAAACACAGCAAGAACATGCCAGTCCTGAAAATGACAATACATTTATGCAATACATAATTCATAGGTATTTATGCAATACATAATTCATAGGCTTCCCATGGGCTCACCACCTGTGGGAGGGGCCAAGGAGGTCAGGTGCAGTATGAGTTGGGTGGTGGCCGAAGGCAGGGTCCTTGGCGGTCCGGTCCTTGGCTACGTGGAATGTCACCTCACTGAAGGGGAAGGAGCTTGAGCTAGTGCGCAAGGTCGAGAGGTTCTGGCTAGATATAGTCGGGCTCACCTCGATGCACAGCTTGGACTCTGGAACCAATCTCCTTGAGAGCGGCTGGACTCTCTACCACTCTGGAGTTGCCCCCGGTGAAAGGCGCAGAGCGGGTGTGGGCATACTTATTGCTCCCTGACTTGGAACCTGTTCATTGGGGTTTACCCCGGTGGACGAGAGGGTAGCCTCCATCCGTCTTCAGGTGGTTGGGACGGGTCCTAACTATTTTTTGCACGTATGCGCTGAACAGCAGTTTGGAGTACCCAACCATTTTTGGAGTCCCTGGAGCGGGTGCTAGAGGGCATACCTTCTGGAGACTCCCTAATTCTACTGGGAGACTTGAATGCTCACGTGGGCAATGACAGTGAGACCTGGAAGGGCGTGATTGGGAGGAATGCCCCCGATCTGAACCTGAGCGGTGTTATTGGACTTCTGTGCTCGTAATGGATTGTCCATAATGAACACCATGTTCAAGCATAGGGGTGTTCATACAGTGCAAAGGGAAAGTATTCACAGCACATCACTTTTTCCACATTTTGTTATTTTGCAGCCTTATTCCAAAATGGATTAAATTCATTTTTTTCCTCAGAATTCTACACACAACACCCCATAATGACAACGTGAAAAAAGTTTGCAAATTTATCAAAAATAAAAAAACTGAGAAAGCACATGTACATAAGTATTCACAGCCTTTGCCATGAAGCTCAAAACTGAGCTCAGGTGCATCCTGTTTCCCCTGATCATCCTTGAGATGTTTTTGCAGCTTAATTAGAGTCCACCTGTGGTAAATTAAGTTGATTGGACACGATTTGGAAAGGCACACACCTGTCTATATAAGGTCCCACAGTTGACCAGGGGTGTGGAAATCAAATTTGTTTCTACTTGTCCACAGACAAGTAAACGTAGAAAATCCACTTGTCCGCCAGTTAAATTCACTTGCCCATAAGCAAATAACAAAAGTGAAAAATAGTTTATTTTTTCTGATCTCTTTTATTGTTACCAAAACTGCCTTCCATTTTAAAACTGAAAAAAGTTCTTTCAGGGAGTAGTATTTTGCCACCTTGCTCTAGAACATTATATAAACGATTGCCTTATTTTAACTGGCTAATAAACAATGCCTTCATTATAGCTACACTATTTCTCTTTTCGTATATTACAGTTACATAACAGAACACCTTCCTGATTAATTTTCTGACATGTTCTTCAGCTTTTGTCTTGCAACATCTTCTCCCACAAGAATCTTTATTATCTCAGACATCATGGGCTGAATGCTGTTCATTTCTGCTTGAGCTGGTTCCTGGAATGATGGTCCTGCAGAAGTGAATGCTGACGACTTTTCAGGTTTTTTATGAGTGATGTGCCTGTTACCAGGTGACAGCCGGAATTCCACAGCTGGTCGTGGGTCAAACTCTTCTAAAGAAGCAGTATTGAACAGCCTAGCATAACGCTCAATCTCCAAGCGTTCAGCTTTAGAAAACGCTTTTTCAATTGAGTCAACTTTTTTCTTCCTTTTAGACTCCTTTCTCAATCTGACGTACTAATCCCCCAGTTCCTATCCTTTTCCTTTCTGCACATATCCAATCACCACACGATAAACGTATTTGTGAAATTAAAACTAGTTATAAGCTTAGACCTCTGAATGGATGGCATAATTAAACATGTATAACGAATTTTTTTTTTTTAAAAGTTCTGAAAACTCTGAGGTCTAGGTTAGTCTAGTTTTAATTTCACAAAGATGTTTATCGTGTGGTGATTGGTTATATGGAGAAAGACAAAGGATAGGAACTGGGGGTTTAGTACGTAAGATAGACACAGCAAACATGCAATAAAGAAAGCCTGCTCAGAAAAACAACCATTGAATTCTGCGTTTGCGTCTCAACCTCCAGAACACGAACCCAACATTTACACAATATTTCAGTTAAACCTGTGCGATACCCATTCAAATATCCAGTTTTATGAGCCTCGTCACACCTGCTATAAACTTCTCTACACTGAACGTAGACCTGAGGACCCCTTAATGCAAGGAAGCAGCACTATAGCCACGCCACCGTGCCCCCCGCCACCCATGTCTAATACATGCTTTAATACATTTCATCGTGAAAAAGATATTAAGTATTTATCTTAGTATTCTGAATGCTCATTGAGCAGGAATATCATGAAGTCAATGTGCGGCGATTGCTGCCGGCGCTTCCTCAGTGCAAGAGAAAGTCAGTTTAAGAAACGCGCAGTGATTAACAACTGGGTCAGGGAACACTTAATGTAAAGCATTTAATGTGCTACATTAATTTATGACGGGGTTTGAGAAAATGTAGTAAATGAAACATTCATTTTAAGATGAAATTTAGTTTGCGACATTCTACTGACAAAATAAACTACGAGAATAAAGTGGAAATGTCGACTTTAATCTCGATGTAAATGTCGAGAATAAAGTGGAAATGTCGAGAATAAAGTCAACATGTCCACTTTAATCTCGACATTTACATTTTTTTTTGTCTTCACTGTGTCCGTATGTTTTTCACCGTGGCCTTAATACGCTTCTGTAGGTTTTTCAGGGCCTGTTGTGCCAGTTTTAATCAAGAAATTATCCATTTCTCATCCACGATGCTACTTGTTTCAGTTTCAGCAGCACGCATATAGCAAGAACAACGTGCTTAACGCAGAGCATTATGGGTTACGCATGTAATTCCTAATGACGTATTCGAAATTCCGCAAGATGGTATATATTACCGATGTTGTAGGGAAAAAATAATCGTGTCTAAGTGACGATTTTTATTGATATTTTGTAACATTTGGAAACCGTTAGAATGTTTTCTTCTTTATTATTAACTAGCAAAATACCCGCGCTTCGCAGCGGAGAAGTAGTGTGTTAAAGAAGCAATGAAAAAGAAAAGGAAACATTTTGAAAATAACGTAACATGATTGTCAATGTAATTGTTTTGTCACTGTTGTGAGTGATGAGTGTTGTTGTCATATATATATATATATATATATATATATATATATATATATATATATTTACACACACACACACATAAACATATATACAGTATATATATATATATATATCTATACATATACACATATATATACACACACACATATATACATACATATATATATATATCTACATATATACACATACATATACATACACACAAATACATATATATATATATATACATACACACACACACACACATATAAACATATATATACATATACATACATATCTACATATATACACACACAGCTATTTCGTATCAGTGCAATACGCTGCTTGTTAAAACGGATAACTCCCGCTCTTACGTGCAAGTCTGCGTGGATATTATGAACTATCAGATTTGTTCAAGTTCTATTTAAATTTTAAATAGAAGGAATTTTTATTTAGTCGACAGAAATATCTTTGGTAGGAATGGTAAAACAGACAGGAATATTATTTCTGAATAAATCAACTCAAACCTTAAACAACTTATAATATTTTGCTCTCCATAAAAATATATCCTGTCTAAATTATACAAGTTAGAAATAAAGTAAACGTTAAAAGAACAAACATTCAAATTTCTTTACTCTTATGTAATTTTATATAAAAAATAAACTTAGATTTTAAATATCCCAAAAGATTTTGCTCTCCATAAAAATATATCCTGTCAAAATTATACAAATTCAAATATGAACATGCTGCATAACAAAACCTGGAAATATAAATAAAATGTGTTCCTTTCAGCAATAACAAATCAAATCATTCAGTTGTCTTTGCTCATATGTCATTTTAGAGCTGGACGCCTGGCATCTTTTTGGCAACAAGTTTGTTTATGTTTGGTGTGAGGTTCTGTGTTGTGGAGATTCTCAGGATGGATTGCAGGTGCTCATCAGTGAGGCGACTCCTGTGTGCTGTTTTGTTAGTCTTTATCACTGAGAAGAGCTTCTCACACAGATATGTGCTACCAAACATGCACAAGGTTCGAGCCGCATGTAGACGGACTTTTTTTGTTCTTCAAAGTCACCAAAGCGCCGTGCAAACTCAGTGCGCCAGTTTATCAGCAAAGTGCGATTTGGGAACACCGTAGTGACGACTTGGTTTAACATTACTTGGCAACAGGGAAAGTGGGGCAAGTTGCACTGGTGCATTTGTGTCTCCCATAAAAGCAGCTTCACTTGAAATCACTTTGTGATTGTGCACGGGTAAAACGTCCGCTGAAGTGTCAGATTCTTATTTAATTCTTCTGCTTTCTGTATCTTCTGCATTGCATTCAGGTCTTTCAGGTTACCCTGATGTTTTGTCTCATAGTGCCGCCTTAGATTAAATTCTGTAATTACAGCCACATTAGCTCCACAAATGAGACACACGGGTTCAGTAAACATATACTCAGCCTCCCATCGGTTTTAAAGGCTCTATTTTCAGAATCAACTTTTCTCTTCAGCATCGTGTGAGCTAGCTTCGCAATAACTTGCAGCATCATAAGCTAGACTTGATTAACGCGTAAGTGTTCGCAAGGCAGCTGAAGCGCTGCATTATGGGATCTGTAGTTTATTGTGTTACCAGCGCTTCATATACCCGGCCATTAATAACAATAATACAGTATATAAAATGATCTCGGGCCGGATATAATTCACGCCGGGCCGGATGTGGCCCGTGGCCCTTGAGTTTGACACATATGGACTAAATAGAACTTGAAAAGATATATTTTTCAAATGTGATCGCAATTCAGATAGAGTTGACCACACTACAGCCTGCATGCCTCAATAAGTCATCCTCCCTCGCTCTTACTTTTTACCGCTCATCTAATGAATACACTGAGTATGGCTTTACCAAAACAATCATTGATGGCTAATAAAGTATCCATTATTCGAGTATGTAGATCGGGTATATATATATATATATATATATACCCGCCATCGCAGCGAGAAGTAGTGTGTTAAAAAGCTAGAAAAGAAAAGGGAACATTTTAAAAATAACGTAACATGACTGTCAATATACAGTATTTGTTTTGTGAGTGTTACTGAGTGTTGCTGTCATCAAGGATTTGATTATCATTATTTCTTTCAATCAGGTTCGTATTTGTAGGATGTGTTGTGTTCAAGTTACATTCCGTGTTTGTCAATCGCTGTAAAGATGACAGGTTTCATTCATCGATTCGTTTCTTACTGCATCAATAAACAGCTCGTCTTCTTCTTTATCTGAGACCTGACACACTGCATGCACGGTTTTTTTACACTGTCTTCCTTTAGCGGACATTGACTTTTTCCACGTGTGCTTTGTTTCCGCAGTAGCTGGATTTATGAATATGCTTGTATGTATCAGACGCTTCATATTTTTGCTGCCTTTTCAATTGTGTAATTCGTTTTGTTCAGCTTTGGAACTGTTGCTTTTATCTGTGCACGCGCCAGTTCACGTGAGCCGCCGGTGTACATGCATCGGTTCCCAGCTGTGCTGGTGCCATGTCGCTATGTCCATGGCTGTATTTAATGTTACCTTAGTCCTGGCACTTAAAACTTTCTCTCGCAGTTTCGCTGAGTTTGTGCCAAACACCACCCTGACCATCTCATCTTCCTCTGCATAAGCACAGTCCTTCACCCGTGAATATTTACCAGTGGCAGTTTGCTATTGGATTGTCGCTGACGGACGACCTTATATGGGCAGGCACTAAATTACAAACGCCAGCGCAGCCTGTCTATGAACTTAATTTAAAGTGTAGGTTTACATCGTGCTTTGTTTCCGAAGTAGCAGAACTCATGAATATGGTTGTATATGTCACTCGCTCGCTTCTTATTGTTTCGCTGCCTTCTCAAATATATAATGCATGTTTTCTTCAGCCTTTTGGGTCTTCCTGGTTTTCTATGTACTGCGTGATTACGTGGAGGCGTGATGATGTCACACTAAACTCCCCCACGGGTTTCAAGCTCATCTCCATTACAGTAAATGGAGAAAAACAGCTTCCAGTTATGACCATTACGCGTAGAATTTCGATATGAAACCTGCCCAACTTTTGTAAGGAAGCTGTAAGGAATAACCCTACCAAATTTCAGCCTTCTACCCACACGGGAAGTTGGAGAATTAGTGATGAGTCAGTCAGTCAGTCAGTCAGTCAGTGAGTGAGTCAGTGAGGGCTTTGCCGTTTATTAGTATAGATAAACTGACAGTGTGAAACCAACTTGTTTTATATGAAAAATTCTCTAATCAAAAACAATCTATTGACAACTCATCAAAATTGATGTCACGCAATAAATTTCTTAACTCCTCAATATATCACAACCTACACAAAATTGCAAATTTCCGGAAAGATTAACTGCCTAACAAGCTTTATGTGGCGAAAATAATTGCATTGTAGGTGAAATGACCGCATTTTTATGTAGAAAAATGAATATTATCAATAATATATAGAAGTTATCGATTATAATGAAAAATCATCAAATTACAGTACATCGTAATGTTAGCATGAAAAAAATGACCCCATCTCCAATCATGTAAATGGTAGGGTAAAATACTTATGTAAGACCACAAGAGTGATTCCCCTTTGAAAAATCAGCCGTCATTTTGTAAACAATATTGAATACCAATTTGAGAGATGAAGAACATGCCTAAGTAGACTGTTTCCGCACGAAGTACATAACCAAATGTTTAAAATTTGAAAGTAGTGGTAAAAATGTGCCCTGCACAGCACATACAATTCTTTTTTCTCCAGAAAATTGCACTTGTCCGCGGACAACTGAAACCAAAAAAACATGCTTGTCCAACGGTCAATTTATCCGTGTCCGACAAGTCGGGCGTTGGATTTACGCACCCCTGTTGACAGTTCATGTTAGAGCACAAACCAAGCATGAAGTCAAAGGAATTGTCTCTAGACCTCCAAGACAGGATTGTCTCAAAGCACAAATCTGGGGAAGGTTACAGAAAAATTTCTACTGCTTTGAAGGTCCCAATGAGCACAGTGGCCTCCATCATCCGTAAGTGGAAGAGTTCAAAACCACCAGGACTCTTCCTAGAGCTGGCCGGCCATCTAAACTAAGCGATCGGGTGAGAAGGACCTTAGTCAGGGAGGTGACCAAGAACCCGATGGTCACTCTGTCAGAGCTCCAGAGGTCCTCTGTGGAGAGAGGAGAACCTTCCAGAAGGACAACCATCTCTGCAACAATCCACAAATCAGGCCTGTATGGTGGAGTGGCCAGATGGAAGCCACTCCTTAGTAAAAGGCACATGGCAGCCCAACTGGAGTTTACCAAAAGGCACCTGAAGGACTCTCAGACCATGAGAAACAAAATTCTCTGGTCTGATGAGACAAAGATTGAACTCTATGGTGTGAATGCCAGGAATCCGATTGAACATCTCTGGAGAGATCTTAAAATGACTTTGCACTGACGCTTCCCATCCAACCTGATCGAGCTAGAGAGGTGCTGCAAAGAGGAATGGGTGAAACTGGCCAAGGATAGGTGTGCCAAGCTTGTGGCATCATATTCATTGTGATGATATTGTGAATTTCTCCTTGGGATTAATAAAGTATCTGTCTATCTGTCTGTCTGTCTGTCTGTCTGTCTGTCAGTCAAAAAGAATTGAGGCTGTAATTGCTGCCAAAGGTGCATTGACAAAATATTGAGCAAAGGGTGTGAATACTTATGTACAGTGGGTACGGAATGTATTCAGACCCCCTTCAATTTTTCACTCTTTGTTATATTGTAGCCATTTGCTAAAATCATTTAAATTATTTTTTTCCTTCATTAATGTACACACAGCACCCCATATTGACAGACAAAAAAAAAAGAATTTTTGAAATTGTTGCAGATTTATTAAAAAAAAGAAAAACTGAAATATCACATGGTCCTAAGTATTCAGACCGTTTGCTCAGTATTTAGTAGAAGCACCCTTTTGAGCTAATACAGCCATGAGTCTTCATGGGAAAGATGCAACACGTTTTTCACACCTGGATTTGGGGATCCTCTGCCATTCCTCCTTGCAGATCCTCTCCAGTTCTGTCAGGTTGGATGGTAAACATTTGTGGACAGCCATTTTTAGGTCTCTCCAGAGATGCTCAATTGGGTTTAAGTAAGGGCTCTGGCCGGGCCATTCAAGAACAGTCACAGTGTTGTTGTGAAGCCACTCCTTCGTTGTTTTAGCTGTGTACTTAGTTAGGGTCATTGTCTTGTTGGAAGGTAAACCTTCGGCCCAGTCTGAGGTCCTTAGCACTCTGGAGAAGGTTTTTGTGCAGGATATCCCTGTACTTGGCTACATTCATCTTTCCCTCAATTGCAACCAGTCGTCCTGTCCCTGCAGCTGAAAAACACCCCCACAGCATGATGCTGCCACCGCCATGCTTCACTGTGGGGACTGTATTGGACAAGTGATGAGCAGTCCCTGGTTGTCTCCACACAAAAGTTCTATCTTGGTCTCATCAGACCAGAGAATCTTATTTCTCTCCATCTCAGAGTCCTTCAGGTGTCTTTTAGCAAACTCCATGCAGGCTGTCATGTGTCTTGCACTGAGGAGAGGCTTCCGACAGGCCACTCTGCCATAAAGCCCTGACTGATGGAGGGCTGCAGTGATGGTTGACTTTCTACAACTTTCTCCCATCTCCTGACTGCATCTCTGGAGCTTAGCCAAAGTGATCTTTGGGTTCTTCTTTACCTCTCTCACCAAGGCTCTTCTCCCCCAGTAGCTCAGCTTGGCCGGACGGCCAGCTCTAGGAAGGGTTCTGGTCATCCCAAACGTCTTCCATTTAAGGATTATGGAGGCCACTGTGTTCATGGGAACCTTAAGTGCAGCAGAAATTTTTTTGTAACCTTGGCCAGATCTGTGCCTTGCCACAATTCTGTCTCTGAGCTCTTCAGGCAGTTCCTTTGACCTCATGATTCTCACTTGCTCTGACATGCATTGTGAGCTGTAAGGTCTTACATAGACAGGTGTGTGGCTTTCCTAATCAAGTCCAATCAGTATAATCAAACACAGCTGGACTCAAATGAAGGTGATCTCAAGGATGTTCAAAAGAAATGGAAAGCACCTGAGTTAAAATATGAGTGTCACAGCAAAGGGTCTGAATACTTAGGACCATGTGATATTTCAGTTTTTCGTTTTTAATAAATCTGAAACAATTTCAAAAATTCTTTTTTTTGTCTGTCAATATGGGGTGCTGTGTGTACATTAATGAGGAAAAAAATTAATTTAAATGATTTTAGCAAATAGCTGCAATATAACAGAGTGAAAAATTGAAGGGGGGTCTGAATACTTTCTGTACCCACTGTACATGTGATTTCTCAGTTTTTTATTTTTAATAAATTTGCAAAAATCTCAAGTAAACTTTTTTCACAATGTCAATATGGGGTGTTGTGTGTAGAATTCTGAGGATAAAAATTAATTGAATCCATTTTGGAATAAGGCTGTAACATAAAATGTGGAAAAAGTGATATGCTGTGAATACTTTCCGGATGCACCAGGACATCCTAGGCCTATGTTCGATGATCGACTTTGTGGTCGTGTTGTCAGACCTGCGGCCACATGTCTTGGACACTCGGGTGAAGAGAGGGGCGAAGCTGTCAACTGATCATCAACTGGTGGTGAGTAGGCTTCGATGGTAGGGGAGGATGCCGATCAGGCCTGGCAGAGTCCCCTGTCAGAAGTAGCTTCAACTCCCACCTCTGGCAGAACTTCGACCACGTTCCGAGGTTGGTGGGGGACATGGAGTCTGAATGGGCCATGTTCCGTGCCTCTATTGTTGAGGTGGCTGACCGGAGTTGTGGCCCTAAGGTGGTCGGTGCCTGTCGTGGTGGCAATCCCCAAACCCATTGGTGGACACCAGCGGTGAGGGATGCCGTCAAGCTGAAGAAGGAGTCCTACAGGACCCTTTTGTCCTGTGGGACTCTGGAGGCAGCTAATAGGTACCGGCAGGCCAAGCGGAATGCAGCTTCGGTGGTTGCTGAGGCAAAAACTTTGGCGTGGGAGGAGTTTGGGGATGCCATGGAGAACGACTTTCAGACGGCTTTGAGGAGATTCTGTTCCACCATCCGGCGTCTCAGGAGGGGGAAGCAGTGTAGTGTCAACACTGTATATGGTGGGGATGGTACGCTGCCGACGTCAACTTGGGACAGTGTGGGTCAGTGGGGGGAGTACTTCGAAGACCTCCTCAATCCCACTAACATGCCTTCCAATGAAGAAGTAGAGCCTGGGGACTCGGAGGTGGGCTCCCCCATCTCTGGGACTGAGGTCACCGAGGTGGTCAAAAAAACTCCTTGATGGCAGAGCCCCGGGGGTGGATAGGATACGCCCGGAGTTCCTCAAGGCTCTGGATGTTATAGGACTGCCTTTGTTGACATGCCTCTGCAACATCGCATGGACATCGGGGACAGTGCCTCTGGATTGGCAGACCAGGTCGTGGTCCCCCTCTTTAAGAAGGGGGACCGGAGGGTGTGTTCCAACTACAGAGGGGTCACACTCCTCAGCCTCCCTGGAAAAGTCTATTCGGGGGTCCTGGAAAGGAGGGTCCATCAGATAGTTGAACCTCAGATTCAGGAGGAGCAGTGTGGTTTTCGTCCTGGTTGTGGAACAGTGGACCAGCTCTACACCCTTAGCAGGGTCCTGGAGGGTGCATGGGAGTTTGCCCAACCAGTCTACATGTGTTTTGTGGACTTGGAAAAGGCGTTGTACTGTGTCCCTCCCGGAATCCTGTGGGGGGTTACTCTGAGAGTATGGGGTACCGGATCCCCTAATAAGGGCTGTTCGGTCCCTGTACGATCAGTGTCAGAGCTTGGTCCGCATTGCCGGCAGTAAGTCAAACCCGTTTCCAGTGAATGTTGGATTCTGCCAGGGCTGCCCTTTGTCACTGATTTTGTTCATAAGTTTTATGGACAGAATTTCTAGGCGCAGCAAGGGCATTGAGGGGATCTGGTTTGGTCTACTCAGGTTTGGGTCACTGCTTTTGGCAGATGATGTTGTCCTGTTTGCTTCATCAGGCCGTGATCTTCAACTGTCTCTGGATCAGTTCGCAGCTGAGTGTGAAGTGGCTGGGATGGGAATCCGCACGTCCAAATCCGAGATCATGGTCTTCGGCCATAACAGGGTAGAGTGCCCCCTCAGGGTTGGGAGCGAGGTCCTGCCCCAAGTGGAGGAGTTGAAGTATCTGATGGTCTTGTTCACGAGTGGGAGAAGAATGGAGCACAAGATCGACAGGCGGATCAGTGCAGCATCCGCAGTGATGTGGGCTCTGCATTGGTCTGTCGTGGTGAAAAAGTAGCTGAGCCGTAAGGCAAAGCTCTCCATTTACCAGTCGATCTATGTTGCTACCCTCACTTATGGTTATGAGCTATGGGTAGTGACCGAAAAAACAAGACTGCGAATACAAGCGGCCGAAATGAGTTTCCTCCGCAGGGTGTTTGGGCTTTCCCTTAAAGATGGGGTGAGTCATCCGGGAGGGGCTCAGAGTAGAGCCACTGCTCCTCCGCATCGAGAGGAGTCAGATGAGGTGGCTCGGGCATCTGATCAGGATGCCTCTTGGACGCCTCCCTGGTGAGGTGTTCTGGGAACGTCTAACTGGGAGGAGGCCCCGGGGAAGACCCAGGACACACTGGAGGGAGTTTGTCTCTCATCTGGCCTGGGAACGCCTCGGGATTGCCCCCGGAAGAGCTAGAAGAAGTGGCAGGGGAGAGGGAAGCCTGGGTATCTCTGCTCAAGCTGCTGCCCCCGTGACCCAATCTCGGGTTAGTGGAAGAGGATGGATGGATAGATAATTCATAGGAAAATTTGTAGCTGTTTTTCTTGTTATTTTATTTGTTTCATCACAGTAAGTAGTGTGGTATTCTGTCCTATATTAACTATTTATATAGTGCCCTCCATAATGTTTGGGACAAAGGCATGTTTTTTTTTTCCCTTTGGTTTACCCCTGTCTACAGTTTAAAATTACAAATCAATCCATTCAGACATTATAAAAGTGCTCATTGCAGACTTTAGTTTAAAGGTATTTGTGTACATTTCGATCACACCATGTTCACGTATCGATAAAAAAGATTGGGTCAGCAGGTGTGATGATGTCATTACTGAGCCAATGTGACGAACTTTGTATGCACTTAATGAATAGAAGAAAAAAAAAAATAAACATTCCACTTTACGGCATGGCCTGATCTGAACTTCACAAATGCTGATTTACAACCTTGACAGTACCTTATGAATACTGCGTTATTCTGCAGTGGTTCATTGTAGGTTTGCCTTCAGGGCTGGATTAAGCAGGTTATTTTTCTAATTTTCATTACACAGCGAAGCAAGTTTACATAAAGGAAAGTCTGTAGTCTTTTTATTTTTCCAGTCACATAATAAATTATATAATGTCCCCTTTCCATTCTGAACTATTGTTGCAATTTACCTCTGTGGACAAATCGTTTAAAAATAGCTTTAGCTATATATTTGTTTCCAAAAATAAATGTAACATAAAATTTAGCTAGTATAATAATTAAGTTAATATAGTGTTCATCTGGAGACATTATCAAAACATGACAGTATATGGAAACTTTCAATGGGTACCTTTCTACCAGTTCTTTTCTTCAAGTCTAGGTAAATATGTAACTAAAAGGAACTGACAAATATACAATTAAAAAAGTTTAAAAATTTAGATATTAATTATCATTATACAATTGTCATTTATTTTAAAGCATCAGGTTTAGAAAATGTAATTCAAACTACTAGTTGTTTTGAAGTAAATGGTCCTTTATCAAGAAAGGAAAACAATGTAACATTGGTTTGCATGTCATTGCGATGACTGTCTTCTACGCTAGTGTTATTTGTGAATGCCCAGTTGTTCTTTTAGCCATTCTTATTTCCAGTTGTTGCAATTAGGTCATGGGCTGAAGGATTCAAGAATAAAAACTCAGCAGTTCAAATCCTCCTTCATTCCAACTACTATTAATCTTCTAAAAAAAGTCCTGCTTTACATCCACAGACTTAATTTTTTGGGCTGAACTGTTATTATTTGAATCAAACATTATTGAATCATAAATGTTGATATATTTTTTATGTGTAATATATTTGATCTAATATTTTGCAGAAAGTGTTTGCTACATTATTTGTAATGTGATTCTAATGTTACATTGTGGCTGCTCTGTAAAACCTGCTGAGAAACCAAACCTAACTACTGAGAAAAAATTTTACTGAATTTAAAAGCTATAAAAAGAAAATGTGCTCTAGTAACACACCAGAATTTAAACAGGATCAGATAGTTCAGTTTATGGTTAACAGCACATGAACAGAGTGCAGTGTAATCTTTCCTTACATTTTTAATCACATCAGCAGCGGAGTTTGTGTGCAGACTCCTGATCTAATGTGAATATTTTTTATCCCCCCCTATTGATACAGTGCCAGTCAATTTTTATAACTTTTAAGATATTTTTGGATTTTTGCCTTTTTATTTTAAAAAATGTTAGCCTAGGTTTTGAACACAACAAAAGTGAATTAGTAAATTTGTCAAAAAAGGGGGGTGCTACTTTAGCTGTTTGAATAATAAAATTGTGCTTTCAAAAGCACACTATTCAGAGTAAATTATCTGCAATATGCACTAAACATATTTTTATATTTAAACTATTTTTCCTAATCAGTCCCTTAACATTTGTTCAGAAATAATATATAGTGTAGGGAAAGGGCAAATTGCTATACAAAAGATACAGTTAGAGAGAAAACTGAAGTCATTATAAAAGTAATTAAGAAGCAAATGTAGAACTCTTTGTCCCTTTTAGTAAATATATGGCTAAGTCAAATATCCAGGGAGAAAAAGAAACTTGCAGCCATCAAGGATGCTAGAGATAATTAACCAGGCCAAAGCCCGCTCAGCCCCCTCTACACCTCTCAACATACACATAAATGTGGTGTCACAGTCCAGTCACAATTCCCATCTTGTGAACTTTTCTTCTCTTCAGCATCACAAGCAATTGGAGTTGAATTAACAGATGGCAGTGATGGAGGGCACTAGCGCAATAATCTGGGGAAAAAAAGAACAGCAGAGGTTTCCGCATAATGCAGCTCTTACAAACTGTATGCAATGCCTTTTATGATCTATTACAACTGATGCAGGTAATTAAGAAAAAAACTAAATTAGAAAAGTGGGCTTGTTGAAGGTTTTTGAAATGCTTAACATTTGTAACCTGGCAAAGCATTCCAGACTTTTGTTGCACAAGTGCAGAAAAGCTGCCTCAACAGTTTTATGCTTGATTTTGGAATAACAAAATAAAGTGATGTTTACCGAGCTAAGGGTAAACTGATAAATGAAGGGGGACAGACACTCCAGAATAAAGGCAGGGTCTACAGTGCTCAAAAGCCTTGTATATAATTAATGAGTCTTGGAAATCAGGCCTGCTTGAGACTGGTAGCCACTACAATGAGACTGAGACAGTTTTCAAAAGTTTTAGGGTTTAACAGGCCGATACCTCTTGATCACTTGGGAAAGGTACAGTAGATCCAGACCAGAGATTTAGATGGAGGATTCTCGATGTGCCGGGCAAGAGGGCCACCCACTACTTCAATATGGCACACATCTACCCTTCCTTTTCCTTTAACTGCTGCCCCATAACAAGGCTGGACTCTTCCACCTCACTATAAAATTAAAATTATAAAACACAGTGGAAAGATGATGTTCATGCACTTAGTTCAGTAAAGTGTATTCTTCCTTCTTGCTCTGTTATTTTAATTATATGAAGTATATTTTTTTCTTAAACATTACTTATAATGCATATATAGCAGACATTGTTATAACAGTCTCTGCATATCTAAAACGTCTATTTTGATGTGCTCAGGTGCAGTTACATACAGACATTAATTTTTCTCCTCTTCCTTTGTTTTGTTTATGTTAAAATGAAGTCTTAGTTCTTTGAAAATCCATGAACAAAACACTATAACTTAAGAAAATAAATGCTATTTTTTAATATAGAACAAGAACTCTGTTTTGTGATTGTTGGGGATTAATACAGTGTACCAAGTTAGATTAACTGCATGTCATCTTGAACTGGAAATCTTAAAAGCAGAAGCAAAAGACATCCAGTTGAGTCTCAGTGTTTGGGTACACTGGCATCTGTTTAGTCACTTAGAAGGCTGATTACCACCGAGTATCCTGTAGAATAAAAAAAAAAACATTAAAGAGGCTTTATTTCTCTAAATGCAGGTATTACTAATGAGCAACCCCTTTCCATTATAATTCAGTTAAATGTTTATGTATGTACTCCTAAATGAACAGCTTAAACTTAAAGCTAATGATATGTCACAATAGCAGATGTCCATCCCAGCCTCTGTGCCACATCAGACACATACAACACTTTATTGATGTCTTCACCTGTCTAATGTCAGATGTGCACTCTTAATTCTATTCGTAGTTCGACCTCTAGATCACATTGTTTTGCAAAAGTTGTGGACAAATATAAAAAAAAAAACATACTAGTAAATGCAAATAGGGTGTTAAAAAATTACATTTATCCATTAAAATAGATAATATTGCGACTTTTATCTTTAAACCATGTAGGGCTGGAAGTTATGGAAAAAAATTTAAATAAATCTTTTCATATCAGTCGATATCAATATATGTCATTATATAAATCATATCACTACTTCTGTCAAGCTTAAAGGTTCCTTTTTGTGAGATGTGAAGATATCTTAAGGTTAATTTTGGTTTAAATATTGTTTATTTTCTGTGCGAAGTTGAACATGACAGATGTACTGCAGAACTTTATACAACTGTATTTTAAATGAATAAAATAGTTACTTTTGTAATATAATGAACTAAAGTCTTAATTCTGACTATTCAAAAGGTTCACGTGTTACAGGAGAACACAAACAAAATGCACAACTAAATTCTTTGGTCAATTCCAAATAAATTAAATCGGTAATACAAAATCAAAAAAAGTCTCAATACTGACCAGTCAGAAATTTTTACAGGAGAACGCACTAAATTTGTTGGTCATCTCCAAATAAATAAAATCTTAATTCTAAAATCTTAAAGCTTTCAAATTTTACAGGAGAACACAAAGTAAATTCTTTGGTCAGTTCTAAATAAATAAAGTAGGTGTTAAAACAAGATAAAAAGTCACAAACACTACCTCTATACTGTATTATTTCCTTTGTATAGATTCAGGCTGTTTTAAATGGTTGGGAAACAAACTCACAAATAGTTAGGTCCATAAATATTTGGACAGAGACAACTTTTTTTTAATTTTGGTTCTGTATATTACCGCAAAGAATTTTAAATGAAACAACTCAGATGCAGTTGAAGTGCAGACTTTCAGCTTTAATTCAGTGGGGTGAACAAAAAGATTGCATAAAAATGTGAGGCAACTAAAGCATTTTTTAAAACCCCTTTATTTTAAATCCCTTCATTTCAGGGGCTCAAAAGTAATTGGACAATTGACTCAAAGGCTATTTCATGGGCAGGTGTGGGCAAGTCCGTTGTTATGGCATTATCAATTAAGCAGATAAAAGGCCTGGAGTTGATTTGAGGTGTGATGCTTGCATTTGGAAGATTTTCCTGTGAACAGACAACATGCAGTCAAAGGAACTCTCCATGCAGGTGAAAGAAGCCACCCTTAAGCTGCGAAAACAGAAAAAATCCATCCGAGAAATTGCTACAATATTACGAGTGGCAAAATCTGCAGTTTGGTACATCCTGCGAAAGAAAGCAAGCACTGGTGAACTCAGCAATGCAAAAAGACCTGAACGTCCACAGAAGACAACAATGGTGGATGATCGCAGAATCATTTCCATGGTGAAGAGAAACCCCTTCACAACAGCCAACCAAGTGAACAACACTCTCCAGGGGGTAGGCGTATCGATATCCAAGACTACCATAAAGAGAAGACTGCATTAAAGTGAATACAGAGGGTGCACTGCAAGGTGCAAGCCACTCCTAAGCCTCAAGAATAGAAAGGCTAGATTGGACTTTGCTAAAGAACATCTAAAAAAGCCAGTATAGTTCTGGATTAACATTCTTTGGACAGATGAAACCAAGATCAACCTCTACCAGAATAACGGCAAGAAAAAAGTATGGTGAAGGTGTGGAACAGCTCATTATCCAAAGCATACCACATTATCTGTAAAACATGGTGGAGGTAGTGTGATGGCTTTGGGCATGCATGGCTGCCAGTGGCACTGGGACACTAGTGTTTATTGATGATGATGTGACACAGGACAGAAGCAGCCGAATTAATTCTGAGGTGTTCAGAGACGTACTGTCTGCTCAAATCCAGCTAAATGCAGTCAAATTGATTGGGCGGTGTTTCGTGATACAGGTGGACAATGACCCAAAACATTCAGCCAAAGCAACCCAGGAGTTTATTAAAGCAAAGAAGTGGAAAATTCTTGATTGACCAAGTCAGTCACCTGATCTTAACCCAATTGAGCATGCATTTTACTTGTTGAAGACTAAACTTCGGACCGGAAGGCCCTCAAACAGCAACTGAAAGCCGCTGCAGTAAAGGCCTGGCAGAGCATTAAAAAGGAGGAAACCCAGCATCTGGTGATGTCCATGACTTGAAGACTTCAGGCTGTCATTGCCAGCAAAGGGCTTTCAACCAAGTATTTGAAATGAACATTTTATTTCCAGTTATTTAATTTGTCCAATTACTTTTGAGCCCCTGAAGTGAAGGGATTGTGTTAAAAAAATGTGTTAGTTGCCTCACATTTTTATGCAATCATTTTGTTTACCCCACTGAATTAAAGCTGAAAATCTGCACTTCAACTGCATCTGAGGTGTGTCATTTTAAATTCATTGTGGTAATGTACAGAACCAAAATTAGAAAAAAGTTGTCTCTCTGTCCAAATATTTATGGACCTAACTGTAAATAGACAGAAACATTTTTTACATATATTCAGTACAAATTCAAGCAGATTTTAGATTTAAACAAAGGAGAACATAAACAAAATTGACATATTCACTCAACTGTGGTCAGCTTATGCTCCAAGGCAAAAAAAAAAACCATTAGTGCAGCACTTGCTTGGTTCTTGGACTTTAAAGTGTTGCATTGTCCATGCTTTAAAAGATGGCACTGCTACAAAAGATAAGTACTATTAAATGTCATTGTGGGAATTTGCTTTCGACACAATTTGCAGTGCATGCTACTCTGCTTTTTGTTGGACTTTAAATAGCCAAAATATCTCCACACTACCAAATTCCTCTGACCCTTCTTTTCCACAATTTCGTCATCTTTTGAGCCTTGGACTGTGTCCATTGGGGTATCTTATTCAGTAACGCTGATTTGTTTTGAGTTTTTGTTAACCTTTTCTGTCATTTTCTCTTTTCTCGTTCCTACGCCAGACCTGACGTATTGGGGTGCACTATGGAGTTAGTTTACTGGCAAAAGTCTGTGTGCAAGTGAAATGCATTTTGTATGCACGAGTGACATTTTGAGCATATTTTACAAGCACATGTTAAGTCTATAGTGCATGGCTGCTGCTGTGCTCAGTACTGTACTCAGTAGGCGGAGTGGTGGCTCTGAGGCTAGGGATCTGCTCTGGCAATCGGAGGGTTGCTGGTTTGAATCCCGTATATGCCAAAAGGGACTCTGCTCTGTTGGGCCCTTGAGCAAGGCCCTTAACCTGCAATTGCTGAGCGCTTTGAGTAGTGAGAAAAGTGCTATATAAATGCAAAGAATTATTTCGATCGAAGAAAAGTTATTTTGCAATAATTATCTTTTTATCACCCAGCCCTAAACCCACGGGATTACAAAGGTCATATTGTCACTCAAAATAAAAATCTGTATTGGCTTTTTCATCAATATGATGTACTTAGAAAAAGCTGTACATATGTCACAAAGTAAAAAAAACAACATTTTAGAGTTCACAAACATAGTTTGCATTTCATTTTGCTCCCCCTTCACTTAACTGGAGTTAAATTTTTAGGGTTACAAATATTCTTTCAAGATGTTATAAAATTCAAAAGTTCCTATCTTTTCTAGTAAGCATTTGATAGTAAGGTATTTGATAAGGTGCGGCATGAGAGGTTGGGAATCAAACTAAAAGAAGTAGGAGTTTAGGGTGATGTTTTTAGATGGGTGCAGATTTGGCTCAGATACAGGAAGCAGAGGGTGATGGTACGAGGATCCTCATCAGAATTGGCTGATGTTAAGAGTTTCACAGGGGCCAGTGCTAGGGCCGCTGCTATTTTTAATGTATATAAATAATTTAAATAGGAATATAAGTAATAAGCTGGTTAAGTTTGGAGATGATACCAAGATAGGTGGATTAGCAGATACATCATTACAGAAGGACTTGGATAGCATACAGACTTGGGCAGATTTGTGTCAGATGAAATTTAATGTCAGTAAAATGTAAAGAATTACACATAGGAAGTAAAAATGTTTGGTTTGAATACACAATGAGAGGTCGAAAAATCGAGAGCACACCTTATGAGAAGAATTTAGGAGTCATAGTGGACTCTAAGCAATCGAATTCCCGAATGTGTTCAGAAGCCATTAAGAAGGCAAACAGAATGTTAGGTCACGATGTGTGGAGGACAAGTCCAAGGAGATTATGCTCAACCTTTATAATGCACTGGTGAGGCCTCATTTGGAGTACTGTGTGCAGTTGTGGTCTCCAGGCTACAAAAAGGACATAGCAGCACTAGCAAAGGTTCAGAGAAGAGCGACTAGGCTGATTCCAGGGCTACAGGGGTTGAATTATGAGGAAAGATTAAAAGAGCTGAGCTTTTACAGTTTAAGCAAAAGAAGATTAAGAGGTGATTTGATTGAAGTGTTTAAAATTATTAAGGGAATTAGTACAGTGGATGGTAGACACTTGGAATAAGCTACCAAGTAGTGTGGTAGACAGTAAGACTTCAGTGACTTTCAAAACTTGGCTTGCTGTTTTTTGGAAGAAATAAGTGGATTGGACTGGTGAGATTTGTTGGGCTGAATGGCCTGTTCTCGTCTCGATTGTTCTAATGTTCTAATCTAAAGCAACGAGTCCACTTACAGATGGAGATAAATGGCAATACAAAAATGTCTCGCAAGTGCATTTCAAATCTGGAGAGTGGTGCGTGTCCTAAAACAATACACGTGTACAGTACAAATTGGGCAGGGTCGTTAAAAGTAATATTTAGTAAGCAGAAAGTGCATGCGCGAGGCAAATTGGGCAGTGTCAAAGCAGTAATCGAGCAGGATTTATTCGAATGCGCATGCAGATCAGGTAGTGACCAGCACCCCCATTTCAAGACACTGTAATGTTTTAGACATTGCAATGGTTAGTGTATTAAAGCAGTCAATAACTGTTTAAAAACTATGATTTGTAGCCATCACCAGGGGCCTCGTGTATAAACGGTGTGTACACACAGAAATGTTGCGTAAGAACTTTTCCACGTTCAAATTGCGATGTATAAAACCTACACTTGGCGCAAAGCCACGCTCTTTTCCACGGTACCTCCTACCTTGTCGTACACAAGTTCTCCGCTCAGTTTTGCAGACTGGCGGCACCCAGCGTCAAAGCAATGGTACTGTTCCTGTGTGATTACTCATTATTTTCATGACGCGCTTTATAAATACACCGAAACTAACCGCATATTGTTTATTAGTGTAATGCATCTGATTGTAATTAACTCGTAACAATATAATGGTCCAGGGAACAGCCATAGTATTCCAAATACCATAACTGCTTTAGCGTTGTTACTCTCACTGCACCTTCCTCTTCTTCTTATTTTTCTTCTTCTTCTTTCAGCTCCTCCCGTTAGGAGTTGCCACAGCGGATCATCTTTTTCCATATTACTCTCACTGCACCACTCGGAGTATTTATATCACTGTATCTGAGTGTGACTCACAGCAGCAGCTGATCGGAAAGAGAATTATCGGTATACAGCTTCAAGGACACACTGTCTCAGCCACTGCAAAACGTTTTAAAGCCTTTCCTGTACAGACCTTGCGGTTCAGAAACCGTTTAATCCCAAGAACTTTAAATGCACTCAATCAAGTGCTCCTTGTAGAACTGTTTGTACTTATAAGTACAATCACCCCACTGTAAACTTGCACTACAGTTATAATATCGCACAACCTGAGCCACTTTATAAAGCACGTATTTACATATGATGATGATATCATTTTTAAGGTGAAATGCAGCAAAATATGTTTATTATATTATACAGATAAAACTTTAACTTCATTTAAATAATCTATATTCTTCACTGGGAGTGTCGTTAAGGATAGAATAATTAAACATGTACTACGAAGATATTTCAATGTTCTTTAAATGTTTTGAAGAATCGGCTCTAAGCTTACAGATGGCTTAACATCTATTACAGAGCTGATTGCATGGCGATCGGTTACTTGGGGAAAGAAAAGCACTGACTGCAATGACGGCTACGCCAATATATATTGAATATAAAACAGAAAGAGAAAATAACAACACAGCAAAAAACGCAGCGACAAATTTCGGCGAAAGTTAAATGCTTGTGTCATGAGCACGAGGCGGCTATGCAGTGTCTGCAACGGACATAGCCATCCACTGTGCATAAGCTACCTTACTGACATTGGCGCTGAAGGAGCCACTGATTCTTCCTCTGCCCTGTGCCACCACAAGCCTAGAGCCGCCCCTGAGTACTGCTGCAATAAATTATTTAATCGAAGTGAAACACCTGTTTAATAACGTGCTTTAACTCCTATCATCATGAAAATGACATCACGTATACATCTCAGTATATTAGTTATTCAGAGAGCTGTAATATCACGAATGTAATGGACTTTGTGTCCAGTTGGAGGAAGAAAGCCGCTTTAAGAAGCAAGTAGTGATTTACACACATAGAGCACATAGAAAATCAAATACAAAACAAAGCATTTAACGTGCTACTTTATTTACGATGTGATTTGAGAAACTGGTTAATTAAACGATTTTAAGATGAAGTTTATGATGTTCTACTTTAATGACATGTCGAGGTTGAAGTTGACATTTCGTGCTTTTTCCCCACCGTGTGCCTTTTTTCACTGTACCCTAATAAGCTTTCATATGACACTCAGACAGTGGGCTTACAACTCGGCTTTTCACGGCGACTTTGATATGTGACTTCTTTTTTATTTCCGGCACTGTGCGATTTTGTGGATGTGAGCTTTCAAGTTTCTCCAACACGCTGTGTCACTCGATCAACTTCCTTTTGTTGATTATACCACAGTTTATTTGAACAAATAGTATGTTTTTCCTTTGCCTCCACTTGGTATTCGCTGAAATTCTTATATTTTCCCCCGTGCTCTTCCCGTTGTCTTTTCACAGAAGGCTGCGCTTAAGGGCGATTTATATTATTTTGCATATTCAAAGAGGCGTAATTCGGGGAGGAGTTGGGGCGTTACATAAAGCGTGCACACGAGCATTAGTTTTCACGCTTATGTAGCAGAAGAACGTGGAAGTTGGAGTACGCACAGATTCCTGCATCTGGATTTTTCTGTGCGTAAGCACATTTCGGCTTTTGTGCTTACGCCATGTTATAGTGCGAGTTCTACGCACGCCGTTATACATGAGGCCCCTGGAGTTCAAATGAAATACCAACATGCAGCAAAAAGATCAGAATAAAAAACCAAACACGGTCACTAACTACAACTGCGTGAAGGTATGGAAATGAATATAACGTTGCATTAGTGCAACAACGTTTTCCGAAATGTACAATGCAGGTCATAAAATGAATTATTTCAAATGTCATATATACCTAAGTCTCTCTTTTTTTTTATCAGCGGCTTGACATCATGGATCAGAAGGTGCATACTGATTCAGTGTGAGCAGGATCACTCAAGAATAAAACTAAATAAAAAAAATTGACATCCACAGTCATTCTCAGTCACACGTACCACTCACATCCACGTCCATAGTTTTCCCAGTCTCGTTTGCGCACAAGATCTGACATGGTTCTCAAATAAAGAGGGGGTGTAACAAAACAAGTTTGTTTGTTATACCACGTCTTTATCTGAAAACGACGTCAGATCCGGGGGGTGTGTGGGAGCTTGAATGTGAATGAGAGAATAAAACTGAAAAAAAAATGCTAACTTTAACTATAAATTTACACACGCAAATCAAATGTATACTTTTATTGTGTGATATTAACAATAAGAGCAGCTCACTACTGAAAATGGTAAATTTGGGAAGCAGCTGATATCGAAACCACGACATCTTGATTGCAAGGCAGCAGTTCTTAGCATTGCAACATGCAAGCTGTCGTATCAACCGCCTACCGTAACATGCGTTCTTTTTTCTTCGGTTAAATCTATACTAAGGCAAAGCCCTCACTGACTCACTCACTCACTGACTCATCACTAATTCTCCAACTTCCCGTGTGGTTGAAAGGCTGAAATTTGGAAGGCTCATTCCTTATAGCTTCCTTACAAATGTTGGGCAGGTTTCATTTCGAAATTCTACGTGTAATGGTCATAACTGGAAGCTATTTTTCTCCATATACTGTAATGGAGTTGAGCTTGAAATCCGTGGGGGGCGGATTTTCGTGTGACATCATCACGCCTCCCACGTAATCACGTGTACTGACTGTCAACGCAGTACGTAGAAAACCAGGAAGAGCTCCAAAAAGTGCTGAAGAAAACATGCATTATATAATTGAGAAGGCAGCCAAACAATAAGAAGCGAGCGAGTGACATATACAACCATATTCATGAGTGCTGCTACTTCGGAAACAAAGCACGGTGTAAACCTAAAGTTTAAATTAGGTTCATAGACAGGCTGCTGCTGGCGTTTGTCATGCCCACGGTTAATGCGGGATACAGGTTTAATGAGAGGACGCAGGATATAAACGAGAGTTTTGATCACTTTGTAACTAAGTTAAAATTGCAGGTGAAGGGCTTTGCTTGCAAATTCCGAGAGACTGTGTTTGTGGGGGATTGACAGTTAAGGCGGGTGGGGGAGTCACGTCATCATCTTCCCTCCCATTCACCTCATTTCGCTCTGAGCGGAGCTCCGCAGCTAACACAGTCTTACAGAAGCGACTTTGTGACGCTGCCACCAAATACAGAAAAATCCACAAGTTAATACACACGCTGTCTCTAGAGTTTCTCCACACTGAATCCTCCAGGCACTACTTACAAAAGGTTACATTGACAATCATGTTATGTTATTTTTAAAATGTTTTTCTTTTCTTAGCACAAGCACAGCTGAGAAGCTTGGATGCATGTGCTCCATAACGCGTTAAAAAATAATGCATTTAATCACACTTTGCATTACAAGCAAAGGGGAACTTCTGTCAATGCATGATTTCCTGGTACACTGATTACATTGATCAGCGCTTCCCGATACATTTTACCCTCGCACCCCCTTGGTTTGAGAAGAAGTATGAAAAAATATGAGGTTAACACAGAAAAACAGATCACCAATTGAAGCTTTATGAATAATCGATTCGCCATCAATAATTGTTTTGGTAAAGCCATACTCAGTGTAATCCTCCTTCCATTTTATAATTTTTCCGCCACTAGCCATGATTAAATGAACGGTAAAAAAGTAAGAGCGAAGCGAGGTGACTTATTCAGGCAGGCAGGCGACAGCTCAATAGCTCGAATTTGGATATAAGTAGGTTCTATTTAGTCGCCAGAAATATCTTTGTTAGGAATGGAAGTTGAATTTAGCCTTGTTATGGTAAAGAAAAAGTTATGCAATGATGTCTAAATTTAACTATATAAGTCAAAACTTGTACATATAAAGTCATTCCCGAATATATAAAGTCAAAACTTGATTTTATAAAGTCAGCGCTGGAATATATCAAGTCAAAACTTGAATATATAAAGTCATTCCCAAATATATAAAGTCAAAACCTGAGTATATAAAGACGGCGTTGGAATATTTCGGAATATATAAAGGAAGCGCTGGAATATATAAAGTCAAAACTTCAATATATAAAGTCAGCGCTGGAATATCCATCCATTTCCCAACCCGTTGAATCCGACCACAGGGTCATGGGGGTCTGCTGGAGCCAATCCCAGCCAACACTGGGCGCAAGGCAGGAACAAATCCTGGGCAGGGCATATGCATCATTTTCAAAACATTAACCGAACAGTGTTTTTTTAATTTATTTTTCTGAATACGTTTTTGTTAACAGTTCAGTTCAGAGTCGTTTCAATCAATATATTTTGAGTTTGACTTTATATATTCAGGAATGAGTTTATATACTCCGATGTGGACTTTATATAATCAGGTTTTGACTTTATATATTCCAGCGCTGACTTTATATATTCTGACGCTGACTTTATATATTCAGAAACAAGTTTGACTTTATATATACCGACGCTGACTTTATATATTCAAGTTTTGACTTTATATATTCGGGAATGACTTTATATTATATATTCAAGTTTTGACTTTATATATTCTTTCGCCGACTTTATATATTCAGAAAATCAATGTATTTGCCTGTTTGGCACCCCATAGTATACAGTGGTGTGAAAAACTATTTGCCCCCTTCCTGATTTCTTATTCTTTTGCATGTTTGTCACACAAAATGTTTCTGATCATCAAACACATTTAACCATTAGTCAAATATAACACAAGTAAACACAAAATGCAGTTTTTAAATGATGGTTTTTATTATTTAGGGAGAAAAATCCAAACCTACATGGCCCTGTGTGAAAAAGTAATTGCCCCCTGAACCTAATAACTGGTTGGACCACCCTTAGCAGCAATAACTGCAATCAAGCGTTTGCGATAACTTGCAATGAGTCTTTTACAGCGCTTTGGAGGAATTTTGGCCCACTCATCTTTGCAGAATTGTTGTAATTCAGCTTTATTTGAGGGTTTTCTAGTATGAACCGCCTTTTTAAGGTCATGCCATAGCATCTCAATCGGATTCAGGTCAGGACTTTGACTAGGCCACTCCAAAGTCGTCATTTTGTTTTTCTTGAGCCATTCAGAGGTGGATTTGCTGGTGTGTTTTGGGTCATTGTCCTGCTGCAGCACCCAAGATCGCTTCAGCTTGAGTTGACGAACAGATGGCCGGACATTCTCTTTCAGGATTTTTTGGTAGACAGTAGAATTCATGGTTCCATCTATCACAGCAAGCCTTCCAGGTCCTGAAGCAGCAAAACAACCCCAGACAATCACACTACCACCACCATATTTTACTGTTTGTATGATGTTCTTTTTCTGAAATGCTGTGTTCCTTTTACGCCAGATGTAACGGGACATTTGCCTTCCAAAAAGTTCAACTTTTGTCTCATCAGTCCACAAGGTATTTTCCCAAAAGTCTTGGCAATCATTGAGATGTTTCTTAGCAAAATTGAGAGGAGCCCTAATGTTCTTTTTGCTTAACAGTGGTTTGCGTCTTGGAAATCTGCCATGCAGGCCATTTTTGCCCAGTCTCTTTCTTATGGTGGAGTCGTGAACACTGACCTTAATTGAGGCAAGTGAGGCCTGCAGTTCTTTAGACGTTGTCCTGGAGTCTTTTGTGACCTCTCGGATGAGTCGTCTCCTTGCGCTCTTAGGGTAATTTTGTCAGCCGGCCACTCCTGGGAAGGTTCACCACTATTCCATGTTTTTGCCATTTGTGGATAATGGCTCTCACTGTGGTTCGCTGGAGTCCCAAAGCTTTAGAAATGGCTTTATAACCTTTACCAGATTGATAGATCTCAATTACTTCTGTTCTCATTTGTTCCTGAATTTCTTTGGATCTTGGCATGATCACACCTGAGTTCAATTTCCGTAGCCACCCCCAGGCCTGATTACTGCCACACCTGTTTCAATCAAGAAATCACTTAAATAGGAGCTGCCTGACACAGAGAAGTAGACCAAAAGCACCTCAAAAGCTAGACATCATGCCAAGATCATGACAAACATGCAAAAGAATAAGAAATCAGGAAGGGGGCAAATAGTTTTTCACACCACTGTTTATATATATATATATATATATATATATATATATATATATGCCAGCAGCACTCATGACAGTGACAAAACAATTACATTGTCAATCATGTTACGTTATTAATAAAATGTTTCCTTTTCTTTTTACTTCTCCGCTTCCAAGCGCAGGTATTTTGCTATATATATATATAGCAACTCTCATATCAATGACAAAACAATTACATTAACAATCATTTTACGTTATTTTTAAAATTTTTCCTTTTCTTTTTCATAACTTCTTTAACACACTACTTCTCCGCTGCGAAGCGCGGGTATTCTGCTAGTTCTTGAATAAAAGTGCACTTGTTTTGTTATACTTGTACCTTTTGTGAAAGTGTTTATTTCATATTTGTATTTCAGGCTTCACACCTTATACATTTCATGTCTACATTTTTTCAATTATTACTAAAACATGAAAAACATTTCTTTGTTAACTACGTTTTACATAGATTGTTGTTGACGCGGGACACACATGAAATGCATGTATTCCAAATGATGATGTATTATTTTACCCTATAAAGCTCCAGCACTTCACTCGAAGATAAACACTGAGCACTGAGAAACTTCTTTGCAAAGTGAACTGCAGCAGTAGGCGGGGGGATGGGATACCAGGCTGCTTGCTGCTTATCAACACATTTAAAGGACAAAAGACACTGATGGGGAGGTGAGAATGGATTTAAGGTGGGCCAGATTTACGAGCTTTCTCGTAGGCTCTGCTAATTCTAGTGTTAACCTTGGGTGATCTGTCCTTTTGCCACATGGGGTTCTGAACTCCTTCATTTTACCCATAGAAGACAGGGTGATCAATCTGATGCTGGATGGCTTAGTCAAAAAGCTATCATTATGAAAGTAATGCACCTTATTTTATGTTTGTTTGTACTGTATCCAGTTCCGTGGCCTTTGTTTTATAAACTGATCAGTCATTCCAGCCTAGGATTGCAATATTATTATACACTGAGACAAAATATGAATAGACATAATATATATAATGTATCAAATGATTTTTACAAGTATGCAACATCTGGAAGTAAAGGTTCAAACTTGCAGGTAAATGGTTCATAGTTAAATCACAATTCATTGAACCATACCTGAGCAACCTGGAGCAAAAAACAGTTCACTATAGTTTTATACACAATGTTTGCAGTCACAAAATGGCAATTTACCTCTCCGGCACAGAACTGTAAATCGAAGACAGCAGAATTTCACATATGTCTTTTTATTACTATTAGTTGGAGAGTTTAATTTCTTTTAATTGTGTTATTATTGTAAAACAATTATTGTTTGAAAAATACTCAATTCTGTAATGTTTTTGATTATTATTATATTTATGTGAGATGCTTACCTAAAACTATAGCATTGCTAAATCCTCAGGTACTTTTTATATTTAAGGAGAAATTATTTTTTGATGCTATGACATTGGGCAATTTTCGGTGGTATTTGTTACTGATTTATTCTTTTAACTTTATGCACATGTAGCTTATTTTACGTCAAAAATAGTAACCAGTAACGGGCATCTACAGTTTAATTATTGTATTGATATAGTAACATGGTGATTTATCCTTCTGCTTTACATCTTCAAGGACATTGAATCATGTCTCAGCACTTTCATTGTCATTATGCAACTTGCAACTTTCCTTCATCTATTTTCTTTTAGTATCCGCCCTTCCTGAACTTTCTGAAGGAGTACAGTTGTGGTAATTAGTAGCCCTTAATTGACTGAGTATGAGTTACTATGAGTGATTTCTCAGATGGTTGTATCCTATGGTGTTGGGAAGTCTCAAGTGACTACAACCTGTAATAGAAAGAACTGGTTAACAAAATAAATGAACAAATTAATTATTCATTCAAGGTACAGTGGAACCTCGGTTCACGAACGTCTCGGTTCACGTACAACTCGGTTCACGACCAAAAAGCTCGCCAAACTTTTGCCTCGGTTCACACACTCGGTATACGAACAAGCCAGTTTCCCTTGCCTGCCTGAGCTGAGAGAGAGAGAGCAAGAGCGAGGGAGCAAGCACGTGCCTGCTGTGGAGGGGGAGGAGGAGGAGATTGCTGCACTGTTTGCCTGCCTATCTGCATCCAGTAAGTGCAAGCCAACCATCCCCCCAATTCCTCGTGCCTGCTGGGGAGGAGGAGATTGCTGCACGTGCTTGCCTGCCTATCTGCAGGCTGTACGTGCTAGCGCACCATCCACCCACCACAGGCAGCCTGAGAGAGAAAGAAAGAGAGAAAGCGAGCGAGCCGCGTGGCTGCAAGAGCTCTGTTCATTGTTCTCCTTCCATTGGCTTCTAAGCAAGTGAAGAGTGGTGAGAAGTAAGTTTTGAAGAAAATTGAAATCGAAGTAAAGAAAGAAATTACAAGAGGTGGAAAAACTGTTTACCAGTTTACTCATTTACCAATCTGAGATCCCTCGTGCTTTCAAGCAGCACAATGTAAACAAAGCCAGACTGCCAGTAGTGTGGAGAGCAGACATGAAGGGTTGGGTCACAAGAACTTTGTTTTTGAAATAGCTGCATGAGGCTTTCACTCCCACCAGCTAAAAGCACCAGAAACCCAAGAAATCACAAGAGAGAAAACACCTTAAGGAAAACACTTCATGCCAGAACTCGACTCATGCAAGGTTAGTTTTCTTGGTGGTTTTTGTATTACGGTTTTTTCAAAAGTTAATTTTTCAGTTCAGAGCGTGAATTGTTGCAATGTTACTTTTCTCTTTTTTCAAATGTTCGCTTTTTTCTGCTGTGCTTAAAACTCATTTTAAAAACATTGTTTACAGCGATCAGGCTTTAAGTTTAATAGCGTGATCTCCTGCAATCTTACTTTTTTGGTTGCTTGTGAGTTGGTTTTTAAATGCACTTCGGATTTGTTCGATGTTCCTTTTTTTCTGCTGTGCTTAAAACTCATTTTTAAAAAAATGCTGCGCGAGCACCTGCTACAGAGAGATTAGAGAGCATGAGCGAGCAAGCGCAGAGAGAGAGAGAGCGCGGTCAGCTGACAGGGAAGGGATGGGGGGGGGATAGGGGTGGGTGGTGTTGGGTGTGTGCGCGCTCGCGCTACAGAGAGAGAGAGCGCGTGAGCCAGGCTGCTCCTTTAGCTGAGGGAGGGAGGGAGGGGCTTTGTTGGTGTGTGTGCTATCAGCTGTAAAAGTATGGCATTTCTAAATGTTTGCTTTTTTTCAGTCTTATTCTCTCAGTCAGACTGTACTGTATATTTGTCTCTTAGGCAGGTGGCCAGATGCTGTATGCTACAACATGCTTGCGGTGATCAATGCACATTTTAAAAAAAGAAAGAGACAAATATATGTGACGTTTTGAAGAAATCATTTTATGACACGATTTACCTTTATTTATTTACTTACTTCCAAAAGCCTAAAGTCACAAGTAATGTGCAGAGGGCATGCTCAAAAATGTGTGTAATACCACGAAAAGTGCCTGTTGACACTTTAGTATGCAAGCAATGGTATGTGCATTCTTGCTCCGATGTAGAAGGGAGCTGAGTTTACCTCTGTTATAATGCGTCTATGTGAAAACAGCAGTATCAGATGCGGGGGTGGGGTGTGTTTGGGCTCGTGAACACGGCCGAGATAATAAAACTGACTAATAAAAATAAAAAAGCTAACATTTACAAGTATCATAAATTACACCGGCTGTTACAGACTGAAATCAAATGTATGTTTTTATTCTAAAATAGTAAGACTAAGAGCAGTTTACTTCTCAAAACGGAGTGGTGCAGGATCGATCTCGCGACCTTTTGATTCCCAGTCGGCAGCTGATTCTATTGCACCACAGAGGCAGTTACAATAAACAAGTGTCAATGTCGCAGGTTAAGGCGGCTTTTTGTTTCTGCAGTTATATTTTTGAATAAAAAGCACAATTGTTGTGTTAGATTTGTACCTTCTGTGAAAATATTTCTTTGATATTTGGACTTCAGGCTTCATACATTATATAGTTTATGCCTACATTTTGTCATCTACAACTAGAATATAAAAAACATTTTTGTTTTAACAATGTGTTTACACAGATTACTGTAGAAACGGAACAGACATGAAATGCGTGTGTTCCAAACAACGATCTATTATTTCCACTCTATATTCCACTTCACTCCCAGAAAATCAATCAAGGCATGAGCTGGGAGATGTTTGTGCACGTTCTAAGTCGGTGGAGGGATGGAATAGCCGGCTACTTGCAGCTTTTCTTTTGTCAGAACATTTAGATTAACAAAAGATACTGGCAGAGAGGTGAGAACGGTTTTAAGAAGCCATTTAAGGTGGGACGGATTTACGAGTTTTTTCGTAGGCTCTGGTAATTCTAGTGTTAATTGTACTTTCAAGTTAATGAAGGGGACATTAGAAGATAAAACCTATGATTGTGTGTGCCTTTCAAGTCATGCAAGGGAATATAAGAAGAGATAACCACAAAATGGTATCACCACTGTAGACAAGTATTCTGCGATACATCTGTTTCATAAATATTTTATGCCTCAAATGTTCCTTTTTTTTGTATGTACTATACAGTAGTAACAGCATACCTTACCATTACTAATAAAGAAAGGCACTGAATAATTCTACTTAATGTGTGATTATGCGTAGATGTGTGATAGTAGAAATTACACATTTAAGCAACAAATTATATTGCACCTGGCAGTTTTGGAAAAATTTTGACAACTTTTCTTTAAGAACTTTGGTGTCCTTACAGTAGTAATGGGAAATAAACTAAAACCTTGCACCCAGGGGCTTCAAAGACTGATCAGTATATTACGTTTTGTTTTGTCTTATGCATACTTGCGAATCATCCGCACAGCAGACATAATGGAAATTGAGGTGACTAATGGGTAAATGTCAAAGGTATCATTTTACTTTGATTTCATATCATTTTGTAATTATGTTTATGGAGGGTTGCATGGAAAGGTACAGATTATATTGTCGCCATTACTTCTCTGTTCTCTTAGTTCTCTGTTGTGCCGATGGATGAAATATAAAGCTATCTAGAAATAAACTGTATCTTCCTTTTCATTTCTGTGAAATTTTAGATAGGGTAACCATATGTTCTCTCTTTCCTGGACCTAAAAAATACATCTTGCTGTGATTTTCTAATTGACTGAAATATCCAGATTTGCTGATTCATTCAGATTGAGGTTTTCTTTCTACATTTGACATGCATTCTGTGTGCACTTGTCTTGCTTTGACCATTCCCTGTAAATCCTCACTTCTCACAGTTGTTCAAGTATGTCTTAAATGCAACCATTAGTAAAACTGCTTACATTCATAGGAAGTATCGCACTACAGCAGCACTCAATTCAGTAGTGCGTGGCACTTGAACCGAGCCCAAATTTCCCAATTGCAAATGAAAATTCACAGAAGAATTGCAGAAATAAAATGCCCTGTTTTTATCTCTATTGAAATCCAAGGGAACAAGAATGCTTGTCCTGCAAAGCTGCCGGTACTATTGATATAGAAGTGCACAACAGCTCCGCAAAACGCAAACCTGAAGTTAAGGAGCATGTCTGTCACCTAAATAACTGATTATTTTGTGAGGCCAGGTAAAACAGAAGATGCTGTTACTGTTACAGAGGAGGTTTTTACATTCCACACCACTAAGCATAACAATAACTACAGATCAATGGACTGAATGACTGCCTTGTTAAATAAATGGCAATGTCTAATTCTGAGACAGTTGTTAATTGTGAAGTTCTAAGACTGAAGTTGTGCTAAGACTGAAGCGATTGTAAACACTGTGATAGCAACACATTTTGTTGACACAGCTCTGAAAGCACTAGAAGATAGATCTTACTGTGGTGTTTCTGCTGATGGGTGCAACGGTTTTCTGTGAACATACTGCCTATGCTTATTACAAAGTTACATACCATTTTGCGGTGTAAATTAATTGAAGTTAAAACACGGCAAATTTGTCACAGATGTGATTGTGCAATATATTCATATAAAAAAATTTTTTCCATATTTTTTTTTAATTTTATTTACAGACATGGACATATTTGTTGGTACCTTTACAGCTCATTGAAAAAGTGCTGTATGCTTCCTGTGATTAAATGAAAAGCTCTTGTCCCATGTGTACCTGCATGCCCTTGATATGTCATTGAGTGGGGAAAAAAAGCAGGTGTGAAAAGAGCTAAAGTATTGTTTTTTCTATAAAAATGGTCTAGACACATTTATTGGTACTCCTAGAAAAGATCATAAAAAATTGGATTAGATTAATTTTTTAAACAAGCTGTTTTCTTTAATATCACGTCTCCAATCGGCAATCAGTCTTTCAGCCTATTTCAATGGAGAAACGTAGTCACTCTGCTGTTTAGTATCATCATGTCTCCCACGATGAACATGGATCAGAGAACGCAAAGAAGAGAGAGTTGTCAGAGGAGACCAGAAAGAAAATCATATACAAGCATTTTAAAGGCAAAGGCTATAAGACCACCAAGCGGCGTAATGATCCTGTGACAACAGTTGTAAATATTATTAAAATGTTTAAGTCTGTGGGACTGTAGCCAAACCCCCTCTGGACGTGGCCACAAGAGAAATATTTATACCAGAATAGGCAGAAGAGTATTGAGAATAGTAGAAAAAAACATAAGGACAACTTTCAAAGAGTTACCAGCTGAATTCCAAGGACAAGGGCCTTTAGTGTCTGATTGCATCATCTGTCACTTTTTGAGTGACAGTGGGCTGAATGGAAGAAGACACAGGAGGACTACACTGTTGAGAGAAAAATATAATAATTGCCAAAGTGGATTTTGCTGAAAAGCATATTGACAAGCCATAAGGCAAAACTGGAGCTTTTTGGCAAGTCACAAAAAAATAAAATGTTCAGTCTCTTATTGACCGTCTTTTTTGAAACAATTGGCCTAAGTTTTTTAACTTATAAAACACCCTTATCCTATGACACACAGAATAACAAATAGAAAGTGTAATAAAATTAAAACATTTTAAAAATTATAGAAATTGAATGTATTTTTGCTCTGCTGACTGAAATATGTATGCATTTTATAAACAAATGGGCATTGCACAAAATATACAAAATAACATTTTACTTTAAAAGTGTATTTTTTATTCTCATCAATAAATTACACAACAAATTACAAATGAAGACATTTATAGATCCACTTTCCTTTTTTTATCAAAACATTAGCAATGAATACAATACAATGAAAACATTGTTTATTTGAGTCAGTGGTAGTCAAAGTGTTTCAGATTGTAGACCAGGTTGCTGATGTCAGGTACTGTACAGTGAACCAGTCAGAGTCAACAGTCACTTATTAGTGTAATGTTCTATTACAATTACAGTATTTTTTTACTTAATATATTACCAAAATTCTAACCTGGTGGTGTTTGATTAGAAGCTCCAGATGTCATCCAATGATCCATAATAACTCACCATGAAGATAGTATAACATCAAGCAGCCTGACAGTAGTGATGGAGCAGAATCAGTGCAGATCACCGACCTTATGAAATTAAATAATTGCAGTGGCCAGATGTGGGTTCTCCAGGCTGTGTTATAGGTGATCTACATAGTAACTGGAGAAGCACCACATTTTTAAAAGTGCCACACTGTAGAAAGTGTGTGTGTGTGGGGTTGAAAAAAAAAACAAACAGAACCAGGGCAGACATGAACAGCAGTGAAGATAATTTTGCTATTGTACCATATGGTGTAGCATTCACATTTACTACCAGTAACGTAGTACCCTACAGCTTACGAAAAGGATTATACTAAAGATGAGTGGTAGCCAGAATGAGCTCATGCACCTGTGCAGAAAAAGTAGTGAGGAGGGCTTGCATACTGTTTTTCTTTATTTAATTCATAAAAAAAATACAAATAAATATAAATCACTATTTTTGGCTCATTATGAGTCTTGCCTACATACCAGACAAAGTTCGTGAAACACTAAAGCAGGTGTTTTGGCAGTGTTTGATTGGGGCTGTTTAATTAACCAGAAATTAAGATTAGAAAAATCAAATTAAAAATAAGTACATTTTTAAATATATTCAAACTTAAGTAAACAATTCTGGGTAGTAAATGTTAGTTTGTGCTTCTTTTTACTTTATTATTATTATGGTAGCAACCACTGTTATTTAAATTTAATAACCATAAATATCCAGGCCAGCTGCTCCCTATAAAAGTTAAGTATCTGCACTGCCTTCTTATTATCAGCCAAGTACTGATGGCTAGTTGCACAAGTCTTTAACCGCTGAGCCTGTTGGACAAAAAAGCACTATCTCTCAGCCCTGTCACAGCGCTCTTCCTACTGAGGTGCCTTGTGCATTTGAAAAAAAAAAAAAAACTTCACCACAATCCTTCTTTCAAATCCTCAGAGCTTGCAGCAGCCAGACACATCACAATATGTTTTAAGTGCAGGACACAAGCTGAGTGCAACAAATGGTTGAAAGTGAATGGTTCAAAGTGGTGAAGCAAAATGCCGACATACAGATGCATTTGTGGTGCTTTTATATTCAAGCGTCGCATTTTCCCGATCGTAATGACATGATACATTTTAAAAGTCTCACATACCATCTTTTGAGCCGTCTGTTTTTTTATTTTTTTTACTTTACCTGCTGTCAGGTCCAAGAAGCTCGTAGTGATTAAAAACTGGGATGACGTTTACGATGGTCTGCTTTAATAATAAAATAAACTACGAGGTTAAAGTGGACATTTCTAGATTAAAGCTGAAATTTCCACTTTAATCACAAAATACACATTTTCACCGTGTCTTTTATTTTTTTCTCAGTGACTCAAATACAGCGCTATACATTATGTTGCCAATGTGAAGATGCAAAAAAAAAATAGACAGCTCAAAAGATGGTATGTGAGACTTTTAAAATGTATCGTGTCATTACGATCGGGAATATGCGACGCTTGAATATAAAAGCACCACGAATGCATCTGTATGTCGGCATTTTGCTTCACCACATCGAAGCATCCATCCCGTAGGATCAGCATAGAGGCTTTCTGTCACATGTAGATACAGTAGTTCCCGAATGTAATGACACGATACATTTTTAAAGTCTCACATACCATCTTTTGTGTCGTCTTTTTTATTTTTTTATTTTTGCAACTTAACAACAGCAACATAATGTATAGCGTTATATTTGAACCACTGAGAAAAAAATAAAGGACACGGTGAAAATGTGTATTTTGTGATTAAAGTGGAAATTTTGGCTTTAATCTCGAAATGTCCACTTTAACCTTGTAGTTTACTTTATCATTAAAGTAGACCGTCGTAAACGTCATCCCAGTTTTTAATTGCTACGAGCTTCTTGGACCTGACAGCTGCGGAAAGCAGCAATAGATCGCCACACAGAACAAATTAAATGCATGATATTCCAACTCTCTGCACATTTAGAATCTTTAGATTTATACTTGATATCACTTTCATGATGAAATGCATTAAAGTGTGTATGTTACATATTACATATAATTTCGTTTAAATAATGAATACTGTTAATTACACACATGGGGGTGTCACAGTGGTGGAGCGATAGCACTGCTGTCTCGCAGGGAGTTATGTTGCTGTTATTTCCTGCTAGTATTCCATACTGTGCTCCGGTTTCCTTCTAAAGATATGCAGATATGGGGATTTGGTGCCGCTAAAATGACGCTAGTGTATGTGTGTGCTTGTATTCACCTTGTGATGAGCTGAGGCCTCGTCAAGGGACTGACTCGTGCCCAATGCTTGCTGGAATGGACACATCCCTGGATTGATGGATTTAATCAATAAACATCCTTTTCAGAGATATTGAGGTAAGGTGTCATCAGAATTTAATAGGTGTTCTAGGCAATTCACAACACACAGAAGCTGAACATGTTCTCACAGTGATAATATCTCGCACTGCCACCTGGTGGATTCCTCTAGATTTACGTAAAGTATGCGCGCAAGTATGAACACTACAACGCTTGCGTAGCAGGAGCGTCCGCTGCAGCATGCGTCGCATGAAGTATAACTCCGGCCTTAGTGTGGGGACGTGTGCCGAATGTTGTGTTGGTGAAAAGGTGCCTTGCATTTCACGACGAACATTTTCCAAACCAAACATACCCCATGACCTCCTGGTCACAAAGGAGCCCCATGCCCAGTTTGGTGGCGATTGGACACCCGGTGCACATTTGTATGGCGGACAAACAAACATACATACACACATACATCAACTCTGCTTTGTATATTAGATTTAAAAATTTTGTAAATTTATTTAGTACATTTATACAGTCCAAGATTTCTTTCTGCATTGGGCCCATTTCTGATAGAAAATGTGTAAACTCCCTGAGACTCCTAAACTTACACATTAAAAGTGTACTTTTCATCTGTTTTCTTTATAATAGTATGATTATAATAGTATGCCCCAAAATTAAGTGGGTTTATGTGTGCCTTTTCATTTTGAATGTTTTCTCTTTTGTGTTATTTATAAGGATCTCGATAATGCTGAAGTTCGCCATTTGTTTGAATCGCTTCTTCCTGACATGGTGAATTTAGCTGTCAGACTACCAAAGCTATGTACACAGGTAAGTAAATGTAATTTGTCCTTGATCTACAATCATTAATGAAATCTTTACTAATTCAACAGAGAAATGTATATCATCAGTGTTAGGTTATGTTTTTTAATTATAGGTTATGGCCATTCAGTCACGTTAATATTAAGTTTCAGAATGATAAGACAGAAGCAATTTACAACAGGGAGAGAAACAATAAGAAAAGAGGAAGTGTGTCTATGAGTGATGGCAGACAAGCAGTAACAGAATTGACAGTTGTACACTTCTGGGGAATTTTAAGTATTTTTTTCTTCTTTAATGCTTTAAACTGAAGATAGTTTTAATTGTCTGGATTTTTTGTATCATCAGTGGGTTATTCTGTAGATTGTTCGGTAACATGCCATGAAGATTAAGGATAAATTATTTAAAGAATTTGCTTTTCTAACAATTTTAATAGAAGAAAGGGAGCAAGTGTTTGGTTGTAGAAATTTTATTCCATGATACTATATTTTTATTTAGATTTCTAGTGGGAGTCAGTCAGTCAGTCAGTCATTGTCCAACCCGCTATATCCTAACACAGGGTCACGGGGGGTCTGCTGGAGCCAATCCCAGCCAACACAGGGCGCCACACACACATGCACCAAGCACACACTAGGGTCAATTTAGGATCGCCAATGCACCTAGCCTGCATGTCTTTGGACTGTGGGTGGAAACCGGAGCATCCAGAGGAAATCCACACAGATATGGGGCGAACCCAGGTCTCCTAACTGAGAGGGTGCAGTGCTACCACTGTGCCACCATGCCGCCCTAGTGGGAATCAATATTTATTCATTCTTTTAAAAAAAAATTGTAGTAAATGTTAGTATTGTAATTTTTTTTTTATCTTGAGCATATCTTTCATCAATTTTACTTTATAAATCATATTTAATACAGTTTGATGATTATTCAGTGTTTGTAAAATGATGTCACAACTGTAACTTTATTATTTATACCATATTTCTTTAAAATTAGCAAATGAGCATAGTTGTTTTATTCACCTTGTTTAAATTCGGATTACGATGCTCAGTATTTTTGTAAAATGGTCAGGGCAAATTCAGAATAGATGGAGTCTTCAGTAAAGCTGCATCAGAAAACAATGAAAACTTATTTCAAAGTAATTCTCAGAATTACTGCCTTTATTCAAATAATAGATAGTATGAATTCCTTAATTATTGTTATTTTAGCTTATTACCAGAATTGTTGTTCTTTTAAATAAGACAAAAAATTGAGCTGCTGTTTTAAAGTCTTACTTTCTGAAAAATACAACCATTGGGAGTTACTGGAATCTTTGAAAACAAAATTAATATGGAATTTGATTAAGTGGTGGTAAAAGGTTGTTTCGTGAGGGATTAGTCATTCTGTTTATTGTCTATATCACTATTCTTAAATATATGATTTTTATTTGCAAAGTTATAAACTAATTAATAATTTAGTATGTACAGTGTTAGTAACTTTCTAAGTAATCATGGCCTATTTATCTAATCCTGTGAATTTTAGTCATCAACAAATAAAAAGTGTTAAATTCTCAGCATTTCTTTACCTGGCTGTACTATTAGGGAAACATGTTCCTGTATCTGTTTTAAATTAGTCCTGTTCCTAGACCATGTTTACATTAGTCCTTTTCCTAGATCATATTCACTGTAAATACCAGTATTAATTGTTAGCATTAAAATTAAGGGCAAGAGTTTTAATAATTTGCTGATGTTGTTTAATCTTCTACCCTTTTTTCATTTTCCTCCTTTTTATTGATTAGTAATCTGTAATCCCTTAATCAGGGTTGTTTACGTTAATCAGTGCAGATAAATGGTTCTTGACTTTAATGGTTCTAGCTGATTTAAGGATCCAGTAGTGCTTCTAAATTATTCTGGGTAATTTAATTTTGTTTCTTTCTTTGGTAAATTGCTAAACCAATTATCTCTCTTTTTTTTTTTTCTTTCCCCCAGCCGATACCATTGCTTAAGGCAAAGATGAATCACTCAATCACAATGTCACAAGAGCAAATCTCTTGCCTTCTTGCTAATGCCTTCTTTTGTACCTTTCCACGCCGCAGTTCCAGGAAATCCGAGTATTGTAATTATCCAGAAATAAATTTCAACAGGTAGATTTTTTTACTTCAGACTTTTTTGTTTATAGTGCTGCTCATGATTTATACAAAAAGATCTTAACATATTGTATATAACATACAATTTATTTCTTAGCTAGCCTGTCATTTTTAATTTTGATTAATAATACTGCAGGCTATTGATTTTTTTTTTACAAAAAATTGTTTGCAAATGCATCTCTAGATCTTTAAATTGTCTTTCATTGAGTGAGTTTTAAGTGGGCTTTTATTTTTAGTAGGCTGTCATATTTATAGTTGCAGAATGTAAGATAACTTGACAATTTAGGTTTAAATGCATTTTAATAACGTTTCTTACTAAAGCCCTGAGAATAATATGTATGTGCTCATTTCTAGTGTTCGAAATTTGTCACTTGTTTTTGTATGTAATTCATAATTGAATGTACTAAAAGTTAAGTTGAAAGGACTAAATCTACTGGAGATATTTGTTTATAAGTGTTTGTGTAATTATACCATCCTAATCAAGATTAGAAAGAAGCAATTGATTTGCTAATGCCAGTAATTTGTTTTTTTTCCCTTATTTAAAGGTATTAGAATGTAGTATTTTTTGAATTTTATTTAAGCTTAGATGATTGCTTCTATAAATTACAATAGTACATCATCTTATGTGACTGATACACACTTGTAAATCCCATGTTGTTAAATTTTCCCAGACAACCTCCTACATTGCTGCTTCCATCAAACTTGGTTTGCCATTAACCATTGATACAGCCATCATGTATATTAATTAAGAATTTCAAATACAAATGTACAATTGTAGCTTTAAAATCACCTTACTCATGTCCATCCATCCATTTTCCAACCCGTTGAATCCGAACACAGGGCCATGGGGGTCTGCTGGAGCCAATCCCAGCCAACACAGGGCGCAAGCCAGGAACCAATCCCGGACAGGGCGCCAACCCACCGCAGGAAATACACACAACCACACTCACGGAACAATTCAGAATCGCCAATCCACCTAACCTGCATGTCTTTGGACTGTGGGAGGAAACCGGAGTACCCGGAGGAAACCCACGCAGACATGGGGAGAACATGCAAACTCCATTCAGGCAGGACCTGGGAAGTGAACCCGGGTCTCCTAACTGCGAGCCAGCAGCGCTACCCGCCCTTCTTTACTCTGTTTACCTTATCTATTTATTGCTATTTGGCTTTTCGCTAATAGAGTGTGATAGAAGAGTTAAAGTTCCTTGAAGATTTGTCCTTGTGTCATCTTGTTGTCTTGTGGTAGTCTATCTGCTTGCAGTGCATTATATATGTTCTTGGTTGTCATAAATTCAGGCTTTTAGTGAAGCAAGCAAGGCCTGCCTAGCCTTGGCTTATAGCGTCATCACTGATGGCATTCTGCAATCCCAGGAATAAAATGCATACTGTATGTGCTCAGCCCAAAACAACTACTACTATAAGAAATCAGGCCTTTAACCACATTTTCCAGAAAGCTAAGCAGGTGGACCTCTTTTCCTCTTTTATCACACTCAATTTAAAATCTTCATTGGTTGATTATATCACCTGTATAACTACCATGTGCCCTCTTCTAAAGGAGTTCTTGATTTTGTCTATATGGACACATTATCGTTACTTCGAGTCTACTTTTTATCCTTTTTCTTTTAAGAGTTAACTGTTTTTTTGTTCACTTTAATTCAAATTCTTACAACTTTACTTTTCCACCTCATGTCCTGTATGAAGCACATATCTACACTACCACTTGTCTTCAGTAGTTTCACCACTTCACCTGATTTGTTTGTCATACCCTCAATATTTCAAGTTACTGTCCTTATACTCTTTCCTGCTCACCCTTCACTGACTTGCTCACCTTCATCACAGCTGCCTCAGTGTATCCAGTCTTGCACAGGCAAAGTCCAGACCTTTAAAAACGTTCTAAGTTACCGACTTAGTTGGAATCAGTTGTTAACTAGGCTTCCAAAATGCAAATCAATTAAAATTGTGGGTACTCAGATAGATATAGCTTATAGGCATGGGGCTCTTCTGTCATATTCTTTTACTGCTTGCATTTCTAAACTTGCTTGATGGTGGTTGTTTCTTGAAAGGTTTTCTGTTTGTTCATTTTTCATAATTCCTTTGCTCTTTATGCAGCTTTTTCCTCCTTAAAATGTTACTAGTGATTTGGGAATATTTGGGTATTTTTGTAGCTGAATGCCTTATGTTTCTTGTCTGATGGTTGTTTATATTCATATCAAGTTTATTTTCTATTTTGTAATACTTGATGCTTTAGTTTTTTTTTTGTTTTTTTTAAACATCTATATTCTTCATTACCTATCCTTTCTTCCATTCCATCTCTGAAGAATGCTGTTTGTTTTGGTGCTGAAAATTTGGCCAGTGTTAATGACTATTATAAGTCAATATCAATTAGCCTAAAGGGGTAAATTACATTACTGGCTTAAGAAAGAATCGGCTTCACTGTCTGAAAAGTTAGATGCATATAGAAACTGGCATCAATAAACAAATTCTGTTGCCTTAAGGACATATAGTGCATCAAAATTTGTCTATGTTATATACTTGAATTAAAGCAATGACATGAATAGACCTGTTTTATACCTTGGAGAAAACCATGTAATATAAAGAGATCAACCCATTAATGTATGTATAAATGTGGATCATCCTTATACTGGTTATTGTTAAGCAATGAAGAAAAAGCTTTCAATTTGAAATTTATTTTTTAGTATAGCTTCTCTTTATTAATGTTGCTCAAGGAAATAAATGCTCTTTGTGAGTTTACATTACATGTATACTTTTTGTAGTGCTCAACCCCAGCTTTACTTCAAAGACCCTTCAGCAGTTTCTTTTATTGTGTTAGGAAACTGCTTACTGTACAGGAGTGAAGTGAAGTAGTGAAGGCAAAAAGTAATATCCTGTGACTGTGTAAAGTCTAAAAAGAATGGTTTTCCTTCATTTTAGTGAATAGATAGATAGATACTTTATTAATCCCAAGGGGGAATAATAGGAAGCAGTAGATTACCATGTGACTGATGCAGATGTTTACACTATTTAAAAAATTATAAACAATAATTTGAAATATAAAAGCTTTGTGTGAATTCTATATGTAAAATTAAAAGAACAGTGTTTGTGCAGATGATACAGGTAAAACATGTTTTCTGCATTAGCTTCATTCTTGAAACTTTTTTTTTAGATTATTTGAAGGATCAACAACAAAAAAGAGAGAAAAACTGAAGACGCTCATTTGCTATTTTAGAAGAATTACTGAGAAGAGTATGTATTTAATGATTAGTTACCTAGTAAAACCATAAAATTAATTTCATATTATTTGTATTTTTTTTTTCTGTCTCCGTATTCCATTGTCAATGAAAAGTTAAACATGATAGTATAAAATTATGTGTAAAAAATATGAGAGTTTTTCAAGGTCTGTTTGGTTTGCCTTTTAGTATGAAATGCCATAAATTGTGTTAAAGAAAGGAAAGATATACGCAAGTATATTTTTTATTAATTCAAAGAATTTGATGAAGAAACAAAATTTTCCCACTTCAGTTAATTTTCAGTAGATAAATCAGTGTCATATTCCAGTAATTTAATGTTTAAAGCTACTTCTGATATATTATACTTTTCTTGTGCAAGTTTATTCTTGCAGAGTTCAATTTCTGATTGTTTCGGTGTGAATGTCAAAAAGAAGATCACTTCTATATTCAGAACTTTGTTTGAAGATTCTAGCTAATGTTACTCAGATTGATATGTTTGAAGAAACATTGTGACTATTTTAATATGTACTTTAACCTTCTCTTTAGATTTCTATATAATTCACACAGTCAATAGACAAAAAATATTCATTTTGCAGAGGTAGATGCCAAATAAAGAACCATTTCAAAAGAAGAAAAGGTTTTGCACCCTTCTTGTGAAATTGATTAACTAAATAGTGGTTTAATCTACAGGTAGACTTAAATGTTGTGTCTTAATCTAAGGATCACATTAAAGCATTTGAAGAAGTGCAAAATGTGACTTAAACTTCTTAATAACCACATACTGATAATGTGGAATGTTGATATAAGATCCTAAGACTTGCAAATTAGAATAATTTCAGAAAGCAAATGCTTTCTTATCATGTACTTCTCTAGAGATTTTAAATTTTGTGCTAGGGCAAGAATCAGCCTCATATTTTTTTCAGGTGTGTCAGAATTTTGTGTGAGTGCTGCACAGTTCTGACCTTGGTTGAATCTACTGCTGTTAAAGGAGGCTCCTGCTGGTATAATAATCCAGGTATATACAGGCATGTGGGCTGATAAAGATGCTGGACACACATACCTATAGTGTTACATTTTAGAAGCTGTCTCTTCAGCATAGTAGGGGTGATTGCTCTTCTTTTTTTGCTCTTTGAGATAAGATTGCTTCTTTGTAATCTGAAGACGCCAAGCATGTGACCAGTGAGAAGTCCCAAGCTTTGAAACACCAGAGAATGAATTACTGAGCAGAGACCAATGATGCCATGACACAGTTTTGCTCTGTGGGGAGAGAAAGTGTATCAGTATTGGTGCATACAGATGTAGGGTGCTAGGAAAGCACCAGTCTACAATTGCACACATGGACACTTGTTGTTGCAGTTTGGATCTGGATGTATTACTTTTTATGTCATCAAGATGAAATAGTTTCTTTTTAATTCAAAGGCCTCCTATTTTCAACAATGCTGAACCTTGCAACACCAGTTCTTGAATATACACAGTTGCTAAATTTAACACTAGAATTACCAGAGCCTACGAAAAAACTCGTAGATCTGTCCCACCTTAAATCGCTTCTTAAAACCGTTCTCACCTCTCCGCCAACCTCTTTTGTCCTGTAAATGTGCCGATAAAAACAAACTGCAAGCATCCGGCTATTCCATCCCCCCACCGACTCAGAACGTGCACAAACTTCTCCGAGCTCATGCCTCGATTATCTGGGAGTGAAGTGGAGTTTTAGAGTGGAAATAATAGATTGTTATTTGGAACATACGCATTTCATGTGTGTGTTCCGTTTCTACAGTGATCTGCGTAAACACAATGTTAAAACAGAAAATTTTCATATTTTAGTAATAAATGTTACAAAATGTAGACATAAACTATAAAATGTGTGAAGCCTGACAGCCAAAGAGCAATTAAACACTTTCATAAAAGGTTCAAGAGTTTTACAACAGCTTAGTGGTGTACTGGTAAGATTTCGTCACTTAGAGCACAGTAGACTTGTTGTACTTCTAGAGATTCGAGTTCGATTCCCCATTGGAGAGAAAATTTTGTTTATTTTTAACCTTCGCCGTTCTGCCTGCCTGAACTCCCTGTCTATCTATATAGTAATAACAGTAATTTTATTATTATATAGGAGCTTCCCTGTCTGCCTATCATATAGTGCCTTTCCTTCCTACCTATCTATATATCTATCCCCTTAGCTGTTTTTTATATATCTATTATACAGTGCCTTCCCTGTTTATTTATATATCTAGTGCCTTCTCTGCCTGTCTGTCTGTCTGATTGCATATAGCGCTAAACTTACTGCTCTGTACTATTCTGTCCTCTGCATGTCCTGGGGTACAAAAGAAACACCACCATACAGCAACATGTGCGAACTGGCAAGATTGGGGAAAAAACACGCGGTCACTGATTACAAACCGCAAGATGAATGAAAGAGACAATATATGTAAAAACGTCATCGCACTAATGCAATATTATTTGAAAACGAACACCGTCAGATTGGGTTTGAATATGTGCCCGATCTGACGCTGTTTCTTTTCAAATAATATTGCATGTACTGTGCGTTGAAACTGCTGCACTGAATAAGCTGACTCCTTCTGTAACAGTGTCAGCGTGTATTCAAACCCGATCTGACGCCGTTCATTTTCAAATAATATTGCATGTACTGAACTATTTTAGAATAAAAACATACATTTGATTTCAGTCAGTCTGTAAGAGCCAGTGTAAATGCATGATAATTGTAAAGGTTAGCTTTTTTTTTTTTAATTCAGTTCCATTCTCTCAGTCGCGTTTTTGATACCAAAAAACTGACAATGCTGTTTCACATAAAGACGCGCTATAACTCAAATGTGATTTATTTGGATACGCGCTATAGCTTGAATGTGATTTATTTGGAGATGCGCTATACTCGTGTAATAGGAACCATAGCACAGAGTGATGTGTACACTGCAACAAGTACACATGTCGTGAATGTAGGAAGGGTGTGTGGAAATTGTTAATATTTAAATGTGATGATTTTATATAGCACGGATCGGAAATCAGCAGTTCTTAGCATTGCACCACGCAAGCTGTCGTATCAACCGCCTACTGTAACTTGTTTTATTTTTTCTTCACTTATAGTCTAGAATAAAAGTGCACTTGTTTTGTTATACTTGTACACCAACATATGTTCCTGTGTTTGAGCGACACGGGCACGAAAAGTGCACGCAGGCATTTCAGTTCGCAAGCATTGGTACGAGAATGCAGTCACAAGTACGCTTTATGTGAAAACAGCATTCTCAGAAGGGGGGTTGGGGTAGGGAAGGATCCTGAACACGACTGAGAGAATGAAAAGTGAATAAAAAAAAAAACCTAACCTTTACAAGTATCATAAATTACACCGGCTGTTACACACTGAAATCAAATGCATGTTTTTATTCTAAAATAGTAAGAATAAGAGCAGTTTACTTCTCAAAACTGAATCGTGTGGGATCTAACTCATGACCTTTTGAATACTATTCAGCGGCTGATACCATTACGCTACTGTGGCAGCTGTAGTAAGTATGTGTCAATGTGGCATGCTAAAGCGGCTTTTTTCTGCAGTTATATTTTTGAATAAAAGCATGCTTGTTCTGTTATATTTGTACCTTTTGTGAAAGTGTTTGATATTTGGACTTCAGGCTTCATACATTATATAGTTTATTCTTACATTTTGTCATTTACTACTACAATATGAAAAACGTTTGTTTTAAAAATGTGTTTACACGGATTACTGTAGAAAAGGAACACACGTGAAATGCGTGTATTCAAAATAATGATCTATTATTTCCACTCTAAAACTCCACTTCACTCCCAGATAATCAATCAAGGCATGAGCTGGGAGAAGTCCGTGCACGTTCTAAGTCGTTGGGGGGATGGAATAGCCGGCTACTTGCAGCTTTTCTTTTATCAGCACATTTAGATTAACAAAAGACACTGGCGGAGAGGTGAGAACAGTTTTAAGAAGCGATTTAAGGTGGGACGGACGTACAAGTTTTTTCGTAGGCTCTGGTAATTCTAGTGTTAAGAGTTCACACCGTTTTTCATCTTTCTTATTATAACTTTTATGAATATAATCATATGTTAGGATGCATTCATAAAAAATTTTGGAAACTTCTTATGATTACTCAGATTTGTTAACACAACTATGTGTAATTTGTGGGGTCTGTTTAAAAATACATTATCTTGAATTATAATTTAGATTAAATAACATTTTATTTTATATTATTGCCCGTTCTCTCTCCCCACCCCCACTTATTTTTTCCTTTCTGATAGTAGTGTATTTTAAAAGATAACTATTCGGGGAGTGGTCTTACTGCTTAATTGAAAGCTCAAAGAAGTGACACAAATAACTTTTGTACAAGGAAATAAGTAACATCAAATTTTTAGAGAAGAAATACTTATTATAATACTTATTACATGTTCTTGAACAGCGCAGTTTTTTATGTATGTGCATATATTGTGTTACAGAACCTACTGGACTTGTGACATTTACGAGGCAAAGTCTTAGCAGTTTTCCAAAATGGGAAAGGTAATTGAACAATATAAACATTTTCTTTACTTCTATTATTCTAGCACAACAAGTCTGTCGAGCTGTTAATTAGTTCAAGAATACAGATGTAATGAAAGCTAGCTATGAATGCGGGGTGGCAGTTATTGGAATTTTTATTGTTTTGTGTTTAAATTGCATAAGAATTAATATAGCATTTAGAAAAGTTTTAACTATTAATTTACAACCAAAATAAATGTAAAACAATATCTACCAGGATATACATGACCAAAATTCTGTGAACATCCAGGCATTATCCAAGCAAAGAGGATCTGCTCACTACTCTGTTTATTGCTGTCAATTTATAGGTTTATACGGCCCTTAATGTCACATACATATGCTGATCATCATGCAGCAAGTTACCATTCTCAGGTGCCATGATTAGTGAGTATAACTACCTTTCCTTGAAACATTCGAGGGTCATTAGAAATGACTGAGGAGGCCATTTTGACTTCTAAAGCAGTCTTTCTGGCATTGAAGGGAAAGGTTTCTGAAAGGTATGTGAGGAGTAGTATGTTGCATTGGATAGAAACATGGCTAATGAATGAAAACCATCAGGAAAGTAGGAAATAACAGATGAAAGTGATCAGGTGAATCATTATTGAGGGCAAGATGAATACTGAGTTGAAAGAAAAATTCGGTGTGAAGGCTATAGATGTTGTGCTTCGGAGAAATAGGCTAAGGTGATTTGGTTATAGGAAGTGAAAGGCAGGGGATAATTGGATAAAGATGTGCATTGTGAAAATGTGTATGGAGTAAGACCTGGGTGAGTAGGCTAAGGAACATGTTGATAGATGTGGTGGTAGACATGAAAATAATGGATTTAATCCCAAAGAATGCCCAGAAATTTGGAGAAGAGAAAAAGATTTTGGAGGCAATTAGCCAGAGTGGCACAAACTTAGAAAATGACCATTAAACTAACAATGATGGACACAGCTTAGACCCCTTAGGCTGAATATTTATACTTTTATTCATTTCTTTTTTTCCTCAGTTCTAAAACTCTGCTTACACGGTTGCATATCACTAGTGAAGGCACTATTGAGGACCAGGGTTATGGTATGCTCCAGGTAAGAGTGGTTTTCCATTTTTCACTTTTTCAGATGTTCAAAAAAAACAGACTACATTTCTGATATGTTTCAGTTTATAAAAAGGTATTTGCTCACTAATAGTGTTCTCCTTTATAAACCTAGAAGTGTTGTAAGCCTTTTCGTTTAAGGTTTTTGCACCTTAAAAATGGTGCATCTTAAGCAGAAATTGCATCCACAGAGAGTATTTTGAGTTTGAAAACTGTTGGTAGTTATTTTGAAAGATAACCTTTAATATACAGGTTCTTCAAGACACAGTAAGTTTTCTGTTTGTTGTACAAATCCTATCACTAGCTAAATACATCCTGAAATGCAAATGGCATGAGCACCCCAGATCAAAGTTGTAGTTTTAAGAAATGGTCATGAAGATATTGAACAAACAGAACATGCTTTAATATAAAACTTGCTACAGATTGCATCTATGTAAGACATGCATTAAAATGACTTACTAGTACAAATTAGTGATAGTATTGTTTGTGCTGTGCTGCACAGTTCAGAGAGTACAGGTCAAACAATGTTATACTGGCAATCTGGTGAAGATTGGTTTAAAATAGTACATCTTGATACATTTATCATCATTGAATACAGAGTACTCAGAATAAGGATTTCAAAATTCAGTTTTGTTTGAAATGAAAGCAACAGTTTTATTCATTCATAGATTGAACCCACTTAATTTAGTTCTGGGTCACAGGGCTAGAGCCTAACCCAGTAGCATTTGGCCTAGGAAAAAAACAGACCCTGTGGTATTCATTTCTACTTTTCTGTATCATTTAGAATTCAAAAATAAAATATTACTAAATTGTTTTAAGTGTGAGAGTTTAAAAAAATCAACTGATATGTGTCTATAATAATGCTGCCAGTGCCTGGCAAAATATGTGAGGGTCTTTTCTTTTCAGAGAAAAGAGAGAAACATGTCTTTCCCTGAGTGCCCAGTAACACACCGTTAGAAGCTGTACATGAGTTTCAGCGTTGACTTAACTTTGTGCTGCTGATGTATTAGAGAGATCAGAGATAAAATTTGTTGCAGGAAACAACAATACATTGTTAATGTATTAGTTCACACCCGTCTCCTTGTTTTTGTACTTTGGACCACAGTTAAATCTCAAAAAAAAAAAAAAAATCCTGAAATCACCTTTGCTGAAACTGATGCATATCTCTAGTTAAGGTTGTCAAAGAATAGAAAGTAGAAAAAATCTTTACAGTATAGTATTATATTATTTTTTCATTTTAGCATGTCATCGACAAAATGAGAGTATATGTATCTTTTACGTAGTTTGTTAGGTATATCGTATACATGGGTGTCTTTGCAACAGTGCCAACTTTTGTGGTATGCTATCTGTGGGAATGTAGGAAAATACTTGCACAGCCTTGCACCTTTCAAAAGATAGTTTACTACAAACAGCTGTGCTTCAGAGATAACCAATAACATCAATAACCTTTCTGGAATCAAAAGAGTTTAATTTAAGTCTCGGGGTTGTGTCTTACTCATTTCTTAAAACAAGATAAACCTAGAAAGATTTGGTTCTTGAAATAAGAATATATGTCCTGCTGTGTTCATCACTGTAGTTAATAACAGGCTTTTCTCTCACAGTTGTGCTTTTTTTAAGTCGAAATTGTCTTGGAATTACACTTTATATCTAAGTCAGATAGCTTAAGACCAGATATCTTGAATTGAGCAAAACAATCTAGCAAGTATTATTGCAACATGAGATATTTAATCTCTTGGGGCAAAATATTAGATACAGTAATCCCTCGCTATATCGCGCTTCGACTTTCGCGGCTTCAGTCCATCGCGGATTTTAAATGTAAGCATATCTAAATATATATCACGGATTTTTTGCTGGTTCGCGGATTTCTGCGGACGGCGCTCCTTTGAAGAAAAGATATGTTTACATTCTTTTAGTTGTGAGAAAGAACTGCCATCTCTGTCTTGTTATGGAGCACAGTTTAAACTTTTGACTAAAGGGTGTTATTTCATGTTATAGAGGGCTCTAATAATGTTAACAGTGTGGGAGAATTTATAAGGGCTTAAAATATATAAAAATAACCATACAAACGTGGTTTCTACTTCGCGGATTTTCACCTATCGCGGGGGGGAGTTCAGTCTGGAACGCAACCCCCGTGATCGAGTAGGGATTACTGTATATTACCTTAAAATAAGAAATTTTTACTTGTTAAGAAAAAATGTTTTGCAGTGTATGTACATGTGTCAGTAATTACCCAACAAAGCTATTGTTATGATCCATTTTCCTTAGAGATAAAATTTTGTGTGTCTCATCAAATATTGAGGCATCATTGTTCATCCCAACATCAATAATGATGGCTTCAGAGTAATAAGCATTTCAAACAGTACTAAATGCTAAAGAGGAGCAGTTAATTCATTGCCTTATCTATTTCTGTGCCTCTTAAGAAACCTTATTTTGCAAATAAGCAGATGAGTACATATGGTGCAGAAGTAACTGCAACACTATTGTATTCAGTGTTGTTAGTGTTTGGGTAGTTGGGAAATAAACTCTTTAGAAAAGGGTAAACTACAAATAAAGTGGCTAGTGATGAAAAATATCAGCTTAATATATAAATATCAGCTATCATCAGTAAAAATACTCCTTGATTTTCTTTTTTGTTAAATTATACCTTTTTATTTTTCTAGTTAATGACACATGTATACTTAATTTACAGATAAACTTTTTTTTTTATTCAGTTAAGAATCCTTTGTTGGCTTTGTATTTTTGAAATTCCCTTTGTAAAATACATTTCACTCAATAAAGAAAAAAAAGAATAAAATGTTTAAAGTGTCTTTTGTGCATACTTTGGCCAATAATGTGTGTTTGCTACAGAAAAGAACCAAATGACATCAAAAACATGAGTGAAAATGGACCTTTTAATAAATGCATTATTTTCCATTGGTTTACAACTTTGCTTGTAGTCATTAATCTTCTTTTTTGAAGTTTCAAGTTATTAATCCCTAATAACACACACTTCTTCCACGATGACAGTTTGCTGCTCACAAAGACGGGTGCAGATTCTAAAATAGTCATCAACTGTTACATAATTTGTATAATAGGACAATTAATAGAAGCAAAGGAAAATAAGAAGTGTACATTGGTTTAGCCAGGGTAGATTGAGGAATATTATATGCGTGTGTTTTAGGAAAAAAAAGTAATAGTTTTAGTATAGAAAAATATGCAGTATTACAGTGGATTCAGAAAGCATTCAGAACCATTTACCTTTACCAACAAATGTATTTTTTGGTGAAGAAAGTTTGCTGCATAGTGCACATAACCTCAGACAGGGGCAATGGTTCGTCTTTTAGCACCGCCATAAGCAAAAGTGTTCATTTTGCAGAAGTTTCAGAATATATTTTTTAATTCATCAATATGGGTTACTAAGTGTAGATTGATGGGCAAAAATAACAAATGTATCTCTTTAAAATTAAATCTACAACACAAGAAATTGTGCGAAAAGTGAAGGGAGCTGAGTAATTTCTGAATCCACTATAAGGTGCCTTGAATTTCAAAAAGATTTAGATAAGGTAGCCTGTGAGAAGCTAGTCCATGAATGATTCAAATGTAGATGGATATATGACAAATTACAGTATACGTGTATCATAAAAGATACCAAGTAGTTTAATTGGAAGTAGCACATTAGAGAAAGCATGACTCGACAGAATGTTAAAAACTAAAGTTCAGTACAAATTGCTTTTTGAGCAGAGTCTCTTATTCTACTCAAAGATTTTATGTTATACAGAATAAGCTACAGCAGATAATAGTTTCACTATTTAGTAAGGTGCCATGATAAAAATACTGCAAATATCTCTAAACTGTAAATATTATTTTAATACATTTTTACTACAGTAGTGCACTATAAAACCACTTGAAAATACCTTTATTTTAGATTAAGTTGGGAAACAATTTTAATAGTTATCATTTAAATCAGTAGTTAATCAGATCAGTGAACAGTGACAGTTTATGATTGACATGGCATTGCTTATGACAGAATTGAAATGAAAACCTGACCATTTTTACTTAGAATTTTGTTACCTTCTTAGTTTTTTTCCTAGCTTTCTTTGAAAATGAATGTTAATTAAAATCTTTGTAAATACATATTTTTAAAGTTAAAATATATTTATTTTGTTTATTAAATTATGGTAATATAATAATAATTTTCCAAATGACCATCCTAAATATTACGACATTGAAAATTTGGCATTGTCTGCCTTTGTTGTAGAAAAGTGGCAATACTATACTAACTTGTCATCTTGAATAACCCCTCTCCACCCTGGTTCTTGCTCCTTTCACCTTTGTTTGCATCTGTTACATAAATCTGACAGATGATATGTACACATGAGCAATTCTAGGAACCCTTTGGGTTATAGACTGATTTTTGGATTGACTGGTGCTGTGGTTCCATGGGACAAACTGTCAGTCTGTCATTCGGCATGAAACACTGTCTGCTACCCATAGTTAAGTGACCAGTTAAGCAAGTTCAGCTGGGAAACTGCCATTTGTGTCCACATTTTATTTAGCTGAAGTCTGCAGGCCATTGAGCCAAGACTGACATGTGAAAAACTGGATATTTGTAAGCATTTTCCACACTTTATTTAAATTGTGTATCTTAACATTTTATCTTTTTGTTCTTAAGCTGAAAAAGTGTAACGAGCTAAATAGAATGGAAATCCCACTGTTATACAAAAGCTTGCAAAAGATGAAACATCCAAATAATAGAGATTCAAGAAGTTCTAATTTTTTGTCCAGAAAAGAGCAGAAGAAAGCAGAACATTGCAAGCCATTTTCAATTCTGGGCTGCACCTTGGGGAATAATTTAACACTATATTGTACGATTACACAGAATAAAAATATATAGAGAAAGACATGGTAATACTTGAAATTGATAAGTGTTTCGTACACCCATAAAACATTTTTGGAAATTTCCACAATTTTTATTCATATTAATGTGTACTGTATGTAAATTATTTTAATGTGAAAGCATACAGTCAGTACGATGTAGTTCAAATTTAACTCTTGATCTTGAGGTTTCTCAGTTTAGAAGAGAGACAGAGGTGACTGATCTTTCACCTGTATTTAACATTGTTGTTTCACTTGCTTCTGAATTTATGAAGGAAAGTATTGATTTAAATACTGAACATAATAACAAGAGCTATAAATTGTAAAGTTCTGTTGTAGTTGGAGAAGAAAAGATGTAATGTAAAAAGTATCAGTTTCAGCATACGGGGAGTAATGTAGTTTAAATTTTACACAATTGTTTGATTAGTAATTCTGTATAAAATGAGAATTGTTTAAGTAATTAAAGTTGTTTATTTCTAATATAAAAATTATATTTCCTTTAGACAGTATATAAACATTTCCTGAGATAATTTCTGCTTAATAATGGTTAGAACTAAATTGTTTTCCCATCTCAGAGTGTCTAGAATGATGACACTGTACTCATAATCAATATTTATGTTTAAACTTAAAAATAAATTGACATGAAATGAAAATTTATTATTATATTCTATTAAATTAATATGTTCTGGATTTGTCATTTATTTTAGTTTGAATGTATTTTATAGTATTTTATGTTAAGTGTAGATTAATTTCTCAAATATGGAGCTACACATGATAGATAAGGAAAGATCCTTGCAGAAGAAATATGGAGTTTTATTTTAGTTGGCAAGCGAGGTTTAAAGCTTAATAGCCCTTGTCCTATTTTTTTCCTTTATTTTCTTTTCATATTCAGTTACATTTGATCGAAATAATGAGAAGTACCATGTTTGTACAGGGCATTTGTAAGACCTACAAAATATGCACAGAAATAAGCTGATGGTTTGATAGTGGTATGCTATACTTTTTCTAATATGGCAGAATGCCCTCTGTTTGCACTGAGTGCCATGAAAGAACCATTGTCAGAGCCACTCACACTAGTTGTATACAGAGAGAGAAAGAGAAATAAAACCTGTACAGAAGCATTTCATTTTGTCCCAGAATTCTTCTGATATGGTTTCCTGGCCATCCAAGAAAAGGGAGAGTAGAAAAAATGAAAGTCTTTGTATTTTTATTAGTGTTTGTCATCAATGAAACAGAGTTTTCTGTTTAGTAATGAACATCACAATCCACATGAAGCTAAGCATGTTCAGACCCGACCAGTATCTGAATGGGAGAACAACCAGGGAAAGCTTGTGTTGTTTTTGGTAGAGATGTTGGCAATGCCAGCAGGGTGAGCTCTTCCTGTAGTCTGAATGTGGATCCCTATGCCCTAGTGCAGAGATGGGGACACCGTGCTGCAAAAATGGTGCCAACCTTCAGATGAGATACAGAATTTATGTTCTGACTCTGCATAAAAAGTAGGTTGTATACCAATGTCCTGACTAAATTGCCCAACACGACCTTGTCATTCTGGTCCCCTAATAATCCCCATCTCTGGTTGACTAACTATCTCTCATCCTTTCACCACCTAACAACCAGTGTGTCGAGGGAATACTGGTGCAAAATGGCTGCTGTCGCATCATCAACATGGATACTGTACATTAGCAGTGGTTGAAGTGGCTCTTCACTCACTATGTAAAGCGGTTTGAGTAATGAGAAAAGCACTATGCAGGTGTAATCCCGTTGTAATAAAATTAATGGGACCATAAAAGTATTTAGTTGTAATGGAAATTTTGTTATCACAGATATGCCGAAAATATGTATACTGTGACAATGGTTGCTGGTAATTCAATTTCAGTAATGGCAGCAGCGCAAGGACAACTCTATAGCTGCTCCTCTGTGTCTTACCACAGAAAGTGTTTGTCATATGATGTTTAGAACATTTAACACCCAACCTATACTCAGTGCTTCTTAAACTGCAAAAAATATTTTATTTAAACATGAGATGTTAGATTTAACATTTATTTTTTATAGAAATAAAAGTATGAATACAAAATGTAAATGAGAGGTTAGATGTAGCTTTTGTTTTTTTTTTTTTTAAAAACACTAGAATCCCTGAAGCCTACGAAAAACTCGTAATTCCCAGCCACCTTAAATTCCTTCGCACCTCTCCATTAGTGTCTTTTGTTTTGCTAATGTATTGATCAGCACAAGAAACAAGCAGCAAGCAGCAAGCAGCCTGCTATCCCAGCTGCTATCCAGAGCTCAAGTAAGTCACAAAATTCTCAAGTGTGTTTATCGGGGTGTGAGGTGCTTGCAGTTGTATAGGGTAAATAATGTATCGTTATTTGGAACACACACATTTCATGTATTTTCCAGGTCTACAGTGATCTGGGTAAGTGTAGGATGAAAGGAAATGTGAGGCAAGAAATGATGAACACATACCTTAAAACAGAAACTTTTTCTATTTTATACTAATAATGACGTGAAGTGTATAATGTGTGAAGACTTTAGATCAAATATCAAATAAACATGTGCTCTTTTATTCAAGATTATAACCAAAGTTTAAAAAAAAAAAAAAATTAAAAATCATTCAATGTACATGTTGCTGTCAATGAGTTAAAAACCCAAATTCAGATGTCAATTGACAGAAATTTGATATGTCTTCTTGGATCGTGCAGAGGTAAGAACTGCTGTCTTATAACCAAAAGGTTCTGAGTTTGAGTCCAGGTGCTTCATGTTTTGAGTAGTGAGCTGCTATTATTATTACTATAATATAATAAAAACATACATTTAATTTGAGTCTGTAACAGCCGGTGTAAATTTTGGCTACTTATAAAAGTTAGTGCTTTTTATTTTATTATTCAGTTTTATTCTGTCAGTGACATTCACATGGTACAACATGGTGAACTGAATTGTTGTGTTCTAAAACAATATTTATTGAAGTTTATGTCCGAGGCAGCATGTCAAATAATTTGAGCACCAATTGATTAATTTTATGCCTCCCCTTCTCCCGTGGCCCGCAGCCTCTCTCTTCATGCTTATAAATTGCTGCCACAAGTGAACTATGATACTTACCATGATAAGAGAAATCAACCAGAATGTTAGAGAAAATTATAGAAAAAAAACGTGAAAAGCAGAAAGATATACATCCCTGACTCGATCAGAGGCTGCCGGGTAAGTAAGGATGGCCCCACCCGGCTCCCTACTCCTGAGGTCCCACCTCCCCCTTCCCTTGGCACACAGAAAAGCAGACAGACAGACAGATGTTTATCTATCTATCTATCTATCTATCTATCTATCTATCTATCTATCTATCTATCTATCTATCTATCTCTCTCTCTCTCTCTCTCTCTCTCTCTCTCTCTCTCTCTCTCTCTATATATATATATATATATATATATATATATATATATATATATATATATATATATATATATATATATATATATATATATATATATAGTGGTGGATTGCCGGCATTTTACTCCGGCCCTCGCCGCCAGGAGGAGCTCTCCTGACAGCATGATCATGCCCCGAGTTCCAGCAGGGCATCATGGACTATGTAGTGTTTATACACAGCCCTGCTGGATACCTTGGGGGCCACCAGGCGTCACTGTAGGGGGGCTCGTCGGCTCGCATATGGCCTATAACCCGGGAGTACGTCATAGTCATGTGACAGGAAGAAACAACGTGCTCCCGGGGTGAAGAAAAGGACTGTTTCCCCTTACCCGGAAGGAATAAGGAACTGTGGACTGATTGGGCAGGAACACCTCCGGGTCAGGGTGTATAAAAGGATTGTGGGAAAGCCCAGACAGTGAGCTGAGCTGGGAGGTAGGAGGGCGAAGTGTCTGGGCAAGTAGGAAAGAGTATTGGTTGGAGATTTATTTGTGATTTATGAGTGTAGAGTGGAGGGTGCTTTGTGCACTGTGTAATAATAAGAATAATAGTTATTATACTTTCACCTGGTGTTCAGAGTGGTACCTGAGGGTGTTAGAGGTGGACCATACCTCTACCTGCTACAATATATATATATATATATATATATATATATATACACACACACACACAGTGTAACCTCGGTTCACGAACGTCTCGGTACATGTACAAATCGGTTTACGACCAAAAAGTTCACCAAACTTTTGCCTCGGTTCATGACCAAACACTCGGCATACAAACAAATCAGTTTCCCATTCGGTTTGTACGTGTTCAGTCTCTCCCTGTGCATTTTCTGTGCAGCGAGCAAGAGAGAGAGAGCGCTACACACATGAGAGAGACACACACACACACACACACACACACACACGAGAGAGAGAGACACACACACACACACACAAACACAAACATACAGGCAGCGTGAGAGAGAGAGACACACACACAGGCAGTGCGAGAGAGAGAGACACACACACACACACAGGCAGCGCGTGAGAGGGACACACACACACACAAGCAGCGCAAGAGAGACACACACACACAGGCAGTGGGAGAGAGAGAGACACACACACTGGCAGCGCGAGAGAGAGAGAGCTGGACGCATGAGGTTGGCAGTTAAAGAATGCACTGGGCTTGATTTTGTTTTCACTTCTGTTTTCAGTGATCGGTTCGTAGTGTGCAATGTTACTTTTCTTGGTGATTTATTAAATTACGGATTTTTTCAAATGTTAATTTTTTTTCCCTGTGCTTAAAACTCATTGAATAAAGTGTTTTTAGCCAGCGGTTGGTAGCGCTATAGCGCAAACTCTTCCAGTGTTTGTTTTCTCTGTTGTTTAAGGTTTTCTCAGTGTTATTCAATGTTTTTACATTTAGTTTACTGTTACGCTGTGAATTCTATGGTTTAATTAACTATATTTGTGCTTAAAAACTTAAAAAATATATATATTTACATACAGTTCGTATGGTCTGGAAGAGATTAATTGTATTTACATACAATCCTATGGGGGGAAATTGCTTCGGTTCACAACCAAATCGGTTTACGAGTTTTGGAACGAGGTTCCACTGTCTGTGTATCTATCTATCTATCTATCTATCTATCTATCTATCTATCTATCTATCTATCTATCTATCTATCTATCTATCTATCTATCTATCTATCTATCTATCTATCTATCTATCTATCTATCTATCTATCTATCTATCTATCTATCTATCTATCTATATATATATATATATATATATATATATATATATATACTAGCAAAATACCAGCCATGAGTGAGATAGTGTGTTAAAGAAGCAATGAAAAGAAAAGGAAACATTTTGAAAATAACATAACATGATTGTCAATGTAATTGTTTTGTCACTGTTGTGAGTGATGAGTGTTGCTGTCATATATATATATATATATATATATATATATATATATATATATATATATAAACTGCTCAAAAAATTAAAGGAACACTTTGAAAACACATCAGATCTCAATGGGAAAAAGAAATCCTCCTGGATATCTATACTGATATAGACTGGGTAATGTGTTAGGAGCGAAAGGATGCCACATCGTTTGATGGAAATGAAAATGATCAACCTACAGAGCCCTGAATTCAAAGACGCCCAAAAATCAGAGTGAAAAAATGATGTGGCAGGCTAGTCCATTTTGCCAAAATTTAATTGCAGCAACTCAAAATTGTACGAAGCACTTTGTATGGCCCCTGTGTTCTTGTATACATGCCTGACAACATCGGTGCATGCTTCTAATGAGATGACAGATGGTGTTGTGGCGGATCTCCTCCCAGATCTGGACCAGGGCATCACTGAGCTCCTGGACAGCCTGAGGTGCCACCTGGTGGCATTGGATGGACCAAAACATAATGTCCCAGAGGTGTTCTATTGGATTTAGGTCAGGAAAGTGTGGTGGCCAGTCAATGGTATCAATTCCTTCATCCTCCAGGAACTGCCTGCATACTCTCACCACATGAGGCCAGGAATTGTCGTGCACCAGGAGCCACTGTACCAGCATAGGGTCTGACAATGGGTCCAAGGATTCCATCCTGATACCTAATGGCAGCCAAGGTGCCTTTGTCAAGCCTGTAGCGGTCTGTGTGACCCTCCATGGATATGCCTCCCCAGACAATCATTAACCCACCACCAAACTGCTCATGCTGAATGATGTTACAGGCAGCATAATGTTCTCCATGGCTTCTCCAGACCCTTTCACTTCTGTCACATGCTCAGGGTGAACCTGCTCTCATCTGTAAAAAGCACAGGGAACCAGTGGTGCATCTGCCAATTCTGGTATTCTATGGCGAATGCCAATCGAGCTGCATGCTGCTGGGCAGTGAGCTCAGGGCCCATTAGAGGACATGGGGCCCTTGGGTCACCCTCATGAAGTCTTTCTGGTTGTTTGGTCAGAGACATTCACACCAGTGGCCTGCTGGAGGTCATTTTGTAGGGCTCTGGCAGTGCTCATCCTGTTCCTTCTTGCCCAAAGGAGCAGATACTGGTCCTGCTGATGGGTTATGGACCTTCTATGGCCCTCTCCAGCTCTCCTAGAGTAACTGCTTGTCTCCTAGAATCTCCTCCATGCCCTTGAGACTGTGCAGGGAGACACAGCAAGCCTTCTGGCAATGACACGTATTGATGTGCCATCCTGGAGAAGTTGGACTACCTGTGCAACCTCTGTAGGGTCCAGGTATCGCCTCATGCTACCAGTAGTGACACTGACTGTAGCCAAATGCAAAACTAGTGAAGAAACAGTCAGAAAAGATGAGGAGGGAAAAATGTCAGTGGCCTCCACCTGTTAATCAATCAATCAATCAACATTTATTTATATAGCACATATTCATACAAAAAAATGTAGCTCAAAGTGCTTTACAAAATGAATAGAAAAATAGAAGACACAATAAAAAATAAACATAAGTCAACATTAATTAACATAGAATAAGAGTAAGGTCCGATGGCCAGGGTGGACAGAAAAACAAAAAAACTCCAAAAGCTGGAGAAAAAATAAAATCTGTAGGGGTTCCAGACCAAGAGACCGCCCAGTCCCCTCTGGGCATTCTACCTAACATAAATCATCATATTTTCATGGAAGGACCTGATGATGATGGTCACGTAGACTTCTGGCTTTCAGTCCATCATTGTTGGAGCATCATGATGCTTTGAGTAGGTGGTGGTGGCGCAGGCCGCCACCACAAAGAAACCGGAAAAAGAAACAGAAGAGAGAGTAGGGGTCAGTACGGATTTTAGAGCCACCATGAATAGTTATTATGAAGAATTGAACATACAGAGTATCAGGATTATGTTAAAGTGAAGTTATAAAAAGGCCATGTTAAAGTAATGTGTTTTCAGCAGTGTTTTAAATTGCTCCACTGTATTTGCCTGGCGAATTCCTATCGGCAGGCTATTCCAGATTTTAGGTGCATAGCAGCAGAAGGCCGCCTCACCACTTCTTTTAAGTTTAGCTTTTGGAATTATAAGGAGACACTCAAACCATTCCTGTTTTGGGGGTCATCTCATTGTTGCCCCTCTAGTGCATTTGTTGTTAATTTCATTAACACCACAGCAGCTGAAACTGATTAACAACCCCCTCTGCTACTTAACTGACCAGATTAATATCCCATAAGTTTTATTGACTTTATGCTATACTCTGATTAAAAAGTGTTCCTTTAATTCTTTTGAGCAGTATATATATATATATATATATATATATATATAAATATATATATATATATAAATATATATATACACACACACATATATACATACATATATATCTACATATATACACATACATATGCATACACACATACATACATACACACACATATATACACACAAATACATATATATATATATATATATATATATATATATATATATATATATATATATATACATACACACACACATATATAAACATATACAGTGGTGTGAAAAACTATTTGCCCCCTTCCTGATTTCTTATTCTTTTGCATGTTTGTCACACAAAATGTTTCTGATCATCAAACACATTTAACCATTAGTCAAATATAACACAAGTAAACACAAAATGCAGTTTTTAAATGATGGTTTTATTATTTAGGGAGAAAAAAAATCCAAACCTACATGGCCCTGTGTGAAAAAGTAATTGCCCCCTTGTTAAAAAATAACCCAACTGTGGTGTATCACACCTGAGTTCAATTTCCGTAGCCACCCCCAGGCCTGATTAGTGCCACACCTGTTTCAATTAAGAAATCACTTAAATAGGAGCTGCCTGACACAGAGAAGTAGACCATAAGCACCTCAAAAGCTAGACATCATGCCAAGATCCAAAGAAATTCAGGAACAAATGAGAACAGAAGTAATTGAGATCTATCAGTCTGGTAAAGGTTATAAAGCCATTTCTAAAGCTTTGGGACTCCAGCGAACCACAGTGAGAGCCATTATCCACAAATGGCAAAAACATGGAACAGTGGTGAACCTTCCCAGGAGTGGCTGGCCGACCAAAATTACCCCAAGAGCGCTGAGACTTATCCGAGAGGTCACAAAAGACCCCAGGACAACGTCTAAAGAACTGCAGGCCTCACTTGCCTCAATTAAGGTCAGTGTTCACGACTCCACCATAAGAAAGAGACGGGCAAAACGGCCTGCATGGCAGATTTCCAAGACGCAAACCACTGTTAAGCAAAAAGAACATTAGGGCTCGTCTCAATTTTGCTAAGAAACCTCTCAATGATTGCCAAGACTTTTGGGAAAATACCTTGTGGACTGATGAGACAGAAGTTGAACTTTTTGGAAGGCAAATGTCCCGTTACATCTGGCATAAAAGGAACACAGCATTTCAGAAAAGAACATCATACCAACAGTAAAATATGGTGGTGGTAGTGTGATGGTCTGGGGTTGTTTTGCTGCTTCAGGACCTGGAAGGCTTGCTGTGATAGATGGAACCATGAATTCTACTGTCTACCAAAAAATCCTGAAGGAGAATGTCCGGCCATCTGTTCGTCAACTCAAGCTGAAGCGATCTTGGGTGCTGCAACAGGACAATGACCCGAAACATACCAGCAAATCCACCTCTGAATGGCTGAAGAAAAACAAAATGAAGACTTTGGAGTGGCCTAGTCAAAGTCCTGACCTGAATCCAATTGAGATGCTATGGCATGACCTTAAAAAGGCGGTTCATGCTAGAAAACCCTCAAATAAAGCTGAATTACAACAATTCTGCAAAGATGAGTGGGCCAAAATTCCTCCAGAGCGCTGCAAAAGACTCATTGCAAGTTATCACAAACGCTTGATTGCAGTTATTGCTGCTAAGGGTGGCCCAACCAGTTATTAGGTTCAGGGGGCAATTACTTTTCACACAGGGCCATGTAGGGTTTGGATTTTTTTCTCCCTAAATAATAAAAACCATCATTTAAAAACTGCATTTTGTGTTTACTTGTGTTATATTTGACTAATAGTTAAATGTGTTTGATGATCAGAAACATTTTGTGTGACAAACATGCAAAAGAATAAGAAATCAGGAAGGGGGCAAATAGTTTTTCACACCACTGTATATACATATACATACATATCTACATATATACACACACAGCTATTTCGTATCAGTGCAATACGCTGCTTGTTAAAACGGATAACTCCCGCTCTTACGCTGCTTGTTAAAACGGATAACTCCCGCTCTTATGTGCAAGTCTGCGTGGATATTATGAACTATCGTATTTGTTTAAGTTCTATTTAAATTTTAAATAGAAGGAATTTTTATTTAGTCGACAGAAATATCTTTGGTAGGAATGGTAAAAACAGACAGGAATATTATTCCTGAATAAATCAACTCAAACCTTAAACAACTTATAATATTTTGCTCTCCATAAAAATATATCCTGTCTAAATTATACAAGTTAGAAATAAAGTAAGCGTTAAAAGAACAAACATTCAAATATCTTTACTCTTATGTAATTTTATATAAAAAATAAACTTAGATTTTAAATATCCCAAAAGATTTTGCTCTCCATAAAAATATATCCTGTCAAAATTATACAAATTCAAATATGAACATGCTGCATAACAAAACCTGGAAATATAAATAAAATGTGTTCCTTTCAGCAATAACAAATCAAATCATTCAGTTGTCTTTGCTCATATGTCATTTTAGAGCTGGACGCCTGGCATCTTTTTTGGCAACAAGTTCGTTTATGTTTGGTGTGAGGTTCTGTGTTGTGGAGATTCTCAGGATGGATTGCAGGTGCTCATCAGTGAGGCAACTCCTGTGTGCTGTTTTGTTAGTCTTTATCACTGAGAAGAGCTTCTCACACAGATATGTGCTACCAAACATGCACAAGGTATGTAGACGGACTTTATTTGTTCTTCAAAGTCACCAAAGCGCCGTGCAAACTCAGTGCGCTCAGTTTATCAGCAAAGTGCGTATTTGGGAACACCGTAGTGACGACTTGGTTTAACATTACTTGGCAACAGGGAAAGTGGGGCAAGTTGCACTGGTGCATTTGTGTCTCCCATAAAAGCAGCTTCACTTGAAATCACTTTGTGATTGTGCACGGGTAAAACGTCCGCTGAAGTGTCAGATTCTTATTTAATTCTTCTGCTTTCTGTATCTTCTGCATTGCATTCAGGTCTTTCAGGTTACCCTGATGTTTTGTCTCATAGTGCCGTCTTAGATTAAATTCTGTAATTACAGCCACATTAGCTCCACAAATGAGACACACGGGTTCAGTAAACATATACTCAGCCTCCCATCGGTTTTAAAGGCTCTATTTTCAGAATCAACTTTTCTCTTCAGCATCGTGTGAGCTAGCTTCGCAATAACTTGCAGCATCATAAGCTAGACTTGATTAACGGTAAGTGTTGGCAAGGCAGCTGAAGCGCTGCATTATGGGATCTGTAGTTTATTGTGTTACCAGCGCTTCATATACCGGGCCATAACAATAATACAGTATATAAAATGATCTCGGGCGGATATAATTACATGCCGGGCGGATGTGGCCCTGGCCCTTGAGTTTGACACATATGGACTAAATAGAACTTGAAAAGATATATTTTTTCAAATGTGATCGCGCAATTCAGATAGAGTTGACGCGCACTACAGCCTGCATGCCTCAATAAGTCATCCTCCCCTCGCTCTTACTTTTTACCGTTCATCTAATGAATACACTGAGTATGGCTTTACCAAAACAATCAATAAAGTATCCATTATTCGAGTATGTAGATCGGGATATATATATATACATATATATATACCAGCGTATCATGTGGAAGTAGTGTGTTAAAAAGCTAGAAAAGAAAAGGGAACATTTTAAAAATAACGTAACATGACTGTCAATATACAGTATTTGTTTTGTGAGTGTTACTGAGTGTTGCTGTCATCAAGGATTTGATTATCATTATTTCTTTCAATCAGGTTCGTATTTGTAGGATGTGTTGTGTTCAAGTTACATTCCGTGTTTGTCAATCGTTGTAAAGATGACAGGTTTCATTCATCGATTTGTTTCTTACTGCATCAATAAACAGCTCGTCTTCTTCTTTATCTGAGACCTGACACACTGCATGCACGGGTTTTTTACACTGTCTTCCTTTAGCGGGACATTGACTTTTCCACCGTGTGCTTTGTTTCCGCAGTAGCTGGATTTATGAATATGCTTGTATCAGGCGCTTCATATTTTTGCTGCCTTTTCAATTGTGTAATTGGTTTTGTTCAGCGCTCTTTGGAACTGTTGCTTTTTATCTGTGCACTGCGTCAGTTCACGTGAGCCGCTTGGTGTACATGCATCGAAGGTTCCCAGCTGTGCTGGTGCCATCTCGTGCTATGTCCATGGCTGTATTTAATGTTACCTTAGTCCTGGCACTTAAAACTTTCTCTCGCAGTTTGCTGAGTTTGTGTCAAACACCACCCTGACCATCTCATCTTCCTCTGCATAAGCACAGTCCTTCACCCGTGAATATTTAGTGGAGTTTGCTATTGGATTGCCGCTGACGGACGGCCTTATATGGGCAGGCACTAAATTACAAACGCCAGCGCAGCCTGTCTATGAACTTAATTTAAAGTGTAGGTTTACATCGTGCTTTGTTTCAAGTAGCAGAACTCATGAATATGGTTGTATATGTCACTTTCGCCGCTTCTTATTGTTTAGCTGCCTTCTCAATTATATAATGCATGTTTTCTTCAGCGCTTTTGGAGGTCTTCCTGGTTTTCTATGTACTGCGTGATTACGTGAGGCGTGATGATGTCACGAAACTCCCCCACGGTGTTCAAGCTCATCTCCATTACAGTAAATGGAGAAAAACAGCTTCCAGTTATGACCATTACGCGTAGAATTTCGAATAAAACCTGCCCAACTTTTGTAAGGAAGCTGTAAGGAATGAACCTGCCAAATTTCAGCCTTCCACCCACACGGGAAGTTGGAGAATTAGTGATGAGTCAGTGAGTGAGTGAGTGAGGGCTTTGCCTTTTATTAGTATAGAGATATATATATATATATATATATATACAGTAATATATATATATATATATATATATACAGTAATCCCTCCTCGATCGTGGGGTTTGCATTCCAGAACCCCCCGCGATAGGTGAAAATCCGCGAAGTAGAAACCATATGTTTGTATGGTTATTTTTATATATTTTAAGCCCTTAGAAACTCTCCCACACTGTTTAAAAATATTCTCCGCACAGTTATACAGTAAACCCTCGTTTATCGCAGTTAATCCGTTCTAGACTCGATCGTTATAAATGAATTTCCACAAAGTAGGATTCTTTATTTATAAATCTAATATTTTCACATTTAGAGCATAGAAAACCTGTTTAAGACCTTCTAAATATGTTTTTTAACATTATTAGAGCCCTATAGACATGAAATAACACCCTTTAATGAAAGGTTTAAACTGTGCTCCATGACAAGACAGAGATGACAGTTGTTTCTCACAATTAAAAGAATGCAAACATAACTTCCTCTTCAAAAGAGCATGCATCAGGAGCAGAGAATGTCAGGGAGAGACAGAGAGAGAGAAAATTAAACAATCAAAAATCAATAGGGCTGTTGGGCTTTTAAATATGCGAGCACGCGATAAAGTGGCCGCAAGGAAGGGATCAGTGTGAAGGTAGCCTTTCAGCATTTTTTAGAGGAGCGTCCGTTTCTTTTAAGCAAACAGCCTCTGTGCAAACAGCCCCTCTGCTCACACCCCCTCTGTCAGGAGCAGAGAATGTCAGAGAGAGTGAGAGAGACAGAGAAAAGCAAACAATGAAAAATCAATACGTGTTGTCCGAGCTTTTAAGTGTGCGAAGCACCGCGAGGGAAACATATCGTATATCATTGAGGAGTTTTATTTAATATGTAATACGTGCTCTGATTGGGTAGCTTCTCAGCCATCCGCTAATAGCATCCCTTGTATGAAATCAACTGGGCAAACAAACTGAGGAAGCATGTACCATAAATTAAAAGACCTATTGTCCGCAGAAATCCGCGAACCAGCGGAAAATCCGTAATATATATTTAGATATGCTTACATTTAAAATCCGCGATGGAGTGAAGCTGTAAAGTCGATATAGCAAGGCATCACTGTATGTGTGTGTCTGTGTATATATATCTATATATATATATACTGTATATATGTATATATAAATATATATATATATAAAATATATATATATATATATATATATACACATATATACACACAGTGGAACCTTGAGTCACCAAACTCTGTTTCGTTCCAAAACTCTGGTTGCAACCCGTTCGGACCAAATGAGCTATATGTAAATGTATTTATTTAAAGATTTTTAAGTACAAAAATAGTAAATTATACCATAGAATGCACAGTATAATAGTAAATTAAATGTAAAAACATTGAATAACGCTGATAAAACCTTGAACAGAGAATGCTCAAATCAGTCTCTTCTAAAACAAGCCCGGTGCATTCTTTAACTGCCTTCTCTGCCTTACACGGCCAGCCCTCTCTCTATCTCTCTCGCTCTCGCTCACTCGCTGCACAGGGGAATGTACAGGGAGAGACTGAACGCGTGTGGAAATCATCGGAGCGTACAAACTGGAAAGGAAACTGGCTTATTCGTCACCCGAGTGTGTGGTCGTGAACAGATGCAAAAGTTTGGCAAACTTTTTGGTCGTAATCCAATTTGTTCGTGTTCAGAGGCGTTCGTGAACCGAGGTTCCACTGTATGTATGTGTATGTATATATATATACACATACACACACATATATGTATATATATATACACACACACTAATAAAAGGCAAAGCCCTCACTGACTGACTCACTCACTCATCAGTAATTCTCCAACTTCCCGTGTAGGTAGATGGCTGAAATTTGGCAGGCTCATTCCTTACAGCTTAGTTACAAAAGTTGGGCAGGTTTTATTTCGAAATTCTATGCATAATGGTCATAACTGGAACCTATTTTTGTCCATATACTGTAATGGACTGCAGCTCGATGGCCGTGGGGGGTGGAGTTGCGTGTCGCATCATCGCGCTTCCCACGTAATCACGTGAACAGACTGTGAACGCTGTACGTAGAAAACAAGGAAGAGCTCCAAAGAGCGCTGAAGAAAAAACGCATACAAGCATATTCATAAGTGCAGCTACTGCGGAAACAAAGCACGGTGTAAACCGTAAGTTTAAATAAAGTTTATAAACACGTTGCCGCTGGTGTTTGTCATGCCTACGACGAATACGATATTCGCCAGATACAAGATTAATGAGAAAACACGAGGTATAAACAAGACTTTGGATCACTTTCTAGCGGAGTTAAAATTGCTGTAACTGAGTTAAACTTGCAGGTGAAGGACTGTGCTTATGCAAACGAAAAGGAAAGCAAGGTGTAAAGCTTAACTTTAAATTAAGTTCATAGACACACTGTCGCTGGTGTTTGTCATGCCTAAGACGGATACGATATTCGCAAGATACATGTTTAATGAGAGGACGCGGGGTATAAACGAGACTTTTGATCACTTTGTAACTAAGTTAAAATTGCTGGTGAAGGACTGTGCTTATGCAAACGAAAATGAGATGGTCAGGGATAGAATAGTGTTTGGCACAAACTCATCTGAGCTAACATTAAATAATTGCTGGTGAAGGACTGTGCTTATGCAAACGAATAGAAAGCAAATGTAACAGTATTTTTAAAATGTTTCCTTTTTTTTTTTCATAACTTCTTTAGCACACTTCTCCGCTGCGAAGCGCAAGTATTTTGCTAGTATATATATATATATATATATATATATACACACACACACACACAGTGCATCCGGAAAGTATTCACAGCGCATCACTTTTTCCACATTTTGTTATGTTATAGCCTTATTTCAAAATGAATTAAATTCATTTTTTTCCTCAGAATTCTACACACAACACCCCATAATCACAACGTGAAAAAAGTTTACTTGATGTTTTTGCAAATTTTTTTTGCTCAATATTTTGTTGATGCACCTTTGGCAGCAATTACAGCCTCAAGTCTTTTTGAATATGATGCCACAAGCTTGGCACACCTATCCTTTGCCAGTTTCGCCCATTCCTCTTTGGAGCACCTCTCAAGCTCCATCAGGATGGATGGGAAGCATTGGTGCACAACCAATTTTAAGATCTCTCCAGAGATGTTCAATCGGATTCAAGTCTGGGCTCTGGCTGGGCCACTCAAGGACATTCACAGAGTTGTCCTGAAGCCACTCCTTTGATATCTTCTCTGTGTGCTTAGGGTCGTTGTCCTGCTGAAAGATGAACCGTCGCTCCAGTCTGAGGCCAAGAGCGCTCTGGAGCAGGTTTTAATCTAGGATGTCTCTGTACATTGCTGCAGTCATCTTTCCGTTTATCCTGACTAGTCTCCCAGTTCCTGCCGCTGAAAAACATCCCCACAGCATGATGCTGCCACCACCATGCTTCACTGTACGGATGGTATTGGCCTGGTGATGAGCGGTGCCTGGTTTCCTCCAAATGTGACGCCTGGCATTCACACCAAAGAGTTCAATCTTTGTCTCAACAGACCAGAGAATTTTGTTTCTCATGGTTTGAGAGTCCTTCAGGTGCCTTTTGGCAAACTCCAGGTGAGCTGCCATGTGCCTTTTACTAAGGAGTGGCTTCCGTCTGGCCACTCTACCATACAGGCCAGATTGATGGATTTCTGCAGAGATGGTTGTCCTTCTGGAAGGTTCTCCTCTCTCCACAGAGGACCTCTGGAGCTCTGACAGAGTGACCGTCGGGTTCTTGGTCAACTCCCTGACTTCATGCTTGGTTTGTGCTCTGACATGAACTGTCAACTGTGAGGCCTTATATAGACAGGTGTATGCCTTTCCAAATCATGTGCAATCAACTGAATTTACCACAAGTGGACTCCAATTAAGCGGCAGAAACATCTCAACGATGATCAGGGGAAACAGGATGCACCTGAGCTCAATTTTGAGCTTCATGGCAAAGGCTATGAATACTTTTGTACATGTGCTTTCTCCGTTTTTTAATTTTGAATAAATTTGCAAAAACCTCAAGTAAACTTTTTTCATTTTGTCGTTATGGGGTGTTGTGTGTAGAATTCTGAGGAAAAAAACAAATTTAATGCATTTTGGAATAAGGCTGTAACATAACAAAATGTGGAAAAAGTGAAGCGCTGTCAATACTTCCCGGATGCACAGTATATATTTGTGTATATATATATATATATATATATATATATATATATATATATATATATATATATATATATATATATATATATATATATAATAGAGAGAGAGAGAGAAGACACGGCTAAAGAGCTACTGTAGAGTTTTATCTTTGTGTCAAATTAGACAACTGTATAGTTAACAGGTTTGGATATGGGTTTAATGTTAGTGGATGCTTACTATACTACATGGTTTACTATCTGGTTTTGTTTTTGTCTGATAAAAGCAAGAATAATCAAAAACAGATATTCAATAAGAACAATTGTTTTACAATTTTATAATTTTTTTTAATATTTTCAAAGTTGTTTGTGCTAAACAAATATGTGCTGACTGTTAGCATGTATAATCTTTTCCTTTTCTTGCCCAGAATGGGCCAATTTGTGATGAAATTTACGGGAATTTTAAGGTTTGAGGTTTTTTTTTACTCTAAATGTCTACAGCACACTACTTTATCCTACTCCAAGACAATGTGCCATATTGATCTTTAATTCCATATCAGGCACATACAATATATAGTTAGAATTCAAAATTCACAAAATAGATTCTTCTGTGTTCTTACAGGTGTGACCATGAAAATCATGGGGGCATAGGAAGAACAGGGCTGTTTGGCTTGAACTGATGTGTAGACTCCACCTACCTGTATTAAGGGAAACAAAGAAAATTAATATATTTTCTAAACTTGTTTATCCAGAGCCGGATCTCAGGAAACCTGCAGCCTATCCCAGAAACTTTGGTTGCAAGGCAGGAAAAATCCATGGACAGGGTGCCCAGCATATTGCAATAATAATATATACAGTGGGTATAGAAAAGAATCACCCCTTTCAAAATATTCCCATTTTGTTTTGCTCTACAGCCTTAAATGAAACCATGCAAACCAGTATTTTTTCCAGCTTATCTTACTAAATGCAATGTATAACATCCAAGTGAATATCACAGCTACAGTTTAGAAAAATTATAAAAAATCAAAAACAAGACTGAGATTAATAAAGGAACACCCGCCAATGTCAATATTTTGTTGAACCACCTTTTACTTTAATGATAGCCTTGAGTCTTGTTGGACTCCTGCTCCAACTCCTGTAGCTGCAGCAATCCAGGTGATCACCCTTCCCTTTCCAAATCCAGTCAGTTGGTATGATGCCTGTCAAATGGAAACAAAGATTGCTTGCAATGCCAAGAGGACAGCCTTACCACCACCATGGAAAAGTTCACCCCAGATACCACACATCCTTGCAGCCTTCCCTACCCTCAGCTTGTTCACCTCAGTGAGATTGGGTGGTTCATAGCTAATTTTAGGATCAGCCTCAAGGACTGTGGATCCAGTGATATCCAACGTCCTAGCCAGAGGATCAGCTTTAATCAGCTACTCAAAGTAGCCAGCCTAGCGGCTCACAACAGTGACCAAAAGTTGATATTCTGTTTTAGTTGAGATTCTATAGAATAAAACATAATACACATTTCAGGTATAACAGAATAATGTTATATTGTAATATGTAATATGAATTTCATTAAATAATAGCACTACTTAGCAGCAAGTCGTCATCTGTGAAATGCTGTTGTTGGGCAACCTTACACTGCAAGAATATGGGAACATCTATATATATAATTCACTAAGGCAAAACAACCATGAAATGCGGCGTGGATTCACTAAGCCGCCGACAAGTGAGACACCTATGGCGCACACAGGAAGGAGCCACGCCCATCAACTCCAAGACCATGGGATACGACGACAACTCGCAGGGCCACGCCCACCAAATCGGACGCGATGACACAGAAAAAATGGCATCATTTATGTTCGTCTGTCGTAGAGGCCACATGCAGTGCAGGTCAGGTTAATGTCATGTACCTCCGAGCTACGTTGACTGTTCATAGAGGCATGTTTCTTGCAGAGGTGAATTGCCATATTCAGCGTGTGAAACGGTTTGTGAGGGGTATCCCATGGGATCCTTAAAACAATCCTTTAAAACTGAGGTTAAAGGACAATGAAGCAATCAGTCTTTAAAAACCAATAAGCCCTGTGCCTCTGTTTCATTACCGTCTCACCTGCTTCACCAATGCAGGCCCTGCACCAGTCGAGACGCTCTGTCAGCAGCTGACCTTCTCTGTGCCTGACCGGTTTACACAGAGGCAGCGCAAGAGAAAGCCGCGCCAGAGACAGACAGAGGCACACACACAGGCAGCTGGTGGGCGGCTCTCCGTGAGTTTCTCTTGCGAGCGGACACATAACCAGGCAGTGTGTATGCTTCGTGTGCGAGGGTGGACGCGACAGGACCATCTAGGAAAAATCATGTCGCAGATGTGATTCGCTGTATGCAGTGTGTAAAACAGTTTGTTTGTCACAAATGTGAATCACTGTATGCGGCGTGTAGAACAGTTTGCGAGGGGTGTCCCTGTGTCTTTCCAGAAGTGTTCAACCATCAATAAATAATTATGCGTTGTTTGTTATGCCGCGGGTTCACTATTGTGTTGTATTTTGCTCTCTCCAGAGTTCCATCTTTTCATTCACTTACTGTTGTATTCTCACACTAACCTGTTTTAGACAACCGTGTCTTTCCAGAAGTGTTTACCATTCAATAAATTATTATGCATGAGATTGAGCGTGTGTCTAGGCGTGGGTAAGCCATTGAACCCCATTCGGGCTGCAAACCGTGGAATTGCCACTAAGTGCGACTCATACGCTCCCACTGTTTTCGTCCCTACCCTTTGTACACACCCCCCTCCCACACGTTGACTGTTAATAGAGGGCACGCAGGAAGGAGCCACGCCCACCAACTCCAAGACCATTGGATACGACGACAACTCACAGAGCAACGCCCACCAACTCGGACGTGACGACACAGAAAAACCGGCGTCATTTATATTCGTGTGTCGTAGAGGTCACATGCAGCTCCGACCCACGTTGACTGTTAATAGAGGCATGTTTCTCGCGGAGGTGAATCGCCATATGCAGCGTGTAAAACTGTTTGTGAGGGGTATCCAATGGGATCCTTAAAACATTCCTTTACAACTGAGGTTAAAACACAACGAAGTGAGCAATCTTTAAAAAACGAGTTTTCGGTTACGACGCACAACTGCATGCACCATAGCAAACTGTTTTACACGCTACATACAGCAATTCACATCCGCGACAAACATGCGTCTTCTTAGATGCCCCTGCACTTTGTACCCACCCCCCTCCCACCTTGCTACCACCGTGGTCGGTTGTCTTGGTGGATTATATATAGAATGGCAGCCAAAATGAAAAGTCACAGAGCAATGAAAAGTCTATGTGTGTCACAGGTGCATCTGGACTGTATAAAGACGACAACGACTCGAGTGACAAGTTGGAGGTGGGCACATGAGCAGGCAGTGTATACTGAACGAGAAATCAGCAAACTAGCATGACAGAGAGAGCGGAGTGGACGTCATCCTCCTCTTCTCCCGTTCCACCCTCCGCACCTGAGCGCCGCACGGATGATTGTGTGTTGGTTCGTTCCATCCATTGGTTAAAACCCAATGAAGGAAGCAGTCTTTAAAAACCAATAAGCCCTGTGCCTCTGTTTCATTGCCGTCTCACCTGCTTCACCAATGCTGGCCCTGCAACAGTCAAGATGCTCTCTCGGCAGCTGACCTCCTCTGTGCCTGACCGGTTCACACAGAGGCACCACATTACCAGGCGGTGTGTATGCTTCGAGAACGAGGGTGGACGCGACAGGACTATCTAAGAAGAGGCATGTTTGTCACGGATGTAAATTGCTGTATGCAGCGTGTAAAACGCTGTATTGTATGTTGCCCTGTCCAGAGTTGCATCTTTTCATTCACCTACAGTAGTATACACAATGAAGTGAGCAGTCTTTAAAAACCGAGTTTTCGTTTATAAAGCACGACCACGTGCACCCTAGCAAACTGTTTTACGCGCTACATACAGCAATTCGCATCCACAACAAACATGCGTTTTCTTAGATGCTCCTGCGCTTTGTACACACCCCCCTCCCACCTCGCTGCTACCGTGGTCGGGTGTCTTGGTGGATTATATATAGAAAGGCAGCCAAAACCGCACAGAGCAATGAAAAGTCTACGTGTTACGTCATCATAGGTGGCGCAGTGGTAGTGCTGCTGCTTTGCAGTAAAGAGACTGTGGAAGATTGTTGGTTCGCTTCCCAGGTCCTCCCTGTGTGGATAGCGCTTTGAGTACTGAGAAAAGCGCTATATAAATGTAATGAATTATTATTATTACGTGAGTCACAGCTGCATCTGGACTGTACAAAGACGACAATGACTCGAGTGACGAGTTGGAGGTGGGCACATGAGCAGGCAGTGCATAATGGACGAGAAATCAGCAGACTAGCATGACGGAGGGAGCGAGTGGACGTCCTCCTCTCCTTCTGTTCCACCCTCCACACCTGAGCGCCGCACGGACGATTGTGTGTTGGTTCGTTCCGTGCATTGTTACAGTGTTGCTTTTCTTGCTGATTTATTACATTACCGATTTTTCAAATGTTAATTTTCTCCCTGTGCTTAAAAATTATTAAAAATCCAGCCTGATTATGCGGCGTATGGTACGCCGCGGGTTGGCTAGTGAGACTATATTTTAAGAATAATGTGTATAACATTGGCACTCTAGATACATTAAATAAATAAATCACTAAACATTTCTTTTTGGATCTTCGCTTCAAAATCTGTGCTTCTTAGTGTTTGATTAATGTTTCACAATGTGCATATTTTCTATACGTAATATGGATTGGTGGATATTCTTATAGTTTTGTGCAAATTAACTGCTAGCAACTTGTATTAACGCTTAAATAAAGGAAGTTTACTTATATCTGCTAGATTTTGTATGTGTTCTTAATTCTGTCAACGTTTGTTTATGGGTTCATGTTCCACACTAGTTGAAAAGTAATATGGTCTCTCCCAAAAGTGAGTTATCTGTGTAATCATATAGTGAGATGTGCTGTCGTTCACTGTGAACTGTATGGTGAAAACTAATAAGAAGCACCTTACACACATACACAACCTATACAGTGAAGTTAATGGTAACAGCAGTATCTTGTAGAGAAGCTTATATGCATGAAGAAGTTAAAGACCCTTAATGTGAAAAATTAAAATTGAATTACAAAGCATAGTCTGTAATTTAATACATATTTGAAGGATCCTATGTTTTCATGTTAAATATATTGTGAAATGTCTTTTAGTTTTACTTTTCATTATTGTGTACAATATTATAATGTCAGGAAATCCTTTGTTCTGAAACACTCAGACATGGTTGATTTTATTTCAGGTTGACTTTGCTAACAGATTTGTTGGTGGCGGAGTCACTGGATCAGGCTTAGTTCAAGAAGAAATCCGCTTTATTATTAATCCTGAACTTATTGTTTCTCGACTTTTCACTGAAGCTTTGGAGCAAAATGAATGCCTTATCATCACAGGTTAGTAATATGTATTTCTACACAGTCGAGTTCCTTTAAACTATAGATTTGAGTTCAGTATCCGCGCCATTATCATTGATATTGTTACCTGTTTAAATGTATTAAATTGTTGCACATTATTGACATAATATTTTGTCATATTTTCATCTTCTAAGAGCACTTTGAGCAATCTATTTATATCAAACAGCTTTCTTAAAAGTATATCAAGAAGCTAAATTTAATATAATATATAAAATCTGACATCGTACTTGAAGTTTTCTTCATTGTGTTGTACATGATTCTATCATATCACAATAAATCACTTACACACGTGGACAAAATTGTTGGTACCCTTCAGTCAATGAAAGAAAAACTCAAAATGGTCACAGAAATAACTTTAATCTGACCAAAGTAATAATAAATAAAAATTCTATGAAATTTAACCAATGAAAGTCAGACATTGATTTTCAACCATGCTTCAACAGAATTATTTAAAAAAATAAACTCATGAAACAGGCCTGGACAAACATGATGGTACCCCTAGAAAAGACTGAAAATAATGTGACCAAAGGGACATGTTAATCCAAGGTGTGTCCACTAATTAGCATCACAGGTGTCTACAATCTTGTAATCAGTCAGTGGACCTATATATAGGGCTCCAGGTAGTCACTGTGTTGTTTGGTGACATGGTGTGTACCACACTCAACATGGACCAGAGGAAGCGAAGGAAAGAGTTGTCTCAGGAGATTAGAAAGAAAATTATAGACAAGCATGTCAAAGGTAAAGGCTATAAGACCATCTCGAAGCAGCTTGATGTTCCTGTGACTACAGTTGCACATATTATTCAGAAATTTAAGATCCATGGGACTGTAGCCAACCTCCCTGGACGTGGCAGGAGGAAAATTGATGACAAATCAAAGAGACGGATAATACGAATGGTAACAAAAGAGCCCAGAAAAACTTCTAAAGTGATCCAAGGTGAACTTCAAACTCAAGGAACATCAGTGTCAGATCGCACCATCCGTCGTTGTTTGAGCCAAAGTGGACTTCATGGGAGACGACCAAGGAGGACACCATTGTTGAAAACAAATCATAAAAAAGCCAGACTGGAATTTGCCAAACTACATGTGGACAAGCCACAAAGACTCTGGGAGAATGTCCTATGGACAGATGAGACAAAAATTGAACTTTTTGCCAAGGCACATCAGCTCTATGTTCACAGACGGAAAAATGAAGCATATCAAGAAAAGAACACTGGAGGAGGCTCTGTTATGTTCTGGGGCTGCTTTGCTGCATCTGGCACAGGGTGTCTTGAATCTGTGCAGGGTACAATGAAATCTCAAGACTATCAAGGGATTCTAGAGAGAAATGTGCTGGCCAGTGTCAGAAAGCTTGGTCTCAGTCGCAGGTCATGGGTCTTGCAACAGGACAATGACCCAAAACACACAGCTAAAAACAGCCAAGAATGGCTAAGAGGAAAACATTGGACTATTCTAAAGTGGCCTTCTATGAGCCCTGACCTCAATCCTATTGAGCATCTTTGGAAAGAGCTGAAACATGCCGTCTGGAAAAGGCACCCTTCAAACCTGAGACAACTGGAGCAGTTTGCTCATGAGGAGTGGGCCAAAATACCTGCTGAGAAGTGCAGAAGTCTCATTGACAGTTACAGGAATCGTTTGATTGCAGTGATTGCCTCAAAAGGTTGTGCAACAAAATATTAAGTTAGGGGTACCATCATTTTTGTCCAGGCCTGTTTCATGAGTTTATTTTTTTTAATAATTCTGTTGAAGCATGGTTGAAAATCAATGTCTGACTTTCATTGGTTAAATTTCATAGAATTTTTATTTATTATTACTTTTGTCAGATTAAAGTTATTTCTGTGACCATTTTGAGTTTTTGTTTCATTGACTGAAGGGTACCAACAATTTTGTCCACGTGTGTATTATATTCAATGGCATTTCTGCTACAATAATAACCATCTAATAGTTGTATTTTTTTTTTCAAAAATCATAATGAATATATGATCTGTACATGTCAGATATGTAACTCAGCTGCGTTTTCCATGTTTATATTCTTGTAATATGCACAAGCAACTATGTCACTACAATGATGCCTTGACAAGAATGGATCCATAAGCAACGACATTTTGCAGAGTGATTTTTTGTTTGCTGTAAGCATCACAAAGGGCAAACCTTTGTTATGTATGCTATGCTTTTAGTTCAGGTGTTCCTAGTTATTTTAGTGCTTCATCTTAATGTAATTGACATTTGCAATGTGTGGCTAAAAGATAATCAAAGGAAAAGTTGGGACATGCCACAATGTGCCTGCTTCAGGGATACATACTTGGGAGTCATGCATGCTTTTTTAGAAAAGCAATATTTGAAGGCTCACTGCTTGTTTTATCCTCATTCAGTCACTAAATCAGAATAAACTTTTGACCGTCTTGCTCCATAAGGAATCTTGTGCTCTAAGTGTTGCAAAACTCTGCAATAAATTCAGGAACAAAAAAAATCCATGTTTATTTTGTAGTTATGCATTTTAAAATTCAATAAAATCAACTCTGCATTGCAGGATTTCCAAGTTAGCTGACATGCAATGCAGGTGAAGACTTTTCCAAGTCATGATACACTTGGGTTAGGCATCCCTCTGGACATCACGTCCATACACCCTTTTTGAAATGTCAGCTTTGCTCACGTAAAAGGTAGAATCAGGACAAATCATGTATTCTCACTATTAACACTAGAATTACCAAAGCCTATGAAAAAACTCACAATCCCGGCCCACCTTAAATCCCTTCGCACCTCTCCATCAGCGTCTTTTGTCTTGTAAATTTGTTGATCAGCACAAGCAGCCTGCTATAGCAGGTGTTTTGAGACAATGGAACTGGAAATTCTCTGATCTGGAGGGCCAAAAGCTGACACACAAACACTGGTGAATCATGCCTTCATGGTACAGTGCATCCGGAAAGTATTCACAGCTCATCACTTTTTCCACATTTTGTTATGTTACAGCCTTATTCCAAAATGGATTAAATTCATTTGTTTTCCTCAGAATTCTACACATAACACCCCATAATGACAATGTGAAAAAAGTTTACTTGAGATTTTTGCAAATTTATTAAAAATAAAAAAATTGAGAAAGCACATGTACATAAGTATTCACAGCCTTTGCCATGAAGCTCAAAATTGAGCTCAGGTGCATCCTGTTTCCTTGAGATGTTTCTGCAGCTTAATTGGAGTCCACCTGTGATAAATTCAGTTGATTGGACATGATTTGGAAAGGCACACACTTGTCTATATAAGGTTCTACAGTTGACAGTTCATGACAAAGCACAAACCAAGCATGAAGTGAAAGGAATTCTCTGTAGACCTCCGAAACAGGATTGTCTCGAGGCACAAATCTGGGAAAGGTTACAGAAAAAAAGTAAAAAAGTTTCTGCTGCTTTGAAGGTCCCAATGAGCACAGTGGCCTCCATCATCCGTAAGTGGAAGAAGTTCGAAACCACCAGGACTCTTTTCTAGAGCTGGCCAGCAAATCTAAACTGAGCGATTGGGGCAGAAGGGCCTTAGTCAGGGAGGTGACCAAGAACCTGATGGCCACTCTGTCAGAGCTCCAGAGGTCCTCTGTGAAGAGAGAAGAACCTTCCAGAAGGACAACCTCTGCAGTAAATCTCTGCAGTAATCCACCAATCAGGCCTGTATGGTATAGAATAGCCAGACGGAAGCCACTCCTTAGTAAAAGGCACATGGCAGCCCGCCTGGAGTTTGCCAAAAGGCGCCTGAAGGACTCTTAGACCATGAGAAACAAAATTCTCTGGTCTGATGAGACAAAGATTGAACTCTTTGGTGTAAATGTCATGCGTCACATTTGGAGGAAACCAGGCACCACTCATCACCAGGCCAATACCATCCGTACAGTGAAGCATGGTGGTGGCAGCATCATGCTGTGGGGATGTTTTTCGGCGGCAGGAACTGGGAGACTAGTCAGGATAAAGGGAAAGATGACTGCAGCAATGTACAGGGACATCCTGGATTAAAACCTGCTCCAGAGTGCTCTTGACCTCAGACTGGGGCAACGGTTCATCTTTCAGCAGGGCAGCGACCTTAAGCACACAGCCAAGATATCAAAGGAGTGGCTTCAGGACAACTCTGTGAATGTCCTTGAGTGGCCCAGCCAGAGCCCAGACTTGAATCCGATTGAACATCTCTGGAGAGATCTTAAAATGTCTGTGCACCGACGCTTCCCATCCATCCTGATGGAGCTTGAGAGGTGATGCAAAGAGGAATGGGCGAAACTGGCCAAGAATAGGTGTGCCAAGCTTGTGGCATCATATTCAAAAGACTTGAGGCTGTAATTGCTACCAAAGGTGAATCGACAAAGTATTGAGCAAAGACTGTGAATAGTTATGTACATGTGATTTCTCAGTTTTTTTTATTTTTAACAAATTTGCAAAAACCTCAAGTAAACTTTTTTCACGTTGTCAATTATTATCAATGTCTATACAGTATGGGGAAAAAAAAAATCACTCCTTGCATCCCAGATACTATTTCTACCTTTCTTGATATAAGAGCTTTGTTATTATAATGAACTAGCTGATGCCCGCCAGTTTTTTTTTATTCTTAATAAATTTGCAAAAACCTCAAGTAAACTTTTTTCACGTTGTCATTATGGGGTGTTGTGTGTGGAATTCTGAGGATAAAAATGAATTTAATCCATTTTGGAATAAGGCTGTAACATAACAAAATGTGGAAAAAGTGTTGCGCTGTGAATACTTTCCGGATGCACTGTATCTCATTGTCACTTGAATTTTTTTTTATTTAGTTTTATTGAGTGTTCCTCCTCACGCTGAATTAGTATGCACCTTATGGACCTTGATGTCTAAGCCGCACTGACATAAAACAGAGACATAGGCATATATGTTATTTGGAATAATTCATTTTATGACCTGTATAGTACTTTTGGGAAAACATTGTGGCACTGATGCAACTTTATTCAGATTTTTTATATTCATTCGCATACCTTCTTGTGGTTGTAATTAGTGACTGCATTGCCCAATCTCCACATTTTGGTGCATGGTGGTGTGTCGGTTGTACTACAGGAAATGCACAGGAAAGAACAGTACAGAGAGGTCAGTTCAGCGGTATATGCAATCATCAAATTCAAATTTTAACAGTTCCCACACACCCAAGGACCGTCCTTCCTACATTTATGATATGTGTACCTGTTGCAATGTACACACTTCTCTCTATGCTATGGTTCCTTTTACATTGAAGGGGCACCTGACACTGACTGAGTTTGTTTTCCTGGGGGAAGTGGCGGTCTTGAAACAGAAGCTTGTCGATGTTGCATCCTCTTTTTGTTTTTCCATCGTCTTTACTTGTAAGAAGCGACAACTGAGTTTCTCTGCAAGGTGAGCCAATAACACCTAGCTTTTCACAGCGGACCCTTGTGCATGCCTTACAGTACAGTACATATGCGTTTATCGCTGCCAGGTCAAGCATGTTGTAGCACACAGCCGACTGCGTGCTCCTGTTCGCACTGAATAAGCTCATGCCTTCTGATGCATGATGTAAACACAGCACCTGAGTAAAAGAAGAAAGAGACAGATATATGTGACATTTTGAAGAAATCATTTTATGATCTGAATAGTACCAATCAGAAAACATTGTCGCACTAATGCAATATTATACAGTGGGTACGGAAAGTATTCAGACCCCCTTCAATTTTTCACTCTTTGTTATATTGCAGCCATTTGCTAAAATTATTTAAATAAATTTTTTTCCTCATTAATGTACACACAGCACCCCATATTGACAGACAAAAAAAAGAATTTTTGAAATTGTTGCAGATTTATTAAAAAAGAAAAACTGAAATATCACATGGTCCTAAGTATTCAGACCCTTTGCTCAGTATTTAGAAAAAGCACCCTTTTGAGCTAATACAGCCATGAGTCTTCATGGGAAAGATGCAACAAGTTTTTTACACCTGGATTTGGGGATTCTCTGCCATTCCTCCTTGCAGATCCTCTCCAGTTCTGTCAGGTTGGATGGTAACGTTGGTGGACAGCCATTTTAGGTCTCTCAGAGATGCTCAATTGGGTTTAAGTCAGGGCTCTGGCTGGGCCATTCAAGAACAGTCACAGAGTTGTTGTGAAGCCACTCCTTCATTGTTTTAGCTGTGTACTTAGTTAGGGTCATTGTCTTGTTGGAAGGTAAATCTTCAGCCCAGTCTGAGGTCCTTAGCACTCTGGAGAAGGTTTTTGTCCAGGATATCCCTGTACTTGGCCGCATTCATCTTTCCCTCGATTGCAACCAGTCGTCCTGTCCCTGCAGCTGAAAAACACCCCCACAGCATGATGCTGCCACTGCCATGCTTCACTGTGGGGACTGTATTGGACAAGTGATGAGCAGTGCCTGGTTGTCTCCACACATACCGCTTAGAATTAAGGCCAAAAAGTTCTATCTTGGTCTCATCAGACCAGAGAATCTTATTTCTCACCATCTCAGAGCCCTTGCAGGCTGTCATGTGTCTTGCCTCTCCTCAGTGTGTGGAGACAACCAGGCACTGCTCATCACTTGTCCAATACAGTCCCCCAAGAACACCGCATTCCAAGAAAAACACTTGCTACCTACTGTCACATTTGGTGGAGGTTCCATCATGCTGTGGGGCTGTGTGGCTAGTTCAGGGACTAGGGCCCTTGTTAAAGTCAAGGGTCGGATGAATTCAACCCAATATCAACAAATTCTTCAGGATAATGTCAGGATAATAATCAGTCACAAAGTTGAAGTTACGCAAGGGTTGGATATTCCAACAAGACAATGACCCAAAACACAGTTCGAGATCTACAAAGGCATTCATGCAGAGGGAGAAGTACAATATTCTGGACTGGCCGTCACAGTCCCCTGACTTGAATATCATCGAAAATCCCTGCTCTGCAGCCATCAAATTTAACTGAACCGGAGTGATTTTGTATGGAAGAATGGTCAACAATACCTATATCCAGAATCCAGACACTCATCAAAGGCTATAGGAGGCGTCTAGAGGCTGTTATATTTGCAAAAGGAGGCTCAACTAAGTATTGATGTAATATCTCTATTGGGGTGCTCAAATTTATGCACCTGTCTAATTTTGCTATGATGTACAGTATATTGCATATTATCTGTTAATCCAATAAACTTAATGTCACTTTTGAAATACTATTTCCATAAGGCATGTCATATATTAAAAGGAAGTTGCTACTTTGAAAGCTTAGCCAATGATAAACAAAAATCAAAAGAATTAAGAGGGGTTCCCAAACGTTTTCATATCTATACTAATAAAAGGCAAAGCCCTTACTGACTGACTGACTCACTCATCACTAATTCTCCATCTTCCCGTGTAAGTGGAAGGCTGAAATTTGGAAGGCTCATTCCTTACAGCTTACTTACATAAGTTAGGCAGGTTTCATTTCGAAATTCTACGTGTGACGGTCATAACTGGAACCTACTTTCGTATACTGTATACGACCATAGCGGGCAGCTCGGTCACCATGTGAGGCGGAGTTGCGTCTTTCGTCTGCCTACACATATAAGGTTGTCCCTCAGCGGCAATCCAATAGAAACACTCTACCACTAAATATTCAGACGAAGATGAGATGGTCAGGGTGGTGTTTGACACAAACTCAGCAAAACTGCGAGAGAATCTTTTAAGTGCGGGTCTTAGCTAACATTAAATAAAGCTGTGGACATCGCAAGATCGTACAAGATAGCACAGGCACAGCTCAGAAGCTTCGATGCATGTATTCCGAGCGGCTCACGTGAACTGACTATGAATGCAATACGCAGAGAACAAGCAAGACCTCTAAAGAGTGCAAAGACTTTTGATCACGTGAACGTCTCTGCAAAAGGTGGCATCTCCTGCACTGCAAAAATACTATAAAAGTCAGAGCTGTGCCAGCCTTTGAGACGCTGACTTTGCTTCTGCCTTAAGTGAAAGTAAACATTTTTAATTTTTTCCTCCTTCCCATGGGCTACAGCCCAGACAACTGCAAACACAGGATCCCATTTCTAGACCGCGGCAAACTAATATTAAGACGCTTCGCACTTTCTTTTGCACGTATACGATTATGAGGTCGTCAGGTCGGATTATGAAGACACACACAGGAGTGGAGGACCGGCAGTGCCATCCCGGCTGGTTAATGGCAGGGACGTCTCACCAGTCTACACGAGACCCACCGCGACGGTCCCCAAAAGGCGCTCATATTGTCAGTGAAGACGTCTCTCTACACTATATAAAACAAAAAGGCAAGTTTCCTTTCTTTACACCTTTTTTCCTTTTATCGAAAAACCAAAGTGTTCTCTCTTAACACTGCAGAGGACACAAAACTAATTTTCTTTAATTGCTGGTAATGCCAGTAAGGCACATTACCCACAGGCAGGAATTTGGACGTTCACATAGAAAATGTAATTTTTATACCACAGCCGTCGTGTAGCGCCTTTCAAAAGGGATCTGCCACCGAGAGATGATCCATATACATTTTAGCTGCTGTTAATACTACTTACCTGTCGTGTTATACCGTCTTTAAAATGTAGTTTCCCCGAAACCACTCCAGTGGTGCTCAATGTATCTTTACTTCTTAAAACGTTAATGTTTTACTGTTTAATAACTTATAGACTACATTTTATTTTTTTTCCCCTTGCAATACCTGCGCTTCGCAGTGGAGAAGTAGTGTGTTAAAGAAGTAATTAAAAAGAAAAGGAAACATTTTAATAATAACGTAACATAATTGACAATGTAATTGTTTTGTCATTGTCATGAGTGTTGCTGGCATATATATATATATCTATACTAATAAAAGGCAAAGCCCTCACTGACTCATCACTAATTCTCCAACTTCCTGTGTGGGTGGAAGGCTAAAATTTGGCAGGCTCATTCCTTACAGCTTCCTTACAAAAGTTGGGCAGTTTTCATTTAGAAATTCTACGCGTAATGGTCATAACTGGAAGCTATTTATCTCCATATACTGTAATGGAGTTGAGCTCGAAAGCCGTGGGGGGCGGAGTTGCGTGTGACATCATCACACCTTCCACGTAATCACGTGAACTGACTATCAACGCAGTACGTAGGAAACCAGGAAGAGCTCCAAAAAGCGCTGAAGAAAACATGCATTATATAATTGAAAAAATAAGAACCGAGCAAGTGACATATACAACCATATTCATGAGTGCTGCTACTTCGAAAACAAAGCACGGTGTAAACCTAAAGTTTAAATTAAGTTCATAGACAGGCTGCCGCTGGTGTTTGTCATGCCCACGGATAATGCGGGATACAAGTTTAATGAGAGGACGCAGGATATAAACGAGAGTTTTGATCACTTTGTAACTAAGTTAAAATTGCAGGTGAAGGGCTATGCTTATGCAAATTCCGAGAGACTGTGTTTGTGGGGGATTGACAGTTAAGGCGGGTGGGGGAGTCACGTCATCATCTCCCCTCCCATTCACCTCATTTCACTGTGAGCTGAGCTCTGCAGCTAACGCCGTCTTGAGGAACCAACTTTGTGACGCTGCCACCAAATACTCACAGAAAAATCCACAAGTTAATACACACGTTGTCTCTAGAGTTTCTCCACACTGAATCCTCCAGGCACTACTTACAAAAGGTTACATTCACAATCGTGTTACGTTATTTTTAAAATGTTTCCTTTTCTTAGCACAAGCACAGCTGAGAAGCTTTGATTCACGTGCTCCATAACGTGTTAAAAAATAATGCATTTAATCACACTTTGCTTTCCAAACAAGGGGAACTTCTGTCAATGCATGATTTCCTGGTACACCGATTACATTGATCAGCGCTTCCAGATTCATTTTACCCTCGCACCCCCATTTCAATTCAGATGCCTCCAATTTCCAGCAAGACTCTGCTGCGCGATGACAAGTAATAAGTCTCAGGGACAGACCCTACAAAACGATGCCATTGATTTCAGGCTAGATTGCTTTTCTCCTGGACAACTATACATTGCATTCTCAAAAGTGAACTCGCACAGCTTCGTCATATTACAACCGGAGTGCAGCCAGAAACTTTTAAGTGCCGGGTCTTAGCTAACATTAAATTAAGCCGTGGACATCGCAACATCACACGAGGGCAGCTCACGTGAACTTACTGAACGCAGTACGAGTGATCACTTCCACGCATCCAACCCGTTCAAAAAACGCATTACACAATTGACAAGGTGATGGCTTTATATGGCGTTCGTTTATAAAGCAGCGGAGAGGCTGTGTAAAGGCAGCTGCACAAAAAAACAACAGCGCCACACTCTGAATGTATTTCTGGCATAACCGTTATACCCTCTGATCTCCCATTTCAATTGAAATGCCTCAAATTTCCAGTAAGGCTCTGCTTCGCGATGACAATAAGTCTCAGGGACACACCCTACAAAAGGTTGAGTATATATACTCACACAGAGTGGAACCTCGGTTTACGAGTGTTTTGCAAGACGAGCAAAAATTTTTAATAAATTTTGACGTGATAAACGAGCGATGTCTTGCAATGAGTAGTATGGATACACTTTGTCTGCTGAGCGTTATGTGATCACAACTGAGCTGATGGTTCTTCTCTCTCTCTCCTTATCTCGCTTGCTCGCCCAGCGCGTCTCTCTCTCTCTCTCTCTCTCATCTCGCTCCCCCTGCGCGTCTTTCTCTCTCATCTCGCTCGCCCAGCGCGTCTCTCTCTCTCTCTCCCTCTCCTTATCTCGCTTGCTCGCTTGCCCAGCATGTCTCTCTCTCTCTCTCCTTATCTATCTTGCTCGCCCACCCAGCGCGTCTCTCTCTCTCTCTCTGGCAATCCTCTCCTATTCTCCATCTGAGTCTGTGTGCCTCACTCATATAGTCACATCTGTTTACTACAGCATTGTGACTGTGTGTGTGTGTGCTGTGAAGTGCGAGTCCCCGTCTTGCTCCCCAAAACACGAAGCTGAGTCTCAATACTTTAACACCAGCTTTATTCAGCTTGAAACAGCAACAGTGCTGTTATTTATTGTACCGGGATCTTTAGAATGTTCCTTGTATGACCCATTGACGACAGGCGCTTATAGCGAACCGCTATAGCGCTGGGAGACTGTGATTGCTTTGGGACGCTTTTCCGCGTGTCGTCCCGTTGGGTGGAATCCCACATGAGTTTAGAAACTCACACCAGCTATGATTCTTTTTAAAGGTAAAGTGCAGGTTAATTTGTATTATGTATTTTACTTTATATTTTGTATTAATCATTTTTATATGAATTGTTTTGGGTTGTGGAACAAATCATCTGAGTTTTCATTATTTCTTATGAGGAAATTTGCTTTGATATACGAGTGCTTTGGATTGCGAGTACGTTTCCGGAACGAATTATGCTCACAAACCGAGGTTCCACTGTATATATATATATATATATATATATATATATATATATATGTATCCATCCATCCATCCATCCATTTTCTAACCCGCTGAATCCGAATAGGGTCATATATATATATATATATATATATATACACACACACACACACACACACACACCCGATCTACATATTGTCAAATAAACGAACCACACACCCTTGCGCAACATGAGAGGCTTCGCCTTTAGCGCTGACGTCTGAGGTTCGGTTCCCGAGAGTGGTGCAGTGAGTGTGTACTGCCTGATGAGCCCAGAATTAGGGCGAAGCACGTGCCGCGTACTGTTTGCATTATTTGATAGTAAAACTATTTCAATATATATATATATATATCAGCGCTTCCCGATTCATTTTACCCTCGCACCCTCTTGGTTTGGGAAGAAGTATGAAAAAATATGAAGTTAACGCAGAAAAACATCACCAATTGAAGCTTTATGAATAATAGATACTTTATTCGCCATCAATAATTGTTTTGGTAAAGCCATACTCAGTGTAATGCTTCTTCCATGTTATAATTTTTCCGTGACTACCCATGTTTAAATAAACGGTAAAAAAGTAAGAGCGAAGCAAGGGTGACTTATTCAGGCAGGCGACAGCTCAATAGCTCGAATTTGGATACAAGTAGGTTCTATTTAGTCGCCAGAAATATCTTTGGTAGGAATGGAAGTTGGATTTAGTCTTTAAATTTCTATGGTGAAGAAAAATTTATGCAATGATGATTAAATTTAACTTTCATTCCTACTAAACATATTTCTGTCGACCAAATAAAAATTACTTATATTTAAAATTTAAATAGAACTTGAACAAATATGATAGTTCATAATACCCACGCAGCACTAAGTGTACGTAAGATTAGGAGTCATCCGTTTTAACAAGCAGTGTATTGCACTGAAACGAAATAGCCTGCCCATTTAATTATTTAGAAATGGATAGATAAATTAAGATTTTGTACAAATAATGTTTTTAATTTTTCTTCCTCAATGGATTCTGCCACCCCCAGCAACAGCTGCTCACTCCCCAAAGGAGATATATATATGTGTATGTATATGTATTTATATGTATGTATGTATGTATATATATATACACTGCTCGCAAAAATTAAAGGAACACTTTTTTTATTGGACCTGGCATGAAATCAATTAAACCTGTCTGATAATTTTCTGGTTGGTTAAGCAGCATTGTTAATCACTTTCAGCTGTATTGGTGTTCATGGACTTAACGACAGGTGCACTAAAGTGGCAACAATTAGAAAACCCTCAAAACAGGACTGCTTTTACATGTGGAGGTCATTTCAAGTTTCTCCCTCTTGATCTTTTTTGGCTGGTTTTCCACTCGTGCTAGTTTTGGCTTGAGTAATCATCTCTACTGGCAGTATGAGGCGATTCCTTAACCCTACAGAAGTTGCACAGGTTGTCCAACTTCTCCAGGATGGCACATCCACACGTGCTGCAGCAAGAAGGTTTAATGTGTCTCCCAGCACAATCTGCAGAACATGGAGGAGATTTCAGGAGACTGGCTGTTATTCTCGGAGAGCTGGACAGGGCCGTAGAAGGTCCTCAACCCATCAGCAGGACCGATACCTGCTCCTTTGAGCAAGGCGGAACAGGCTGAGCACTGCTCGTGCCCTACAGAATGACCTCCAGAGGGCCACTGGTGTGAATGTCTCTACCCAAACAATCAGGAACAGACTTCATGAAGATGGCCTGAGGGCCCGACGTCCTGTAGTGGGCCCTGTGCTCACTGCCCAGCACCGTGGAGCTCGACTGGCATTTGCTCAAGAACACCAGAATTGGTAAGTCCGCCACTGGCGCCCTGTACTTTTTACAGACGAGAGCAGGTTCACCCTGAGCAGCTGTGATAGACGTGAAAGAGTCTGGAGAAGACAAGGAGAACAATATGCTGCCTGCAGTGTCGTTCAACATGACAGGTTTGGTGGTGGGTCAGTGATGGTCTGGGGAGGCATATCCATGGAGGGACGCACAGACATCTACTGCATAGGAAATGGTGCTCTGACTGCCATAAGGTATCGAGATGAAATCCTTGAACCCATTGTCAGACCCTACGCTGGTGCAGTAGGCCCTGGTTTCCTCCTAATTCACGACAATGCCCGGCCTCATGTGGCAAGAGTATGCAGGCAGTACCTGGAGGATGAAGGAATCGAAACAATTGAATGGCCTTCACGATCCCCTGACTTAAACCCAATAGAACATCTGTGGGACATTATGTTTGGTCCATTAGGCACCGCCAGGTTGCTCCTCAGACTGTACAACAGCTCAGGGATGCCCTCATACAGATCTGGGAGGAAATGCCACAAGACACCATTTGTCGTCTCATTAGGAGCATGCCCCGAGGTTGTCAAGCATGCATATAAGCTTGTGGCGGCCACACACACTATTTGCCCCCTTCCTGATTTCTTATTCTTTTGCATGTTTGTCACACAAAATGTTTCTGATCATTAAACACATTTAACCATTAGTCAAATATAACACAAGTAAACACAAAATGCAGTTTTTAAATGATGGTTTTATTATTTAGGGAGAAAAAATTCCAAACCTACATGGCCCTTTGTGAAAAAGTAATTGCCCCCTTGTTAAAAAATAACCTAACTGTGGTGTATCACACCTGAGTTCAATTTCCGTAGTCACCCCCAGGCCTGATTACTGCCACACCTGTTTCAATCAAGAAAGCTAGACATTATGCCAAGATCCAAAGAAATTCAGGAACAAATGAGAACAGAAGTAATTGAGATCTATCAGTCTGGTAAAGGTTATAAAGCCATTTCTAAAGCTTTGGGACTCCAGCGAACCACAGTGAGAGCCATTATCCACAAATTGCAAAAACATGGAACAGTGGTGAACCTTCCCGGGAGTGGCCGGCCGACCAAAATTACCCCAAGAGCGCAGAGACGACTCATCCGAGGGGTCACAAAAGACCCCAGGACAACATCTAAAGAACTGCAGGCCTCACTTGCCTCAATTAAGGTCAGTGTTCACGACTCCACCATAAGAAAGAGACTGGGCAAAAACGGCCCGCAATGCCAAATGGCAGATTTCCAAGACGCAAACCACTGTTAAGCAAAAAGAACATTAGGGCTCGTCTCAATTTTTCTAAGAAGCATCTCAATGATTGCCAAGACTTTTGGGAAAATACCTTGTGGACTGATGAGACAAAAGTTGAACTTTTTGGAAGGCAAATGTCCCGTTACATCTGGCGTAAAAGGAACACAGCATTTCAGAAAAAGAACATCATACCAACAGTAAAATATGGTGGTGGTAGTGTGATCCACCTCTGAATGGCTGAAGAAAAACAAAATGAAGACTTTGGAGTGGCCTAGTCAACGTCCTGACCTGAATCCAATTGAGATGCTATGGCATGATCTTAAAAAGGCGGTTCATGCTAGAAAACCCTCAAATAAAGCTGAATTACAACAATTCTGCAAAGATGAGTGGACCAAAATTCCTCCAGAGCGCTGTAAAAGACTCATTGCAAGTTATCGCAAACGCTTGATTGCAGTTATTAGGTTCAGGGGGCAATTACTTTTTCACACAGGTAGGTTTGGATTTTTTTTCTCCCTAAATAATAAAAACTATCATTTAAAAACTGCATTTTGTGTTTACTTGTGTTATATTTGACTAATGGTTAAATGTGTTTGATGATCAGAAACATTTTGTGTGACAAACATGCAAAAGAATAAGAAATCAGGAAGGGGGCAAATAGTTTTTCACACCACATCACCACTGTATGTACTTGTGATGTCTCAGTTTTTTTATTTTTAATAAATTTGCAAAAATCTCAAGTAAACTTTTTTCATGTTGTCATTATGGGGTATTGTGTGTAGAATTCTGAGGAAAAAAATGAATTTAATCCATTTTGGAATAAGGCTGTAACATAACAAAATGTGGAGAAAGTGTTGTGCTGTGATTACTTTCCGGATGCGCTGTATATGTATGTATATATATATATACACATATATATATACTAGCAGAATACACGCGCTTCGCAGCGGAGAAGTAGTGTGTTAAAGAAGTTATGAAAAAGAAAAGCAAACATTTATATAGCAAAATACCTGCGATTGGCAGCGGACAAGTTAAAAGAACATTTTACATTAACATTTTAATAATAACGTTACATGATTGACAATGTAATTGTTTTGTGTATATATATATATATATATATATATATATATATATATATATATATATATACTAGCTAAATACCAGCTTTGCAGCGGAGAAGTAGTGTGTTAAAGAAGCAATGAAAAGAAAAGGAAACATTTTGAAAATAACGTAACATGATTGTCAATGTAATTGTTTTGTCACTGTTGTGAGTGATGAGTGTTGTTGTCATATAAATATACATACATATATATCATATATATATATATATATACATATATATATACATATATACACATACATATGCATACACACATACATACATACACACACATATATACACACAAATACATATATATACATATCTACATATATACACACACAGCTATTTCGAATCAGTGCAATACGCTGCTTGTTAAAACAGATAACTCCCGCTCTTACGTGCAAGTCTGCGTGGATATTATGAACTATCGTATTTGTTCAAGTTCTATTTAAATTTTAAATAGAAGGAAATTTTTATTTAGTCGACAGAAATATCTTTGGTAGGAATGGTAAAACAGACAGGAATATTATTCCTGAATAAATCAACTCAAACCTTAAACAACTTATAATATTTTGCTCTCCATAAAAATATATCCTGTCTAAATTATACAAGTTAGAAATAAAGTAAACGTTAAAAGAACAAACATTCAAATTTCTTTACTCTTATGTAATTTTATATAAAAATAAACTTAGATTTTAAATATCCCAAAAGATTTTGCTCTCCATAAAAATATATCCTGTCAAAATTATACAAATTCAAATATGAACATGCTGCATAACAAAACCTGGAAATATAAATAAAATGTGTTCCTTTCAGCAATAACAAATCAAATCATTCAGTTGTCTTTGCTCATATGTCATTTTAGAGCTGGACGCCTGGCATCTTTTTGGCAACAGGTTCGTTTCTGTTTGGTGTGAGGTTCTGTGTTGTGGAGATTCTCAGGATGGATTGCAGGTGCTCATCAGTGAGGCGACTCCTGTGTGCTGTTTTGTTAGTCTTTATCACTGAGAAGAGCTTCTCACACAGATATGTGCTACCAAACATGCACAAGGTTCGAGCCGCATGTAGACGGACTTTTTTTGTTCTTCAAAGTCACCAAAGCGCCGTGCAAACTCAGTGCGCAGCGCTCAGTTTATCAGCAAAGTGCGATTTGGGAACACCGTAGTGACGACTTGGTTTAACATTACTTGGCAACAGGGAAAGTGGGGCAAGGTGCACTGGTGCATTTGTGTCTCCCATAAAAGCAGCTTCACTTGAAATCACTTTGTGATTGTGCACGGGTAAAACGTCCGCTGAAGTGTCAGATTCTTATTTAATTCTTCTGCTTTCTGTATCTTCTGCATTGCATTCAGGTTACCCTGATGTTTTGTCTCATAGTGCCGTCTTAGATTAAATTCTGTAATTACAGCCACATTAGCTCCACAAATGAGACACACGGGTTCAGTAAACATATACTCAGCCTCCCATCGGTTTTAAAGGCTCTATTTTCAGAATCAACTTTTCTCTTCAGCATCGTGAGCTAGCTTCGCAATAACTTGCAGCATCATAAGCTAGACTTGATTAACGGTAAGTGTTCGCAAGGCAGCTGAAGCGCTGCATTATGGGAGCTGTAGTTTATTGTGTTACCAGCGCTTCATATACCCGTGCCATTAATAACAATAATACAGTATATAAAATGATCTCGGGCGGATATAATTACGCCGGGCGGATGTGGCCCGCGCCCTTGAGTTTGACACATATGGACTAAATAGAACTTGAAAAGATATATTTTTTCAAATGTGATCTCGCAATTCAGATAGAGTTGACGCGCACTACAGCCTGCATGCCTCAATAAGTCATCCTCCCTCGCTCTTACTTTTTACCGCTCATCTAATGAATACACTGAGTATGGCTTTACCAAAACAATCATTGATGGCTAATAAAGTATCCATTATTCGAGTATGTAGATCGGGATATATATATACATATATATATATACCCGCGTATCTCAGCAGAGAAGTAGTGTGTTAAAAAAGCTAGAAAAGAAAAGGGAACATTTTAAAAATAACGTAACATGACTGTCAATATACAGTATTTGTTTTGTGAGTGTTACTGAGTGTTGCTGTCATCAAGGATTTGATTATCATTATTTCTTTCAATCAGGTTCGTATTTGTAGGATGTGTTGTGTTCAAGTTACATTCCGTGTTTGTCAATCGCTGTAAAGATGACAGGTTTCATTCATCGATTCGTTTCTTACTGCATCAATAAACAGCTCGTCTTCTTCTTTATCTGAGACCTGACACACTGCATGCACGGGTTTTTTACACCGTCTTCCTTTAGCGGGACATTGACTTTTTCCACCGTGTGCTTTGTTTCCGCAGTAGCTGGATTTATGAATATGCTTGTATCAGACGCTTCATATTTTTTGCTGCCTTTTCAATTGTGTAATTCGGTTTTGTTCAGCTCTTTGGAACTGTTGCTTTTATCTGTGCACTCGCGCCAGTTCACGTGAGCCTCGGTGTACATGCATCGAAGGTTCCCAGCTGTGCTGGTGCCATCTCGTGCTATGTCCATGGCTGTATTTAATGTTACCTTAGTCCTTTCTCTCGCAGTTTCGCTGAGTTTGTGTCAAACACCACCCTGACCATCTCATCTTCCTCTCCATAAGCACAGTCCTTCACCCGTGAATATTTAGTGGAGTTTGCTATTGGATTGCCGCTGACGGACGGCCTTATATGGGCAGGCACTAAATTACAAACGCCAGGAGCCTGTCTATGAACTTAATTTAAAGTGTAGGTTTACATCGTGCTTTGTTTCCGAAGTAGCAGAACTCATGAATATGGTTGTATATGTCACTCGCCGCTTCTTATTGTTTCGCTGCCTTCTCAATTATATAATGCATGTTTTCTTCAGCGCTTTTTGGAGGTCTTCCTGGTTTTCTATGTACTGCGTGATTACGTGGGAGGCGTGATGATGTCACACGAAACTCCTCCCCACGGTGTTCAAGCTCATCTCCATTACAGTAAATGGAGAAAACAGCTTCCAGTTATGACCATTACGCGTAGAATTTCGATATAAAACCTGCCCAACTTTTGTAAGGAAGCTGTAAGGAATGAACCTGCCAAATTTCAGCCTTCTACCTACACGGAAGTTTGAGAATGAGTGAGTGAGTGAGGGCGGGCTTTGCCTTTTATTAGTATAGATACACATACACACACAGACACATATATAAACATATATATACATATATATAAATATATATATATATATACATCTATACACATATATATACACATATATATATATATATATATATATATACATATACACACATACATATATATATACATATATATACACATACTGTATATATACACACACACATATATATACATACTGTATATACACATATACATATCTACATATATACTGTATATACACATATATATTACAATATCTACATATATATATTAGGTGGGACTCGATTAAAAAATTAATCCAATTAATTAGAGGCTGTGTAAGAATTAATCTTGATTAATCGTATGTAATCGCACGTAAATTTGCCCCAAATCGCAAATGTTTTTTTTTAATTTAAAACGGTTTTAGTGGGCTTACAGAATCAAATAATAGACATGGACATGAATATTGTAAACTGAAGCTGTTTTAATTTCTGAAAAAAAGCTTTTAAACTGCATTTGAATTCAAAACAGAAACAAAAATATCATCCCTGGTTAAAATTGGGCAGACTTAAAAATAAAGTGGTAGTTTAAGTACATTTTCAGAATAGTATTGTCTTTAAATAATAATAACCAAAATTTCAACATAAAGTGCAGTTTTTCTTCTTAAAAAAATAAGTCAGAAACATAAAAGGTAATTTGACCAGCTTACTCTTTAAACTCTGAGTAACATTAGCCAAAATTATTTTGTACATTAGGCTAAAACAGTGTGATCATTGAACATTTTGTAATTAGATGTATTTAGAATTACTAACGGTCACGGAAGTCCAATGATCCCCAGTAAGAGCCACAAAGTCCGCTTTCTGTAATGCATCTAATTTTGCTTGCTTTTCAGTGTGCACAAAACCATGCTTTTATCAAGGCTTTCGGGTAGTCGAAATGATCAGTCGTAGGAACGCGCTTTATTCCGACTCTAACATTTTTGTAGCTGTGATGTGTGCATCAGTGTAATGGATGTACCAGGAAATCATGCATTGACAAAAGTTCCCGCTTGCTTGGAATTGAAAGTGTGATTAAATGCGTTATTTTTAACGCGTTATGGAGTACATGCATCGAAGCTTCTCAGCTGTGCTTGTGCTAAGAAAGGGAAAATTTTAAAAATAACGTAACATGATTCTGCGTTAACCTAATATTTTTCATACGCCCCAAACCAAGGAGATCTGAAGGTAAAATGAATCGGTAGTAGCGTACATAGTCAGTACATCCCCTCTCGGGAATCAACCTCAATGTCGGCGTTAGAGGCTTAAGACTCTACAATTAGCCACAGCGTGTGGCTTGTCTATGCTAAAGTATGTATTGTAGATCGGGTATATATATACATTTATATATATATACCCGTATCGCAGTGGAGAAGTAGAAGTTATGAAAAGAAAAGGGAACATTTTAAAAATAACGTAACATGATTGTCAATATACAGTAATTGTTTTGTGAGTGTTATTGAATGTTGCTGTCATCAAGGATTTGATTATCATTATTTCTTTCAATCAGGCTCGTATTTGTAGGATGTGTTGTGTTCAAGTTACATTCCGTGTTTGTCAATCGCTGTAAAGATAAGAGGTTTCATTCATCGATTAGTTCCTTACTGCATCAATAAACAGCTCGTCTTCCTTTTATCTGAGATGTGACAAACTGCATGCACGGTTTTTTTACACTGTCTTCCTTTAGCAGGACATTCACTTTTTCCACCGTGTGCTTTGTTTCCCAGTAGCTGCACTTATGAATATGATTGTATGTATAAGACGCTTCATATTTTTTTGCTGCCTTCTCAATTGTGTAATTCGGTTTTTGTTCAGCACTCTTTGGAACTGTTGCTTTTGTCTGTGCACTGCGCCAGTTCACGGAGCCGCTTGGTGTTCTTGCATCGAAGGTTCCCAGCTGTGCTGGTGCCATCTTGTAATGTCAGCTAAGACCCGCACTTAAAAGTTTCTCTCGCAGTTTCAATGAGTTTGTGCCAAACACCACCCTGACCATCTCATCTTCCTCTGCATAAGCACAGTCCTTCACCCGTGAATATTTACCGCAGTGTTTGTATTGGATTGCCGCTGATGGACGGCCTTATATGGGCAGGCACTAAATTACAAACGCTAGTGGCAGCCTGTCTATGAACTTAATTTAATATAAACTTACGGTTCACACCGTGCTTTGTTTCCGCAGTAGCTGTACTTATGAATATGCTTGTATGCATCATTTGCTTCATAATGTTTTTCTGCCTTCTCAATTGTGAAATGGCGCTTTGTGCTCATCGCTGTTTGGAGTTCTTCCTTGTTCTCTACGCACTTACGTAGGAGGCGTGATGATGTCACGAAACTCCCCCCACGCCATCTCCAACTCAAGACTCCATTACATTATATGGGAAAAATAGCTTCCAGTTATGACCCTTATGCGTAGAATTTGAAATGAAACCTGCCCAACTTTTGTAAGTAAGCTGTAAGGAATAAGCCTGCCAAATTTCAGCCTTCTACCTACGGGAAGTTGGAGAATTAGTGATGAGTGAGTGAGTGAGTGAGGGCTTTGCCTTTTATTAGTATAGATATATACTGTATGTGTATATATATATATATATATATATATATATATATATATATATACTAGCAAAATACCTGCGCTTCGCAGCGGTGAAGTACTGCATTCAAATTTTTATTAAGAAGAAAATTAAACCTTTTTAAACTGTTGGACAATATGCCAATAATTATTTGTTAAGGATCTCTTTGTATACCATGTTGTCAGTTCGGCCCTCCGGTTGTAACATGACCAAGATGTGCGCTGAGTTTACTCTTGAGCATGTAACTTACAGTTTGCCATGTGAACAGTAATCTTGTCTCAAATCTCACAGCTTGGATTGCTGGTGTCATAATCGGTTTGAGTTTCATGGTTTGTTTCAATTACGACAGTATTTGCAGGATTTGTTGTGTTGAAGTGACATTTGGCATCTGTCAAGCGTTGTAAGCACACAACCGGTTTCATCAATAAAATCACATCCAGCTTTTGAGAGTTTAAACATTCATAAACATCAAAGTGTCTACTACTGAAATTGTCACCTGTGAATCTAAGATGTTTAAGAGGCATTGGCGGTTGTCGAAAGGTGTAAAATATTTGGCCATTTCGGTTACACTTGAAAGCGACAACTGAACAATTCAGCGGCAGCCATCAACTCACATGCAGAACCATAGGTGAAGGGCTTAAGCATTTTACTCTTCTAGTGCTCCTGTGTAGTATAATTATCTCCTGTACTGTCATCAGTCCACACCTTGAACCTGTCCCAGTCATTCAATACGTAAGACAGAATGTTCCTCCGGATATCAAGAGTGAGCCTGATATGGCCGTGCAATATATAAAAAAAAAAAGAATGGAAATGGTAGGTGGTATCTCCAGGCATGGAAACCACTCGGTAAGTGACAGTTCTTTGATCGATAGAATTTCTTGAAGATGGGCCCATATGTAACAAAGACTGTTGAAAAGTTCAATATGGCGGCCGACAGTGGCATCATACTACTGAAATAAGTACGTACATTGGTTTCAGTTAGTGGAGGGAAGCCGCCTACCAAATTTCGAGAAGATGGGGTCATAAATAAGAAAGTTCAACATGGCGGACGTTGTTGACCGTCATGACCATTCTGGCGTAGAATTTCGAAATAAAACCTGCTTAACTTTTGTAAGTAAGCTGTAAGGAATAAGCCTTGCAAATTTCAGCCTTCTACCTATACGGGAAGTTGGAGAATTAGTGATGTTGGAAAGTTCAATATGGCGGCTGACAGTAGCGTCATACCACCGAAATAAGTATGCACATTGGTTTCGGTTAGCGCAGGGGAGCCGACTACCAAATTTCGTGAAGATAGGGCCATGAATAAGAAAGTTCAATATGGCGGACGTTGTTGACCGTTATGACCGTTACGCGTAGAATTTCGAAATGAAACCTGCTTAACTTTTGTAAGTAAGCTGTAAGGAATGGGCCTGCCAAATTTCAGCCTTCTACCTACACGGGAAGTTGGAGAATTAGTGACGTGTGGAAAATTCAATACGGCGCCGACAATGGCGTCATACCACCGAAATAAGTACGTACATCGGTTTTGGCTAGTGCTGGGAAGCCACCTACCAAATTTCGTGAAGATGGGGTCAGCCTTCTACCTACACGGGAAGTTTGAAAATTGGTGACGTTGGAAAATTCAATATGGCGGCCGACAATGTCGTCATACCACCGAAATAATTACATACATCGGTTTTGGTTAGCGCAGGGAAGCCGCCTACCAAATTTCGTGAAGATGGGGCCATAAATAAGAAAGTTCAACATGGCGGACGTTGTCGACCGTTATGACCGTTACGTGTAGAATTTCGAAATGAAACCTGCTTAACTTTTCTAAGTAAGCTGTAAGGAATGAGCCTGCCAAATTTCAGCCTTCTACCTACACGGGAAGTTGGAGAATTAGTGATGAGTCAGTCAGTGTGTATATATGTATATAGATATATGTGTATATATATGTAGATATGTATGTAGAGAAAACAGTAAAAAGGAGACGTGTCAAACGTCGTATTACTTTTTCTGATGTAGCTAGACGAAAACTACTTCGTGACAGTGCCGCCAAATATTCGCAGAAAAATCCACAATTTAATAGACACACTGTCGCTAAATACTCGCATAGCGATTTGGTTAGTGAACATTTCGATGAATGAAACCTGTTATCTTTACAACGGTTGACAAACACGGAATGTAACTTGAATACAACACGTCCTCCAAATACAATCCTGATTGAAAGAAATAATGATAATCAAATCCTTGATGACAGCAACACTCATAACAGTGACAAAACAATTACTTTGACAATCATGTTATGTTATTTTTAAAATGTTTCCTTTTCTTTTTCATAACTTTTTTAACACACGACTTCTCCGCTGCGAAGTGCGGGTATTTTGCTAGTGACTGTATATAGTTGATATCTACATTTTGTCATTTATTACTAAAATATGAAAAATGTTTCTGTTTTAATGATGTGTTTACATACACACATGAAACGTACGGTATGTATTGCAAATGAAATATATTTTTTACCTTCTACAACTCCAGGCAGTTCACTCCAAGATAAACACTGAGCACTAAGAACCTTCTTTGTTGGTTGAGCTGTGGTGATGGGTGGCGGGATGGGATAGTAGGCTGCTTGTGCTGATCGACATAATTACAAGACAATAGATGCTGATGGAGAGGTGTGAAGGGATTTAAGGTGAGCCAGCATTACAAGTTTTTTTGTAGGCTTTGGTAATTCCAGTGTTAACACTAGAATTACCAGAGCCTACGAAAAAACTCGTAGATCCATCCCACCTTAAATCGCTTCTTAAAACTGTTCTCACCTCTCCGCCAGTCTCCTTTGTCCTGTAAATGTGCCGATAAAAACAAACTGCAAGCAGCCGGCTATTCCATCCCCGCACCGACTCAGAACGTGCCCGAACTTCTCCGAGCTCATGCCTCGATTATCTGGGAGTGAAGTGGAGTTTTAGAGTGGAAATAATAGATTGTTATTTGGAACACACGCATTTCATGTGTGTTCCGTTTCTACAGTAATCTGTGTTAACACAATGTTAAAACAGAAACTTTTTCATATTTTAGTAATAAATGTTACAAAATGTAGACATAAACTATAAAATGTGTGAAGCCTGACAGCCAAAGAAAAAATAAACACTTTCATAAAAGGTCCAAGACTTTTACAACAGCTTCCGTGGCGTACTGGTAAGATTTCGTCACTTAGAGCGCAGCAGACTTGTTGTACTTCAAGAGATTCGAGTTCGATTCCCCACTGGAGAGAAAATTTTGTTTATTTTTAACCTTCGCCGTTCTGCCTGCCTGAACTCCCTATCTATCTATATAGTAATAGCAGTAATTTTATTATTATATAGGAGCTTCCCTGTCTGCCTATCATATAGTGCCTTTCCTTCCTACCTATCTATATACAGTATTTATCCCCTTAGCTGTTTTTTATATATCTATTATACAGTGCCTTCCCTGTTTATTTATATATCTAGTGCCTTCTCTGCCTGTCTGTCTGTCTGATTGCATATAGCGCTGAACTTACTGCTCTGTACTATTCTGTCCTCTGCATGTCCTGGAGTACAAAAGAAACACCACCATACAGCAACATGTGTGAACTGGCAAGATCGGGGAAAAAACACGCGGTCACTGATTACAAACCGCAAGATGAATGAAAGAGACAATACTGTATATTTAAAAACATCACCGCACTAATGCAATATTATTTGAAAACGAACAACGTCAGATCGGCTTTGAATATGCACCCGATCTAACGCTGTTTGATTTCAAATAATATTGCATGTACTGTGCGTTGAAACTGTTGCACTGAATAAGCTGACTTCTTCTGTATCAGCATCAGCGTGTATTCAAACCCGATCTGACGCTGTTCGTTTTCAAATAATATTGAATGTACTGAAGTATTTTAGAATAAAAACATACATTTGATTTCAGTCAGTCTGTAAGAGCCAGTGTAAATGCATGATAATTGTAAAGGTTAGCTTTTTTTTTAATTCAGTTCCATTCTCAGTCGCGTTCACGATTCCCCCATCTGATATTGCTGTTTTCACATAAAGACGAGCTATAACTCAAATGTAATTTATTTGGTGACGCGCTATAGCTCAAATATGATTTATTTGGAGACACACTATACTCGAATGTTATTTATATAGGGAAGACAGTACAATGTCAGGTGCTCATTCAGTGTATTAGGAAACATAGCAAAGAGAGCTGTGTACACTGCAACAAGTACACATGTCGTGAATGTAGGAAGGGTGTTTGGGAATTGTTGATATTTGAATGTGATGATTTTATATATAGCATGGATCGGAAATGAGCAGTTCTTGACATTGCACCACACAAGCTGTCGTATCAACTGCCTACTGTAACTTGCTTTATTTTTTCTTCACTTATAGTCTAGAATAAAAGTGTAGTTGTTTTTTTATACTTGTACACCAACATATGTTCCTGTGTTTGAGCGACACGGGCATGCTCAAAAAAATAGACATGTAATGCCACTAAAAGTGCACGCAGGCACTTCAGTTCGCAAGCATTGGTACGAGATTGCAGTCACAAGTACGCTGCAGAGCTGTAGCGCATCTTTATGTGAAAACAGCATTCTCAGATGGGGGGGGAGGGGGTAGGGAAGGTTCCTGAACATGACTGAGAGAATGAAAAGTGAATAAAAAAAAAAAATAAAAAATAACCTTTACAAGTATCATAAATTACACCGGCTGTTACACACTGAAATCAAATGTATGTTTTTATTCTAAAATAGTAATAAGAGCAGTTTACTTCTAAAAACAGAATCGTGCGGGATCGAACTCATGACCTTCTGAACACTAGTCAGTGGTTGATACCATTACGCTACCGTGGCAGCTGTAGTATGTATGTGTCAATGTGGCATGCTAAGGCGGCTTTTTTCTGCAGTTATATTTTTGATTAAAAGCATACTTGTTTTGTTATATTTGTACCTTTTGTGAAAGTGTTTGATATTTGGACTTCAGGCTTCATACATTATATAGTTTATGCTTACATTTTGTCATTTACTACTACAATATGAAAAACGTTTCTGTTTTAAAAATGTGTTTACACGGACTACTGTAGAAACGGAACACACGTGCAATGTGTGTACAGTATTCCAAATAATGAACTATTATTTCCACTCTAAAACTCCACTTCACTCCCAGATAATCAATCAAGGCATGAGCTGGGAGAAGTTTGTGCACGTTCTAAGTCATTTGAGGGATGGAATAGCCGGCTACTTGCAACTTTTCTTTTATCAGCACATTTAGATTAACAAAAGACGCTGGCGGAGAGGTGAGAACGGTTTTAAGAAGCGATTTAAGGTGGGACGGACCTACGAGGTTTTTCGTAGGCTCTGGTAATTCTAGTGTTAATATGCAGTAACCTTGTCTGAATATAAAGAGTCACCTACAGCACTTACACATTCTTCTTTTTTTGGCCTCTCTTGCAGTCTCTTAATTTTATTATAGCTCTGCAGAATTAATAAATGTGGAAATGTACTAATCGGGAGGACTATTCTATATTATTATTATATTATATTATCATAATATATTATATATTCTAAATTATTATTATATTATTATTAGATTCATCATTTATATTAAAATAACTAAATATTTCTTGTCATCTCCATTTTTAGCCTTAGTCTCCTTTTGTGTCTTTGCAGTGTGGTAAATTATATTCCCTTATGATAGATCTTGACATAAGGCTAATGAATTTAACTGTTCTGCTGAAATTTGTGAAAGAGTCTGGGCATTTGGAAAGAGCTTAATTCAATTTGTTTTGATTGCTCTCTGTCTGCCTGCCATCAGGGCAGACATAAATATAAATTGGATCATAGAAGCTCACTGATTTCACTGATGGTGATCCTGACCCAGGAAATTTGACGTAAATGTCAGAATGTGTTGCTATTTAAAGCAGTTATTTGAAGATAGCATTCATAGCTCTACCTTCATATCATGGGTGACGTTACAGGGGAGTATTAATCAGTAGATATAATATATTTTGTCTGTAGTAGCGGTCATTTACAGGTAACTTCATTTGGAGAAAAAAAATAGAACTGAATCATGCTTTGTAATAAAGGACATCACGGAAGCATAGTTTTTAGTGGTAACGCTTCACAGATGTCCTGGCTTCAAACCCCACATCAAGTTGTTGTTTGAGTGTAATTTGCACACTAACCTTGTGTCTGCTTGGTTTTTGTGTAGCTGATTCAGTTGTCTTTCCACATCTCCAAAGCCATGTAGGTTATGTTAATTGATTGCATACTGTGTTTGAGTCTTGGGTTTGTTTGTGTGTATGGGTCTATTGATGAACTCTCACTCTAGGATAGCTTACTGCCCAATGCCGTGAGAATGCTGTCTGGCTACCTCTAACCCTGCATTGAATTAAGCAAGTTAGAGAACGCTTTGTTGAGATTTATATAAGAAAGACAGAATTTATTTTTGAGAAGATTTTTGTTATGCAGTCAGTTTAATGAATCCCGGAAAGGACTTATAAATTCTGTTCAGAAGATACATCAGCCTGCTAGAAAACTGTGAACTGCCTCAGTACCTCTTATGCCTAGTGACTGTCCAGCTTTTTTCCCCATTTCTTTGTTCAAAAAATGTATCAATATAATAAACATTAAATAAAGCAGTCATACCTTTCAATGACACACAGGGCCTTCTCTGCTAAAATATCTGACATTTAAAAAAAGAAAAGATACAAGACATATTTCTGCAGAAGCACTGCTTCCGTGTTGACGCTCTGTATGAGTTAACAAAAGCCTTAAAAATTGTTTTGAGTTGTTGAATGGAACAAAGATACCTTTCCAGCCTATACCATCAAACATATGGAAACAAATATTTAACCAGCCTTATAGATTTCTTTGTAAAACAGCTGTGTCAAGAAGCACCGAGAAAGATATCCACTTAAATCTTTGTAAGCACAGAGTGATCCCTTGCCTACTCTGATGGGAATGCTCATTCATATGTTAATACCATAGAGTCAGATTTTCACTTGTACCTGAATGTGGTTTCTCATCTTCAGCAGAAGATACATCTGTCTCTCTTTAATTCAGTGATTGTAAATCTCTTGGTTGAAATCCCTAGTGAAGATCAAATGTAACTCCAATTCTGACACTATGCCATTAATTATAATTCATACCTTTCTCCAATAATTTAAGCATATTGCTCAAGCTTTTCTTGAACTCAGATGCTTTATCTCTGCTATGATAACTTAATTACTTTGGTTAGAATTAATTCTTCCCAAGCCTTAGTTGGCATATAGAACAGCAAGCTGTCTCTAGTTGGAAAAGGTCCCTTGCAGCAGCTTCAGTGTTGTAGCATTGAACGGTGACTCAATGCAGGCCCTTATGGAAGGTTCATCACTGTGTCGTTTTTGGCTATCCATGTCTCCTGCTTTTATCTGGTGGAGTCCAATTAATTGCCACTTTGGAAGGTCTTTGGTAAGTGCAGGATTCTTTGTTCCCTCATAATCTCATCTAACCTTTTTGCACCAGATCTCCATAGGATTTCCTCAGTAATAGCCATATGCAATATCTTGGCTATATTTTTAAATTAACTTAATGGTAACAAAAGTATCAGTTACTGTAAAAAAAACAAGGCAAATTTCTGGAAGATTCTAAACATTATTGTCTATAGTAAGCAGTCTTCCTCTTCCTTTAATTCTCCCATTTGTCAATTGATTGTCTTGTTTTGTTAAAATAAGCAATTTATTTACCTTGGTACAAGACCTAACACAATTGGGAATCCTCATACACAGTAAAAGTTAAGAAAAATAAATTGGGATGCCAAATAAATAGTTATTAATTACTGGTTTTGTAAGAAGTGATATTAATAGTTAAATGATTAATTAAATATCCACGTATACTTTCTGCACCATAGTTAGCAATTTGTACTGCACTTTAAATAAGGTTAAAATGAAAATGAGAAATTAAAATGAAAATGAGTCCATCATTTTTTGTAAAAAGTGCAAATACAAAGCTGATACAGTATTAAGTTTACTTGTGAGAAAGTGTTATTTGTATGAGGGTTTACAATGTCTTTTGTTATTTTATTAAAGCAAAGTGGAGCGCAACTAAAAGTCTCTGTCAGGCTGAAACCTGTATTGAAGTTAGTTCCAGATCTCATTCTGCTAGCAGTTTGTTCGTATTGAATATGAGCCCTCCAAGTAGACCTCTCTTTAGACACTTTGCTACTGCCAATCAGCTCGGCTAAAATATAATTCATTATGTCCTATTCAGTTGAAACGTTTAAAATGCTTATTCTTGAATGTATGTTATCATAGTAATTGGTTTGTTTTCTGCTCCTGTGAAAGAACTACACTGTTTCAGGTTAAACAGTGGTATCATATCATTTACTTTTAAAGGAAAACAAAGTAATCAAATAGGGCTGTTTGATATAACGATATATATCGGATGACAATATGAAAACGTCTATCGCTGCACATTACGCTATCGTTTGTTTCGTGGTGTCGCAAAATAAACTGTTTACGGGAATATTTTTTTCATTGTTTTGATGGCCACCACGTGGATGCAGACACACTAGCATGGCTGATGAAGACGAGGCAACACCAGGTAGCTCCACACAGAAGGACCTTGTTCCTAAACGAGGGGCTACCTCTGTAGTATTTAGATGGTTTGGATTTGAAGAGTCTGACACGGACCAGAAAACGGTACTGTGCAAATTATGCTGCAAACCGATCGCTACCACAGACTCCAACACGACAAACCTCTTCTACCACCTCCGCAAAAAGCACGTGAGCGAGCATGCAGAGAGTTTACAACTGAGAGGCAGGCCACGTAGGATATTACAGTTGTAAAGGTACTATTTAAACGAGCATGTTAAAAGCTTGGAAGATTAATTGCTACCAAAACAATTTGCTTAAGGCATAATTTTCCCTGCAGTGTTTGCTGTCAGCGTTAATCTTGTTAAAATTACTGTAGCGTCTTCCAGGCGTAATGGCGATCGAGGCGGTCACTTGGTTAGTTCCCTCTTTATTAAACACAAACAAAAAAAAATGGTTGCTGTTGGCCACAACCACGCCGAACAGACAGCAATCTAAAAACAAACTCTCTTAGCTAGGGGCGACAAGATCGTCGTCCACTCCTCCTTTTTCACAGCGCTTCCAATCCCCCCCCGCCGCCTCGGCTCCACCCCCCATCCCTCCGGAACCTCCTTTACCTTCCACTCTATTACAGTCCATCAGAAATAACAGGGACAACAGAATAAATAACTGAGAGGGATGTAAATCACAGAACACAAACTGCAGAACAGAACTCTACAATAAAGAACAGAGCGCTACATTACGTTACGCCACAACTGCATTAACACGGCAAATCTCCGTTAACGAGTTACGCGGATCGCCCGTGCTTGGGGCTGGGCGGCATCAACACGTTAGCGCCGTTCAGTCCCACGCACGGGCGATCAGCTGTAACTCATTACGGAGATTTGCCACACTACGATGTGCAAATTAACATTTTACTAGAATGTAGCCTAAAAAATATATTTAATATTATATATTTAATATATTTTTGTCGTAAGCCTTATTGCTGCTACAGTTTGAAGTACAATGTTTACATTTGGTTTTGACAGTTCATGTTAGACTTGTATTTATTTTGTTTAAAGGGTTTATTTGCCTTATATAGTTTAGTTGTTAGTGCTTTGATCCTTTTATATTTAATATATGTTGTGAGAGTTATTGCTGCTACAGTTCACATTTTGTTTATGTCAGGCATTTTATATAGCAGTATTTTATACTGGGCCTTTAGTAATTTGTTTTTGAAAAGTTTTTTATATTTGATACATTAACATTTTATGTTTACATTCTAAGTCAAACATTTGCTCAAATGTTCTAAATAAAAGAACAGAAATAATTACAAGTTGAGTACTTCTCATTTTGATTTTTAATTTAAATGAAAAAAAAAAAGGAGTGGTGATTATATAAACTATTCACTGAATACAAAGAAAATGTACTATATCGGGATATGAAATGAAATATCGGGATATAAGATTTTGGTCATATCGCACAGCCCTATAATCAAACATATTAAATTATTCTTGAGTTTACACACACAAAAACACACATACCCATACACACACATACTGTATATACACACAGTATGTATCTGTAAAAATACACAATAGCTGTGTTACCTGGCCTTTCCTGGGAGTTTTCCTGAGACAAAGTAGTATAGATCTGTCAGTTAATCATATGTATTAAAAGTACTAAGTAACTACCTAAATACTTTTTTTTATGCTATTTTTACATTATTACTGTTCAGTGGAGCTGCTTAGTCTTGAACACATTACATTCATTTGCCCATGAATAAAACATTCTTGCCATGGATCAATTCCAATGTTTCCTAGTTACTGACTTTGACTTTTGTTGATCAATGCCAAACAGTTTTACAGGAAACTATTCTTTTGAATTCAAACAGGTTTTCATCAGTAATAATGGGAATTGTGATTATGTATGTCCACCAGCCTTGTTCACTTTACTTCCCCTCAACCCTGTTTAGAATAAAGCAAGTTTAGAAATGAATGGACAAATGGGCATACTATTATTATTATTATTGGTTTTTATTATTATACAGTATGTTAACACTGAATTGTGTTTTACTCTTTAACTAAAAAAAAGTCTACAGGCAATTTATATATATATATATATATATATATATATATATATATATATATATATATATATATATATATATATAATATATATATATATGTGTGTGTGTGTCCCATTCAATAAACAAAATGTTGTTCACTAAATGGATGGAATACTGAAATAGATTAAGTGGTTTTGAGACTGAAATTACATGCACAAAAGCAATGGAATATAGACTTAAGTTGAATGGAAACGATCAGTTAAATTATTGGTACCAATAAACAGATTTTTCTGTGTTATGAGGAGAATAATATATATCTAGATTTTCAGTATAACACCACACCAGTTTGAGTAATGTTCATGTCTACATGCTGCTCAGCAGGAAGTTTGCAGCACAACACACCAATCCACAATCTTCTCGATTTTTTTTGTGCTGTTGCAGGTCTGTTACAGTTAAATCGATAAATGTTTGTATGGAATATATGAAAATAGACTATTAACATATGTTGTATTTATTGTTACAACCAGAGGAAGAAAACACTGGCAGAATTAATAAAGTTAGTAAACTATTTATTAACACAGTATACTGTGTAATGTGTACATTTCAGTATGTAGTGTATGCATTTTAGTACATTGTTTACGAGACAAAATGTGTATCAGTATATTCTGTTTGGTGGATGTACGTACAATGAAGAATGAATTAAGTCACAAATGGAACAATAAAGAAACAATATCTTGGACTTTATATAGAGTTAACAGCAAGTTCCTCAAGTGTAAGGCCTTTGGAGATTGGAATGATGTTGGGTTTTTTTTTGTGTGCATGTTAAGGTATAGTAAATCAGATTTGGGGGACTAAGTTCCCCATTTTGTTATGTGTGTGTGCATAGGACTCTCCTATTTTGCCTAATGAGTTGCCTGACACTGTGTACTTTGTTCATTCCCCTCTCTTTTAAGTTGTGAAAGCACCATCAATCGTGGCTTATTGTCTTGGGTGAGAGTAATCCAGCTCCACCTGTATATCTCTCACCATCCATGGCAACTGGATTTGAGGTATATAGTGCACCTAGATTGTGTGACCACATCATACTTAAGTTTTGGTGAAGCTTCTTTCTTCAAGGTCAAGCTACATATCACCATGTTCCCTTGTCACAACACCTGTGCTTATTCACTCTTTTATTTACATTGTTATCGAGTGGTGCTGTTGTGCTTGTAGAACTTGTTTCCACGGAGTTGAAAAAAGTGGGCCTTAAAATAGCCCACTTGCTATAGCATTATTATTGGCAAATTTAGAAAAATAAAATACAGTTTGATTAATTTTTGTATTATATAACACCAGTAACAGCGCTCTGCACGATAATGTGCAGTGAATACACTTGACTTGAGCATTCATAGTTTTTATTCTCTTTCTCTGTACGTGTAGCATTTGTTTGCTCAGACGTTGATGCGCTTGCTACTTTCTGAGCAGCTCTTCTTTTCTCCACCGTAGCGGCCCACTTCTCTTCTTTCATCGGTATGTTTTCACGTTAAAACTGATTAAATCACTGTTTGTGCTGCACTCACTTAGTACGTTTTCATTAATTTTTCACTTAAGCTGGAACTTAAGTCTTCAATATGCCTCAAGAATGATTTAAGATATGAAGAGGTGGTGAAAGGGATGAGAACAGCACCCGTACGCATTGCTGAGAGTTGATTCTACAATAAAATAAAAAAAAAAAAGAGGAATAACCTTGGAGGTCAATCATCACCCCGAAAGCGGATACGATGTCACTTAATATATGTGTACCAAATTTTTAGAATTTCAGGCCAATAGGTCAAACGGTTTGTGAGCCACATGTGATTTAAAATCTTGGACAGACAAACGAACAGTCATGGTAGCGCATTATATGTAAAGATATTTCACTCAAATTAGTTAAAGCATTTTTGAGATATTGGTGTGTTTAATTTTTATATTGTAGGGTTTTTTTAAATCCTAAATATTGATATATTGAAATTTATATTGTTAACAGATACAAATATATCTAAATGTACAATTCTGCTGTATTTAAGTTTATTTTCAAAGCAGGAAATACTGATTCTGTTGATGAGTGATTAAGTGAATGATTGTGGTAGCCAACTATACAAGGCGAGACACAAAAATAACCGGACATGGTTTGGGGATTTCCTGGAAAACCGTCTGGAGGTCGGCCGGATGTGAATCATCGAACTATATTCCCTCCTACATGCCCTCTCAAACCGCCGGCCAGCTAGGTATATCCTAGTATATCAGTATTTGCACAGTAATCGCTACACGAGTTGCTGCTATAATGTCAGCTGAAAAAATAAAACAGTGAATCAACAATAAATTTCTCACAAAATTGAACACAACGTCCATAGAAACTTATGAAATGATAAAAAACAGTGTATGGTGATAACAGTTTGTCTTGCACACAAGTTTTGAGTGGTACAAACGTTTCAAGGAAGGACAAGAAAACGTGGAAGACGTTCAACGCTCAGGTCACTCACGCTCGTCTGGAACGAATGAAAGCATCAATAGGTGAATCAGATAGTTCAAAATGATTGTACTGCTTTTTCTGTAAAGCAGTTTTTGACTGACAAAAACATTCCTGTCCTCGATCATCCTCTCTATTCACCTGATTTTAGCTCCCTGTGATTTTTACTTGTTCCCGAAAATCAAAGTGACCTGAAGGGAACACATTTTTTTTTTCAATGGATAAAACGATGACAGAAATGGCAAGCCTGTTGAAGCGCCTCAAGCAAGAAGACTTCCAGCACAATTTCAATCAATAGAAGATACATATGGAGCGGGAGGGGGAATATATAGAAGGTAACAATGTTTAGAATGCTGTTATTCATCATTAAATATATATATATATATATATATTTTATCAATCCGGTTATTTTTGTCTCTCTCTTCATATGCACACATTATACAGTATCTGCCAAATAATACAAAGAATACACAACCCTTATTGGGGTCTCTGACAAAGCGTCATTGGTGGCTGGTTTGCTCATTTGACGGGGTGAAGATTATCCAGGTGGTCACCTACCATGTAACACTTGTGGCTGGGCAGCCATTTGGCAAATATCCGTCACGTCCTCTCAGTTGCAAGAAGCAGATCACAGATATGTTATACAGTACATGACAAATAATGCAAAGAGTACATGACAAGTGTTTTGCCCTTATTGGGGCTTGTCAGGTATACGCATTTCTGCATTCTCTTATGGGGATCGGACCTCGAATGTGAAAAAATGTATATATGTACAAATATTTATTTTTTATTTATATATATATGTATATACTGTATATGTATGCATGTAAGTGTACATATATATGTGTGTGTATATATACAGGTATATGTATGTGTATATGTTTATGTATATATACGTATATGTGTGTATGTATGTATAGCTGTATGTGTATATATATATATATATTTTTATATATATATATATATATGTGTGTGTATATATATATATATATATATATATATATATATATATATATATATATATGTATATATATGTATAAATATATATTTACAGCCTTAAGTGAAAACACACAAACCAATATTTTTTCCAGCTTTGCTCACTCAATGCAGTCTAACATCCAAGTGAAAGATATCACAACTACAGTTCAGAAGAATTTAAAAAAAATAAAAAACAAGAAGTACTGAGATTAATAAAGGAACCACACAACAATATTTGTAAACTCAATCAGGTGTAAGTAACCACCATTTCCATTGCAGGCCATCTGTTATCAGTTGTAATCAGTGTGATTAGTGAAAGCATAAAAACAGCTGTTCTTCGAGCATTCCCTTGCTTGGTAGTACAAGTGACTATAATTGGGAAGCCACTTTCAAAAGATCTCAGGGATAGAGTTGTGGACAGACATAAGGCAGGAGAGATGGTTACAAAAAAATCTCAAAGGCTTTATCAGTCCCAAGGAGCACAGTTAAGTCCATAATAAAGAAGTGGCAAGTGTTTGGTACTACTAGGTATGTGTATATATGTATGAATGTATGTACGTAAAGCAAAAAAAATGGGAATATTTCGAAGGGGTTGATTCTTTCTATGCCCACTCTATATGTGTATGTATATATGTATGTACTGTTTATATAATGTATATATATGTGAGTGTGTGTTTGTGTGTGTATATATACATGTGTGTGTATATATACAGGGAGTGCAGAATTATTAGGCAAGTTGTATTTTTGAGGAATAATTTTATTATTGAACAACAACCATGTTCTCAATGAACCCAAAAAACTCATTAATATCAAAGCTGAATATTTTTGGAAGTAGTTTTTAGTTTGTTTTTAGTTTTAGCTATTTTAGGGGGATATCTGTGTGTGCAGGTGACTATTACTGTGCATAATTATTAGGTAACTTAACAAAAAACAAATATATACCCATTTCAATTGTTTATTTTTACCAGTGAAACCAATATAACATCTCCACATTCACAAATATACCATTTCTGACATACAAAAACAAATCAGTGACCAATATAGTCACCTTTCTTTGCAAGGACACTCAAAAGCCTGCCATCCATGGATTCTGTCAGTGTTTTGATTTGTTCACCATCAACATTGCGTGCAGCAGCAACCACAGCCTCCCAGACACTGTTCAGAGAGGTGTACTGTTTTCCTTCCTTGTAAATCTCACATTTGATGATGGACCACAGGTTCTCAATGGGGTTCAGATCAGGTGAACAAGGAGGCCATGTCATTAGTTTTTCTTCTTTTATACCCTTTCTTGCCAGCCACGCTGTGGAGTACTTGGACGCGTGTGATGGAGCATTGTCCTGCATGAAAATCATGTTTTTCTTGAAGGATGCAGACTTCTTCCTGTACCACTGCTTGAAGAAGGTGTCTTCCAGAAACTGGCAGTAGGACTGGGAGTTGAGCTTGACTCCATCCTCAACCCGAAAAGGCCCCACAAGCTCATCTTTGATGATACCAGCCCAAACCAGTACTCCACCTCCACCTTGCTGGCGTCTGAGTCGGACTGGAGCTCTCTGCCCTTTACCAATCCAGCCACGGGCCCATCAAGACTCACTCTCATTTCATCAGTCCATAAAACCTTAGACAAATCAGTCTTGAGATATTTCTTGGCCCAGTCTTGACGTTTCAGCTTGTGTGTCTTGTTCAGTGGTGGTCGTCTTTCAGCCTTTCTTACCTTGGCCATGTCTTTGAGTATTGCACACCTTGTGCTTTTGGGCACTCCAGTGATGTTGCAGCTCTGAAATATGGCCAAACTGGTGGCAAGTGGCATCTTGGCAGCTGCACGCTTGACTTTTCTCAGTTCATGGGCAGTTATTTTGTGCCTTGGTTTTCCACACGCTTCTTGCGACCCTGTTGACTATTTTGAATGAAACGCTTGATTGTTCGATGATCACGCTTCAGAAGCTTTGCAATTTTAAGAGTGCTGCATCCCTCTGCAAGATATCTTACTGTTTTTGACTTTTCTGAGCCTGTCAAGTCCTTCTTTTGACCCATTTTGCCAAAGTAAAGGAAGTTGCCTAATAATTATGCACACCTGATATAGGGTGTTGATGTCATTAGACCACACCCCTTCTCATTACAGAGATGCACATCACCTAATATGCTTAATTGGTAGTAGGCTTTCGAGCCTATACAGCTTGGAGTAAGACAACATGCATAAAGAGGATGATGTGGACAAAATACTCATTTGCCTAATAATTCTGCACTCCCTGTACGTGTGTGTGTGTGTATATATATATATATATATATATATATATATATATATATATATATATATATATATACACACACACTAGCAAAATACCAACGCTTCGCAACGGAGAAGTAATGTGTTAACACTAGAATTACCAGAGTCTACGAAAAAACTCGTAGATCCGGCCCACCTTAAAACCGTTAACACTTCTCCGCCAGCTTCTTTTGTCCTGTAAATGTACCGATTAAAACAAGCAGCCGGCTATTCCATTCCCCACCATCGCAGAACGTTCATGAAGTTCTCCCAGCTCAAGTCTTGTTTGATTATCTGGGAGTGAAGTGGAGTTTTAGATTGGAAATAATAGATCGTTGTTTGGAACACACACATTTCATGTGTGTTCCGTTTCTACAGTAATCTATGTAAACACATTGTTAAAACAGAAACCTTGTCATATTTAACTAATGTTACAAAATGTAGGTATAAACTACAGTATGTGTAAAAGCATGAAGTCCAAACATTAATTAAACATGTTCACAAAAGGCTCAAGGACAATAGAGTAGGTTTTGTAGCATAGTGGTAAGAGTCTGTGATTTTCAGTGTTGTGGGTTTGCCGTGACTCACAGACCCGAGTTCGATTCCCCTTATGGACAGAGAAAGTGTTACTTTTTTTTTTCTTTTTAACCTCAAACGGACATACAATTTATAAACTGGTATGCACTGTCACTTAATGAGATCCTTATATTTTCATGTGGGATGCTCCTTTTAAAATATTTTTTTAACAATTGAGACTGCAATTAACATGAACAAGTGTCCTTATAACTGTTATTTTTAAGATCCATAACACACAGACAGACAGAGCACTGCATAATAGAGAGACAGACAGGCAGATAAGTCACTAGATATATAAATAAACAGGGAAGGCACATGTAGTGAAAGAAAAAAAAAGATCAACATGTGCGTTGTTCCTGCTTGCACTCAATAAGCTCACGCGCTCTAACCCCTCCCCCGATCTGACTCCAAGTATATACTCTATATATATATGACAGCAACACTCATAACCGTGACAAAACAATTACATTGACAATCATGTTACGTTATTTTTAAAATGTTTCCTTTTCTTTTTCATTACTTCTTTAACACTAGAATTAGTGCTGTGTGTACACTAATGAGAAATAAAATTAATTTAAATGATGACTCGCGCCTCTGCCTGCCTGCAAGCGTCTACTTTCTGCGTGCTGGGGCGATTTTCTTTTTTTCTCTTAAGTAAATCGTTAAGTTTAAAATGTTTTTTCTCATTAATGTACACACAGCACCCCATATTAACAGACAAAAAAAGAATTTTTGAAATTGTTGCAGATTATTAAAAAAGAAAAACTAAAAATATCACATGGTCCTAAGTATTCAGACCCTTTGCTGTGACACTCATATATTTACCTCAGGTGCTTTCTATTTCTTCTGATCATCCTTGAGATCACCTTCATTTGAGTGTTTGATTATACTGATTGGACTTGATTAGGAAAGCCACACATCTGTCTATATAAGGTCCCATAGTTGACAGTTCATGTCAGAGCACAAACCAAGCATGAAGTCAAAGGAATTGTCTGTAGACCTCCGAGACAGGATTGTCACAAGGCACAAATCTGGGGAAGGTTACAGAAAAATTTCTGCTGCTTTGAAGGTCCCAATGAGCACAGTGGCCTCCATCATCCGTAAGTGGAAGAAGTTCGAAAACACCAGGACTTTTCCTAGAGCTGGCCGGCCATCTAAACTGAGCGATTGGGGAAGAAGGGTCTTAGTCAGGGAGGTGACCAAGAACCCGATGGTCACTCTGTCAGAGCTCCAGAGGTCCTCTGTGGAGAGAGGAGAACCTTCCAGTAGGACAACCATCTCTGCAGCAATCCTCCAATCTGGCGTGTATGGTAGAGTGGCCAGACGGAAAAAGGCACCTGAAAGACTCTCAGACCATGAGAAACAACATTCTCTGGTCTGATGAGACAAAGATTGAACTCTTTGGTATGAATACCAGGCATCATGTTTGGAGGAAACCAGACACCGCTCATCACCAGGCCAATACTATCCGTACAGTGAAGCATGGTGGTGGCAGCATCAAGCTGTGGGGATGTTTTTCAACGGCAGGAACTGGGAAACTAGTCAGGATGAAGGGAAAGATATCATGAAGGGAGACATCATGTATGAAAACCTGCTCCAGAGCGCTCTTGACCTCAGACTGGAGCGACGGTTCATCTTTCAGCAGGACAATGATCCTAAGCCCACAGCCAAGATATCAAAGGAGTGGCTTCAGGACAACACTGTGAATTTCCTTGAGCGGCCCAGCCAGAGCCCAGACTTGAATCTGATTGAACATCTCTGGAGAGACCTAAATATGGCTGTCCACCAACGTTTACCATTCAACCTGACAGAACTGGAGAGGATCTGCAAGGAGGAATGGCAGAGGATCCCCAAATCCAGGTGTGAAAAACTTGTTGCATCTTTCCCAAGAAGACTCATGGCTGTATTAGCTCAAAAGGGTGCTTCTACTAAATACTGAGCAAAGGGTCTGAATACTTAGGACCATGTGATATTTCAGTTTTTCTTTTTTAATAAATCTGCAACAATTTCAAAAATTCTTTTTTTTTTGTCTGTCAATATGGGGTGATGTGTGTACATTAATGAAGGAAAAAAATAATTTAAATCATTTTAGCAAATGGCTGCAATATAACAAAGAGTGAAAAATTGAAGGGGGTCTGATTACTGTCCATACCCACTGTATATCAGCACTTCCCGATTCATTTTACCCTCGCACCCACGTGACGGACGCGGCCGATTTCGCACCCCCTTGGTTTGAGAAGTATGAAAAAATACGAGGTTAACACAGAAAGACAGATCACCAATTGAAGCTTTATGAATAATGGATACTTTATTCGCCATCGATGATTGTTTTGGTAAAGCCATACTCAGTGTAATCCTCCCATTTTCTAATTTTTTCGCGACTAGCCATGATTAAATGAACGGTAAAAAAGTTAGAGCAAAGCAACTGTGACTTATTGAGGCAGGCAGGCGACAGCACAATACCACGCGGACTCGATGTAGTGCGCGTCAAGTCGATCTAAAATTCGACAAAATCTACCTTTTCAAGTTCTATTTGGGTATAAGTAGGTTCTATTTAGTCGACAGAAATATCTTTGGTAGGAATGTAAGTCGAATTTAGTCTTTAAATTTCTGTTGTGAAGAAACATTTATGCAATGATGACTACATTTAAGTTACATTCTAACCAAAGATATTTCTGTCAACTAAATAAAAATCACTTATATTTAAAATTTAAATAGAACTTGAACAGATACGATAGTTCATAATACCCACACAGACTTGCACGTAAGAGCGAAAGTCATCCGTTTTAACAAGCAGCGTATTGCACTGATACGAAATAGCCTGCCCATTTAATTATTTAGGAATGGATAGATAAATTAAGATTTTGTACAATATATATATATATATGTGGATGTGTGTGTTTGTGTGTATATATGTATATGTATATATATATATATATATATATATATATATATATATATAGGGGGTACGGAAAGTATTCAGACCCCTTCAATTTTTCACTCTGTTATATTGCAGCTATTTGCTAAAATCATTTAAATTAATTTTTTTACTCATTAATGTACACACAGCACCCCATATTGACAGACAAAAAAAAGAATATTTGAAATTTTTGTAGATTTATTTCAAAAGAAAAACTGAAATATCACATGGTCCTAAGTATTTAGACTCTTTGCTCAGTATTTAGTAGAAGCACCCTTTAGAGCTAATACAGTCATGAGTCTTCTTGGGTAAGATGCAACAAGTTTTTTACACCTGGATTTGGGGATCCTCTGCCATTCCTCCTTGCAGCTCCTCTCCAGTTCTGTCAGGTTGAATGGTAAACGTTGGTGGACAGCCATTTTTAGGTCTCTCCAGAGATGCTCAATTGGGTTTAAGTCAGGGCTCTGGCTGGGCCATTTAAGAACAGTCACAGAGTTGTTGTGAAGCCACTCCTTCGTTATTTTAGCTGTGTGCTTAGGGTCATTGTCTTGTTGGAAGGTAAACCTTCAGCCCAGTCTGAGATCCTTAGCACTCTGGAGAAGGTTTTTGTCCAGGATATCCCTGTACTTGGCCGCATTCATCTTTCCCTCGATTGCAACCAGTCGTCCTGTCTCTGCAGCTAAAAAACACCCCCACAGCATGATGCTGCCACCGCCATGCCTCACTGTGGGGCTGTATTGGACAAGTGATGAGCAGTGCCTAGTTCTCTCCACACACTGAGGAGAGGCAAGACACATGACAGCCCGCATGGAGTTTCCTAAAAGACACCTGAAGGACTCTGAGATGGTGAGAAATAAGATTCACTGGTCTGATGAGACCAAGATAGAACTTTTTGGCCTTAATTCTAAGCGGTATGTGTGGAGACAACCAGGCACTTCTCATCACTTGTCCAATATCAATTACATTGATAATCATGTTACGTTATTTTCAAAATGTTTCCTTTTCTTTTTCATTACTTCTTTAACAGACTACTTCTCCGCTGCGAAGCGCTGGTATTATGCTAGTCTATACTAATAAAAGGCAAAGCCCTCACTCACTCACTCACTCACTCACTAACTCACTCATCACTAATTATCCAACGTCCCGTGTAGGTAGAAGGCTGAAATTTAGCAGGCTTGTTCCTTACAGCTTACTTAAAAAGTTAAGCAGGTTTCATTTTGAAATTCTATGCGTAACTATCATAACGGTCTACAACGTCCGCCATGTTGAACTTTCTTATTTATGGCCACATCTTCACAAAATTTGGTAGGTGGCTTCCCTGCACTAACAGAAACCAATGTACGTACTTATTTCACTGGTATGACGCCATTGTCGACTGCCATATTGAACTTTCCAACGGTCTTTGTTACTCATGGGCCCATCTTAAAGAAATTTGGTACGCGGATTCCCAATGCTAACTGAATCCTACTTACGTACATATATACATCCATAGCCTGCAGCTCGGTCACCGTGTGAGGCGGCGTTGGGTCCCCCATCCCAACGCCTCCCACTTTGTTGGCTGCCTGCCTATGTAAGGCCGTTCGTCACTCCAGTCTCTACATTCCCTTCCTTGCTTCTCCACCGGATTCACATCTCCCTGCTGATAACTGCAGCCTTTTTATTTAATCCACGGCTTCTCCGCTGTTTTATTGCTCGTTTATTACGATTATAGTTATTGTGTAGGTATTTTACACTTACTTTACATTGTTCAGGTGCCCATTTCCTTTATCGTTCCAACCGTACCCCCATTAACATGTCTATCGAGTCGATCACCATCGATCAGTGAACTGTCACTTACCGAGTGGTTTCCATTCCCGGAGATGGCACCTGCCTTTTTCATTGTCTTTGTTACATATTGCACGGCCATATCAGGCTCACTCTTGATATCCGGAGGAACATTGTGTCTTATGTATTGAATGACTGGGGCAGGTTCAAGGTGTGGACTGATGACGGTACAGGAGATAATTATTCTACACAGGAGCACTAGAAGAGTGAAATGCTTAAGCCCTTCACCTATGGTTCTGCCTGTGAGTTGATGGCTGCCGCTGAATTGTTCGGTTGTTGCTTTCAGGTGTACCGAAATGGCCAAATGTTTTACACCTTTCGACAACCGCCAATGCCTTTTAAACATCTTATGTTCACAGGTGATGATTTCAGTAGTGGACACTTTGATGTTTATGAATGTTTAAGCTCTCAAAAGCTGGATGTGAAGTTATCAATGAAACCGTTTGTATGCTTACAACGCTTGACAGATGCCAAATGTCACTTCAACACAAGTCCTGCAAATGCTGTCGTAATTGAAACAAACCATGAAACTCAAACCGATTATGACAGCAGCAATCCAAGCTGTGAGATTTGAGACAAGATTACTTTTTACATGGCCAACTGTACGTTGCATGCTCGAGTTAGCTCAGCGCACAGCCTGGTCATATTACAACCGGAGGGCCAAACTGACAATGTGGTATGCAAAGAGATCCTAAACAAATAATTATTGGTATATTCTCCCTCAGTTTAAAAAGGTTTAATTTTCTTCTTAATAAAAATTTTAAGGCAGTACTTTGCAGCTGTGAAGCGTGGGTATTTTGCTAGCAATGTTATAAATAGAGAAATAGTTAATAGCTACTCTTTGGTGTAGGCCTTAGTGATAGAGTTTATACCCCCTGAATGCTGTAAGGTTTTGTCTGTTCATCAAGTTATTTATTCATACATTTTTCTTATGATGACATTCCTAAAATCAAGGTGGTATTCCATCTAAATCATGCACTCAGACAACCCTGTATCAGTAACATCTTTATATACGCTACCATGGCTGTTTGTTTGTCTGTCTAGGATTCTAAATCACCTGTAGCTCTAAAACCGTTTGACCCATTGGCCTGAAATTTGGTACACGTATACTAGGTGACGTCTGCTATCCACTTTTGGGGTGATGATTAACCTCCAAGGTTATTCCTCTTTTTATTTTATTTTATTGTAGAATCAACTCTCAACTCATCCCTACCACCTTCGCCGTCACTTCACCTACATCTTCATATCTTAAATCTTCCTTGAGGCAGATTCTTCCAAACCCTTCCCCATGCTGCCTGCAGCCTCCCATACACCCCCATGCCGCTTTTCTCGAGTCCTATTCCTCCTTTGGACTACCGTGTTACCCACTCCTCTCTCATGACCCCATTGGTGTCACGTCACCGCCCGATATCTAGCCAGACCGCGTGACCTTTCACTTTGGCCATGTCTGCGCCTGGGAGTTTTTTCCGTCATAGACATAGAATTACTAGACGCTGCATGACCAGCAGCATTGTAGGTCAATGTCTCCGCCATATTGCGAGTGGCACTGCTATGGAGTGAAATAATGGATAAAGATGTCTCACGCATGTGCTGCTTTGGATTGTACAATCCGCTGTACGCTCTAAACCAGATCCCATTTCATAGGTAAGGCTGAACAATTGTTTTGGTTATATTTGGCCATTAGAAAATCCCGTTTTATAATCTTTTCACTCAAGGCCACCTTGCAATAAAATTAAACAACATTAGTAAAATTAAAACAGTTACAGTGCAAAATTCATAATTGGTATGCCAGTTTGAAAAGATAAGTTTTGAGGGCAGTTTTAAAATATGTTATTGAATTGAGCTGATGTATATGAGAGAGAAGAGAATTCCTGAATTGAGGAGCACTATCAGAGACGCTCGAGCTCCCATAGCACTGAGTCTGATGTGTGGTACAGAAAGTAGAGCTGCAGATGAGGATCTGAGTGAGCGAGAGGAGTGCAAGTCTGTAGGAGATCAGTGAGGTTGTGAAGAGCTTTAAATGTTCAGAGTGGTATTTTGTATTGTATTTTGTAGTTAACAGGGAGCCAGTGAAGTTGAGAGAGAATAGGTGTAATATATTCAGTGGATTTAGAACAGGTTATTATACTGGCAGCAGAATTTTGAAGAAGTTGTAAGCGATGAATACATTTTTGTGGGATGCCAGATAGAATAGCATTACAGTAATCTATACGTGAGGTGACTCGGGCATTAACTGATACTTCAATACTATGTTGCGTAAGAACAGGACGAAGTCTAGAAATGTTTCGGAGATGGAAGAAGGCAGTCCGAGAAATTTTACTTACAGTGCATCCGGAAAGTATTTACAGCGCATCACTTTTTCCACATTTTGTTATGTTACAGCCTTATTCCAAAATGGATTAAATTCATTTTTTTTCCTCAGAATTCTACACACAACACCCCATAATGACAACGGGAAAAAAGTTTACTTTAGGTTTTTGCAAATTTATTAAAAATAAAAAAACTGGCGGGCTTCGGCTAGTTTATTATAGCAAAGATGTTATATTAAGAAAGGTAGAAATAGTATCTGGTATGCAAGGAATGATTTTTTTTTTTCCCCATACTATATAGACATTGAATTAATTTCTTTGTGAGATTAATACATATTGGGTATTGTTTGTTCATTCACTGTTAGTACTTTGTAGCTTTAGTATTTAGTAGTGGACATTCAGTATAACTGAACTAAAAAAATATTCAATGCTTGCTTTTCAAAATAATTTTTAAGTGTGCTGCATTCCACAATGTATATAGCTAACACAGTTCAAAACTAAAATAATCTACAGGCAGAAATAATTTAAATTGGTTTATCATGTGAAATTACCAATTTTAGCTAGTTTATTGAAGTCTGAAATATTGACTGTATTTAAGATTTTATATACCTTATTCGACCAAAGTTTTCTTATTCACAGCACAGTTATTTATTTAAATATATAAAGGTTTGTAACATTCATAGAGTATAATTTGCATGTAGTACATTTCTCCTTCTAGAAATTGACTTTCAGTTTTCAGAAGTCAGTTTGGAGAAACCTGCATTTTTTCCACTGTCACTGTTTTATAGACATAGTTCAAGCATGCCAATAAATTAGAATAATAAGTGCTTTACTGCTGAATGTAGGGCACTAACACTTCTACATAAACATGAAGCTGCTATTGATAAGACCTGTCAGTTAACAAAAATAGGTATTTATATATTTTCCACAAACTAAACATTGATTCTAATTAAATTATTTTCATGGACTTTATCATCATAAAATTAATTTATTTGTTTAATTCATTTTCCTGTGGATTTTTGATGTTGATCTTAATCATGGTCTAGCAGTATGTCTGAAGCTTACATTAGTTGTTTGTTTTAAACACTTTCTATATTCTGTATTGGAGTAATATTGAATGAGTCTGTTTCAGTTTTCAAAATATGTTCAAATTTTGGGAATACACATTCTATAATTATTTCACTATCTGTGTTAGTTAATAAAAAAAAAATACATTTTTAAAATTAATAATCACTTGGTACCAGCCTTAGACACACTGTGCAACTTAATTGGCACAATTTAAAAATGTGCCTTGTTAAAATGATAAGTTGATAAATTGTAGTGTTGTCTATTTAATTAATGTATTAGTAGTTTTATTAGCTTCAGGGATTCTAGTGTTTACCAGTGGAACTGGAAAAGGAAAAACGAAAAAAGTTGTAAATATACGGGCTTCACTATTGTCTTTATACAGTCACCCTTGAAAGTTTGTGCACCCATTGCATAATTTGAGATTTTGTTTAATACAAAATGCATATTTAATTGTAATAATAAATTATTATTCACCTATTTAAATGTTTGAAAGAAAATGTTCTTTCAAAAAATATGTGCAATATTCAGAAGCTGTGTTAGTTTAAAAAAATAAACACAGTTCTGTAACATGCATTAAGGTAAGCACAATAAGATGGATACGTGTTAACCAATTAGCCAAATTATCCAATACAACTAAAAATACGAAGTGATTTGTTAGAGAAGAGAAAACATAATTGCAAGAATTTACTCTTCTGTGTTTCAAACATCATTCCTTGAACAGTGGAAACAGCAGAGAGTCAAATACCACTGTATTTAAAACAGGGGCATCATCTGAAAATTTCATATCAAGGAAAATCATAAACGTGGTAAGAAGTAATTATAAAATAATAGCTAGATCTCTACAAGCCTCCTTAGCGGCCTTTAGAGAAGTGGTGAATAGATCAACATAATAAAACTTCTGAACACAAATGCCATCTATAGAGGGGTTTCACACAAAAAAACAAAAACTTGTCGGTCAAGTAAGAGCAAAGTTGTGCAAAAGGGGAGCTAATCTTTGTTGAAGCCTATCACCAACAAAATATTATCCGTGCTGTACATGTAAGGGCTGTTTTTCTTGGTTTGGTTTTGAGAAACTTGACTTAATGGAGGAGGTATTGAAATCTGGAAAATACTGTATCAGGGAATTCTTGTTCAGAAGACGGTCTACTAAAGATTGGTTTGGAAGAAGTACTTCCACATTCTATAGTAGAATGACCAAGCCAAAGGTCTTACCTGAATCTTATTGAAGTGCTGTATCTTAAAACTACAGAACTTGTGGATTTATTTTTTTATAGTGGAATGGGTCAGATCCAATAAACAACATTCCAGATAGTGATAATTGGTTATAGGTGTCCAAATAAGTTTAAATGTGTTTATCTCCGATTTTGACAGTATATAGCCTTTGGGTTCTTTTAAAACTATTTGATGTTTTACTTCAGTTCGCTATATAGGTACAGCAGTGTGGCACACCATTCATATTTGGTCTACAGTGACTTTACCCTCTGTATTGTTTGCATAGTTGCATATTTTTTCATTATTTGCTATTGTCTTTGTAGTATTAGCTACGTATGTCTTTTCATGTGTTTTTGTATATTTTGGGGTTTTTGACTTTAATGTTTGGATTTTTTATTTTGTTAACACATTATTTCTCTTTGTTTTCTCATTGCCATTTTGGATCTCCTCGTGTGACTAAGATCATTGCAAGTGACAGGATGGGATGTCACAGGACTTGATGGTATAAATATGTTGATGATTGCGCATGGAACCATCCCTTGATGTATACAACTACCTTTTTATTTATCTCGTATCGTTTCTTTGTTAGTCGGACTATCTGTTTTAATTATAACTTTATGCTGGCTTTCGTTGAGACTTCCGAGTACACCTTGCCCCTTCAGTTTTTGGTTGCATGGTTTTATTTGCTTCCATGGTTTTGAGCCCTAGCTGACCCCTTGACCCTAATTTTTAGGCGCAATCATACACCCCTATAAGTCTTGCTCTGAATCTTCTATGTCAGAATAATAAATGTTTTTTATCTGTCACTTTGAGTGGTTAATATATTTTTGGGATAAGGGTTGCTGTGTACATTTTGAAGCCTTTATTGTGAAGGTATTTGAAGTATTAAAACCTTTGTATTAATCATAACATGGGTCTGTGCCTATGTTTCGGGACTTGGGGAGGCTGCAATGCCTCTTGCTGTTCACACAGTATTTGTTTATTTTAGCATTAAAACAGAATTACCCATTTTTAAACATTTATTAATTGGTTGTAAGAACTTTAATAGTTTTAAATCTCTTTACACTTTTTTTTTTGCATTTAATATAATATTTTACATTTATTTAGTTTTGTATATCATGTTTTCTTACCACTTTTGTGTATGTTGCCTTTCTTTAATGATTTGTTTGGTTTTATAATACAGGTTTGTATGAGTTTATTGTGATTTGTTTTAATTTTATTTTAGTAACCAATTCCATAGTACATCAACTTAACAGCTTCTGAGTCTAATTATGTGTACCTAATGAAGCCTTGCCTTAATGACACTTTAGTCTGCAGCCTCATCAGAGTGTATTTTGATGGTACATTTACTTCAGCTCACTGTTCTTGGGAGCAATAATATACCAAAAGTATAAATCAGGTTCCTTTTGTAGTGATTCAGTGGAAAGAAAAAATTGGTATTTTGTCTACTTTGTTTTGTATTGTGTGTGTACAGTGTCTGAAAATATTAAGTATAATACATTTCTCAGTAATATACTTCAAATGAAAGGTGTGTAAGCATTATAGAATGAAGCTAGCACATACAAATGCACTACCAGTCAAACATTTTAGAACACCTCAATTTTTCCAGTTTTTTTTTTTCGAACTTAGTCAGTTGAAATGTAGGGAATTACCTAAAATGGTGCAAAGGTAAGTAGTAAACTGCCAGAGCTTTATATTTAAAGTTTAGGTTAGCAAAAACTGAAAAAAGGAAATTTCAGAATATTACAAATGGACATTTTTCAGGAAACAGCTAATAGGATACAACCTGCATATTTTCTGTAGAAATCAAAGTAAATTAAGCCTTGCAAGTCAAAGCAAACAGTTTGCACATGTGCCCCAACTTCTGTTGATTATTTCAAAACCCTCTGTCTGTCTTAAAGCAGAGTTGGAACAGACTGCATTACTACAAGCTCTGAAGTACTACTTGGACAATATTACACTGTAGAAAGTTGTTTATTCCAGTGATAATGGCAAGAAAACGGAAGTTGTTAAATGAAATGAGAAAGACCATTATTATCCTTAGGAGTGTAGGCCTTTCATTTAGAGAAATTGCAAAAAATATCAAATTGTCAGTTAGTACAATGGTGTCCTACACAATCCATAGGTAATGGGAAACTAGAAGACATTCTGATAGGAAAAGAGGTGGCATACCCAAAGTTACAACCCAATCGGAAGACACATTTCTGAGGGTCACCAGCTTGTGTGATAGGCACCTCACAGCACAAGCACAGCACAGCTTCAAGAACAGCTTAACAGTAGTTGATTAAAAGCAAGTCTCAGTTTCTACTGTGAAGAGGAGACTTTGTGCTGCAGGTATGACAGGGCGAGTGGCAGTAAGAAAGCCATTCCTTAAATAATAAAATAGAACTTTGAAATACCGGCTGTGGACTACTGCAGACTGGAAGAAATTCTTATGGATGAATCAAAATTTTAAACCTTCAGTTCATCACACAGGGTGAAAGGATGGTTCCTCAGTGTGCGACACCAACTGTCAAACATGGAGAAAGGAGAAAGATGGTCTGGGGTTCTTTTGCGTGAGGCAGAGTTGTTAACTTGTACAGAATGACTGGCCTTCTGAATCAAAAGGGTTACCACAGTTTGGCTGTTATATATCCAAAAGGTGGCTACTTTGATAAATCAAAATTATGAATACAATTTGTACACTTAATGATTCTTTGAAATTTTTTCTTAAGCTGGTTCCTCAAAAGTGAACACGACTTCAGTTTATTCCAGACTGGGATATGAAGTGACAGTCTCCAGATTTCAATCTAATACATCAGTGGAGGGATGAGATGGAATGCAGAAGTCTTCACCATTATTGATTGGCCAAAAAATCTTCAGAAAGCGAATAGTGCTATCAAGTCAGCATAGAACATAATCTTTGGGAAATTTTTCCAGTACTTTTTTGACTTCATGCTACAAAGAATTTAGACTGTTCTGGAGGCAAAAGGAACAACTAATCCTGCTGCATAGCCGCAATCCCTCCTCCATCGTGGGGGTTGCATTCCAGAAACCCCCGTGATAGATGAAAATCCCTGAAGTAGAAACCATATGTTTGTATGGTTATTTTTTATATATTTTAAGCCCTTATAAACTCTCCCACACTGTTAACATTATTAGAGCCTTCTAGACATGAAATAACACCCTGTAGTCAAAAGTTTAAACTATGCTCCATGACAAGACAGAGATGACAGTTCTTTCTCACAATTAAAAGAATGCAAACATATCTTCCTCTTCAAAGAATGCGTGTCAGGAGCAGAGAATGTCAGAGAGAGAGAGTGCGCGCCAGAAAAGCAAACAATCACAAAATCAATACGTGCTTTTGGGCTTTTAAGTATCCCGAAGCACTGTGATAAGGCGGCATTTTTTAGAGGAGCGTCCGTATCTTCTAAGCAAACAGCCTCTGTGTAAACAGCCCCTCTCCTCACACCCCCTCCGTCAGGCGCAGAGAATGTCGGAGAGAGAGAAAAGCAAACAATCAAGCACTGCGTGGGAAGCATATCTTATCATTGAGGAGTTTTAGTTAATATGTAATACATGCTCTGATTGGGTAGCTTCCCTTAGCCAATAGCGTCCCTTGTATGAAATCAACTGGGAAAACAAACTGACGAAGCATGTACCATAAATTAAAAGACCCATTGTCCGCAGAAATCTGCGAACCAGGGAAAAATCTGTGATATATATTTAGATATGCTTACATTAAAAATCTGTGATAGAGTGAAGCCGCGAAAGTCGAAGCGTGATGTAGCGAGGGATTACTGTATATGTGTTAATAAAATGTTTAGAAATAAAAGAGTCAAAAGGAGATGTTCATTAAGTGGAAATCTGTTCCGGTCAATAAATATATAGATAATGTTGTAAACTCTACAATGCAATTAAAATTTGGCTTGGATGAATGAAACCTTTGACAAGCAATATAGTTGACTACCATATCTCATTATCAGCATGGACTGTCTTCTAATTAGGAAACTGTTCAGAATGAAAAACTGCAGCCACCATGGCCCTCCAGGACTGTGAGTGAAAATCCATGTGTTATAGAATCATTCAGTCAGACATATCAAAATGGTGGTCTGTTGTGGTTCATTCTCCCTGAGCAATTACACTCCCTGAGCTAGAGATGGTTCTAGTGAAGTATACCTTTGACACTTGGTATTAACTTCTTACCGAGAAGAGAGATGAACGTGTTCTAAGGCATCTAGACATATTAGTCCTCCATAATTTGGTCTACCTTCTTCTCAAAGAGGTTCTAGCAGATGAAGACAGAGTGATCTGTGGCACTCTTTATTAATTTAATTAATTTATTTTGTTTTTTTCTCAAATTAGTCCAAAATGATTATTTTAGATGTAAGCTACATGTGGGTGCTTTGGTCATCATTTGGCAAGATGATTATAAAATTCTTGAGTTATAGCTGTAAATTATTTACAATAATTAATTTAATTGACTTTTTTGTGTCTAATTTTTAATACCTTAACTGTCTTCAATTATTTTAACCAGAGAAATTTCCTAAAAGCCATTTAGCACTTGTCACTTTAAGGCATGACTTAACACTGTAATAATATTTTTTTTATTTTCTCTGTTAAAAATTGTTCATTTATTGATAACATTATGGATAGTTCTGTGATAAAGGTTGTTTTTTCCTGTCTTTATCAAGGTGTTGAGAGATTCAGCAACTACAAGGGCTATGCAGAATCATACAAGTGGTCCGGAAGCTATAATGATGACACTTTAAGGTAGTAAACAATGTAATTTTTTTTATTGCAGATTTGTCCAGACATAACAGTATAAAAAAAATTAAAGCACCAGGAATAAATAGAAATAGTGAAATAATGGAAACTAAATAAAACAACCTCCCCCACCCCCACAACCATCCTATATATGAAAATACTAATCTCAATAATAGTAATACAAAATTATTCCCTCCCTGATATCTGCAAGTAACAATCTAATATTTCAATAATGTTATGTTTATTGAATTATCTTTCAGACGTGTTTTTATGGCATTTATAAATATTTTCTAAGTTTTAAAACTCAGAATTTTATCAGGATTCTTTGATTTTGTAACAAGTAATTCACCTCATTGCTTTTCTCCTTCCCTTCTTACCTGTAATGCAACAAAATACATACTTGAGCAACATCTGTGTTTTTTCAAGACTATCCACTAAGAATTTTTGCTAGTGTGTTTAAATTTAGATAAGCATCCTTCCATCCATTTTCAAAAGCAAAGAGTCCAAATAAGAATGAAGGTGCAGAAGAAAAATGGTTAACTTTGAGCAAACTGAAGAGTGATGTGTAGTTCCCCACTTGGAAGAAGTGCTGTTTGGCCTCTTGCGATCCCTTTGAAATAACAAAAATGCACAACATTTAGGAGTTGCATTTTTCATTACTAGTTATTTTTAACATAATATACTTAAGTATGTTAAAAACAACATGTTATTGAAATCATTCATTAAAATGTAGGTTTCAATATGTTAAGTATTGGTACACAGAGAAATGTAACATATAGCAACCAAGCCGCAGATTAGCAATTGTTCAGAGAAAACAACACATTTTTTCATTTAACTTACTGGCAAAAAGAAAAAGAGCCATCATTGTAGACTGCCATGTAATCTTCACAGTACTTTTTAGATTATGTCCTCAAGAAGGAGTTAAACAATTTCAAAATGAATAGGCAGAATCAACTGGCTGCTCAAGTAGGAAAATGAATGTGATCCAGCAATTTGTTTTTCTTTACTTGTGTCATAGTCTTCTTATTTACTAATATACCACTTTATGTAACCACAATGTGAATGTTCTACTATAACTGAGTGGCCAATTATTCTCAATTATGAAAATAAAGGCTTGCAGAGAATACACATGAAATAATTTTATGCCACACTGTGTGGAAAAGAGTGCACTGAAACCTTGATAAGTTTTACATAAGGAATGATTTCATGTGTAGTGATCAAGGAGCTCCTGGTAAGTGCTTCTAAGCAATTTATTTTCCTTCCTGATGCAAAGATGTGGAGACTGCAATTGAAACACACATCAATATCGCAGCAACTTTTAAGAAAGTGTATTATATTGACGAAGCAATCACTGTAGCTTAGAAATGACACTTCATTTTAAATAACAAATTATTGCTAAATTAATTTCATTTTTATAAAGCAGCTTTTACTTATGAGCACAGGGTAATGACTATACAGTCATTTAAAATTATCGTTAAGTGTAGTTTTGAGCTTTTGCACAAACTGTAATGTCATTTCTAACAATTTCTTACAAGTTTAACATACATCAGTACTTAAACTTAATATGACCAGTTGACCATGGCGAAGAGGAAGCCAAAAATATCTACAAGTTGTGGATAAGTGGTACATGGACCATTGTAACAGACAATGTCAAATAGCAGTTTAAAAAAGAAATTCAAGATAAAAACAAAACAATGTTGAAGCATAAAAAGAAAATACAATACATACAAAACAATAACTATTCTTGGTAGCTTAATTGTTAAGGAATATCAGTCTAATACAGGATAGTTTTCCCTTTTGCCTCCAGAACAGTCTAAATTCTTTGTAGCATGAAGTCAAAAAGTTTTGGAAAAAATTCCCAAAGATTCTGTTCTATGCTTACTTGATAGCACTATTCACTTTCTGAAGATTTTTTGGCCAATCATTAATGGTGCAGACCTCTGCATTCCATCTAATCCTTCCACTGATGTATTAGATTGAAATCTGGAGACTGTCACTTCATATCTCAGTCTGGAATAAACTGAAGTCGTGTTCACTTTTGAGGAACCAGATTAAGATAATGTCTGCTTTATGACATTGCATATTATCCTGCTAAATTATCCATTTGAAAAATTAGATTGGTAAAGGGTAATGCTTAGCTATACTTTGGCAGTATTACTTTATCAGTGTTGGGTTGTCCTATTGTCACAAGGCAAGACAGATATCTGTATTCAAGCTGTTTACACCAGATTATTTTGTTTATTTAAAAAAACTAAATATATTAACAAAATTCAATAGAAAAATAAATACAGTAATATATTTCAAAGACAATCCACGAAACTCCAGGCTCAACCCCTACCCAAATCAGTGGAAACTTTGTGCTAAGACACACCCATCTAAAGTTTTTCTTTATACCAGAATAATACAGCAAAAAATGTGCAACACAGGCCTGCAGTATCATTAACAAATTCTTGCAAAATTCTGAACAATTAGAGATAATATATAACATCACTTTTCTCATTGAGTTAGAGAATGTTGATTTGGTTTCATTTGAGGATATCCAGTCTTTGTTAAAGTAATATGATATAGGAGGACATCACAACTAATTTTTCATAGTGGAATATTTTTCCATCCAGTGCTACTATTTAATACTGTAGGAGAGATTGACATTATCCATGTTTTGCTATGACTAGAGTACAAGTTCTGGCTTAAAAGCCAGGGCAAGACATTATTAACACCAATTTAAAACAATCTCAGTTTGCCTGATGGGGCCCTGTGCAGAATGCATATACTCCACACCTTCTCTGATAAGATGATCAATCATAGACCAAGAAACACTCAGGGATAACTCTCAGACGTACAAGCTGAAGACCCAAGTTCAAACAAAGGCCCATAAGTCAAGGGCTTACAACCTTGAGGAACAGAATTTTGCACCAATGGTCAACCTAAACAGTTGGGCTGATATGCATCCAGGAAAGCAATGGCAACACTTTTGTTCTTTACTTTAAAAACCCTTGTAAGACCCTAACTTATTGCTCCCTCAGGAAACATGTTGATAATATATGAGAGCCCATATGTTCAACTTGCTAAGGATGGGGTCTGACTGATCACCAGGTAACACAGCAGGTGTAACTTTGCTAGCATCCAAGGGCACTGTGTGTTTAGAAACCTTGAAGAGAAACTGCAGTACCTCCTATAGTAAGTAGATGCAACCTAAGGTGAAGAAGGAGCCAACCTCCTAAACAAACAGACTAGATCTGAGCAAGTGAATGCACCATCCAAATACAAGAAGCTTAAAAAAATCCATCTAGAACACATGATTTAGAAGATCAGATTCCATAAGGTGTGTGCTATTTTATGAATTATGGCCTGTTAAACTGTATTTTATTAATTTCCTTTTTCCTGAAATTTTAATCGAAAATTCAATTTCTCACTTTTTCCTGATATCATCAAAGTGTACATTTCAGGTCATTTATTGCTATACTTTGGAGATCCTGTCTGCAACTTCATTCAGACTCGCCGGTATCACTTCAGGAGATATAGATGAAAGATGATGGTAGATTTCCTTTAATGAGATTACTAATTTGTTAATTTTAAAAGAAGTTTTAAATGCATTTTATAAAACAAAATGTTAAAAATTTGTTATTTTTGGATCTGAAGTGTATTTGTTGGCTGTCTGCTGAAGTTATTGTACAGTACAGTGGTACCTCTGGTCACGACCGTAATTTGTTCCAAAATTATGGATGCGACCCAAACATAATTTCCTCATAAGATTGTATGTAAATACAAGCAATGCATTCCAGACCGCACAAACTTTATGTAAATATATATTTTTTAAGCACAAAAATAGTTAATTATACCATAGAATGCACAGTGTAATAGTAAACTAAATGTAAAAACATTGAATAACACTGAGAAAACCTTGAACAACAAAGAAAACTAACTTCGCAAGATTTTGCGCTAGACCCTTATGAACCGCTCACTGTAAACACTTTTTTATGAGTTTTAAGCACAGGGAAAAAAAATTAAATGCCACTTCTCTTGTGAAACATTTCAAACCATCCTCTACTGGCTTTAAATTCCTCACCTTCACCACTCAAACAAGGATTTTTTTTCAGCAAATCACCATGAATCTTCCTGGCTTTCTCACATCTGACCGCCTTACTTACGCTATTCCCTGCAAGGTGCTTCTCAATCAACGAGATTAACAACAGTTTTTCCACCTCTTCCAGCACTTGAGACCTCTGCTTGGTTAACATTGTAACTCCTTTTTCAACATCGCTGCTTTGTTAGGCCCTGTATACGCAAACAAAAGAAAATTGAAAACGGAGAATGGGAAATCATTGGCGCTCACGAACGAGCATAGGGAAATTGGCCGCTAGTGTTTTTGGTCGTCAACAGATGCAAAATTTTAGCAAACCTTTTGATCGTAACCCGATTTGTACATATTCGAAAACATTCGTGACCAGGGGCCTCATGCATAAACGGTGCCAACACGCAGAAATGTTGCATAAAAACGTTTCCACGTTCAAATCACGATGGTTACTCTTTATTTTCCTGATGCGGCTTTATAAATACACCGAAACTAACTGCATATTGTTGATTAGTGTAATGCATCTGATTGTAATTAACTTGTAACAATATAATGGTCCAGGGAATCACCATAGTATTCCAAATAGCATAACTGCTTTAGCGTTGTTACTCTCACTGCACTATCTTCTTCTTTTTCTTTTACTTCTTTCAGCTGCTCCCTTTAAGGGTTGCCACAGCGGATCATCTTTTTCCAAATTACTCTCACTGCACCACTCAGAGTATTTATATCATTGTATCTGAGTGAGGAATCACAGCAGCAGCTGATCGGAAAGAGAATTATCGGTATTACAGCATCAAGCCTACGCTGCCTCATCCATGGCAAAACGTTTCAAAGCCTTTCCTGTACGGACCTCACGGTTCAAAAACAGTTTCATCCCAAGAACTATAAATGCACTCAATCAATTGCTCCTTGTAGAACCGTTTGTACTTATAAGTACAATCGCCCCACTGTAAACTTGCACTACAGTTATAATATTACACAGCCTGCGCCACTTTATAAAGAGCGTATTTACATATGATGACAGTATCATTTGTAAGATGAGATGCAGCAAAATATGTTGATTATATTATACAGATAAAACTTTCACTTCATTTAAATAATCTGTATTGTTAATAATTAAACATGTGAGGACACGGTGCCGCAGCGCTAACAAGTTCACGTATTGTTTCTGCCTTGCGCTGTAAATTTGTTGAGGCTGGTGCGACACTGGAAGGATAGATGGATAGAATAATTAAACACGTACTATAAAGATATTTCAATGTTCCTTAAAAGTTTTGAAGAATTATCGTTGTGAGCTTACAGATAGCTTAATGTCTTATTACAGAGCTGATTGTGTGGCAATTGGGTATTTGTGGAAAGAAAAGTAAGGACAGGAATTGGAGGTTAGTATGTTTGAAAGAGACAGTACTGCTACAATAAATTATTTCATCAAAGGCCGCGCATGGCACAGCAGCATCTTGTGTGAGACATGAACAATCACTGCGCCATCATGTTTACATTTTTAATAACATGCTTTCATTCCAATCATCATGAAAATGATACCATGTATACATCTCTGTATTTTAATTATTCAGAGAGCTGTAATATCACGAATGTAATGGATTCTGTGTCCTGTCGGAGAAAGAGAAAGAACGGAAGCACGTAGTGATTCAAACACACAGAGCACATTGAAGATCAAATACAACACAAAGCATTTAACATGCTACTTTAGTTATGATGGGAATTGAGAAACTAGTAAATTTAATGATTTCAAGATGAAGTTTATGATGTTCTACTTTTATAACAAAATAAACTACGTGATTAAAGTGGAAATTTCGAGATTAAAGTTGACATTTCGTGCTTTTTTCCCCACTGTGTGCCTATTTTTTTGTCTGTACCCTAATAAGCTCAGACGGTGGGCTACAACTCGCCTTTTCACTGCGACTTTGATATATGACTTCTTTTTTATTTTGGCATTGTGCAACTTTGTGAATGTGATCTTTCGAGTTTCTGTGACACACTATGTCACTCGATCAACTTCCTTTTGTTGATTATACTACTATTTAAATCAACAAATAGTATGCTTTTCCTTTGCCTCCACTTGGTATTCGCTGAAATTCTTATATTTTTCCCCGTGCTTTTCCCATTGTCCTTTCACAGAAGGCTGAGCTTTTAAGGGCTATTTATATTGATTTGCATATTCATAGAGGAGTAATTCTGGGAGGAGTTGGGGGTGAGACAGAAGGCACGTGCACGAGCGTTACTTTTCACGCTGACCAGGATTTATGGAGTGGAAGAATGTGGAAGTTGGAGTGTGCACAGATTCCTGCATCTAGATTTTTCTGTGCGTAAGCACATTTCGGCTTTTGTGCTTACGTCATGTTATAGTGCGAATTCTACGCACGGTGTTATGTATGAGGCCCCAGATGTTCTACTGTATAATGTTTTATTTACAGTATTTGATTTCATAAAATTTGAAAACATTAAAATGTTTATTAATATTTATTATTTGGCGCCTTGCCCGGGGTTTGTTTTCTGCCTTGCGCCCTGTGTTAGGTGGGATTGGCTCCAGCAGACCCTCATGACCCTATAGTTAGGATATAGTGGGTTGGATAATGGATGGATATTTATTATTTGTGCCTTGTTTGTGTTTTTTTGTTTGTTTTTTTTGTGTAGTACTTTTCTTTATGTTTGTAATTAAAAAATTTTTTCGATATACTGGCCCATAAAACTCAAAATGATGGTAGTGTTTAATTTGAATTTTAGGTATGTACTACCAAACAGGTCTGAACACATTTCACAGGCCCCACTAGCTCAAATCAACTTGACCTTGAACTTGAGAAGTAGGATTCATGGCCCACACTAGCCAAAAAGAGTCAGATTAATACAATGTCACAATATGGAAAGAGGGGCACTATTAAACCCCTGGACCCAAATATCAAAAACAGTGATTCTTACTATTTTATAAAGTTTTATCAACAAAAAATATTTAAGAAGGTAAACCCAAGCATATTCCAAACCAGTCTATAATCCAAAATCAAAATCTATATACAGAAAATGATACCCAAAACACAGAAAATGTAAAATTAGAACTTATAGATCAACATAATTAAATCAAGTAAGATCTGAGCAAACTATGGACATGAGTCAACTCTTCAGTGGCCAGCTTGCAGCCTGCTTGTCCTTTAAAGAGGGTTTGGGTGGTCTCAGAGTGCACTGTAGGGGTAAGGGTGTGTTGGGTAGAAAGCACTTCAAAGGTTCAGTATATAACAAAACAATTAACATTTACAAAACCATTTATGGAGTAACCATACATAATATAATAATTACATACACAAAACACATTAAATGAAAATAATGACAGACCAGAGTTGACACAAACATTTGCATAGAAAAATGACCAAAAACAGTCAATGTGAAATATCAAAATAATTACTTAACAAAAAAAACACAGACCAGGGATGGAACCCTTGTTGAACCATAATAATGCAAGTGTACAGATTAGCCAAAATGTTTGAATATCCTTGTGTTTTTCTTAATACTAGAATTACCAGAGCCTACGAAAAAACTTGTAGATCCGTCCCACTTTAAATCGCTTCTTAAAACCGTTCTCACCTCTCCGCCAGCGTCTTTTGTTAATCTAAATGTGCTGATAAAGAAAAGTTGCAAGTAGCCGGCTATTCCATCCCCCACCGACTTAGAACGTGCACAAACTTCTCCCAGCTCATGCCTTGATTGATTATCGGTTTTAAGTGATTTAAGGTGGGACGGATCTACGTGTTTTTTCGTAGGCTCTGGTAATTCTAGTGTTAATGTATTGACTGTTTTCTTGATGTTTTGATTTAAATATTTATTTAATTATTTTAGGGACAATTGGCAAAGAAGATGTACGGAGATTGTAGCAATTGATGCCTTAAAATTCAGGCGCTTCCTTGAACAGTTCACACCTGAAAAAATTAGAAGAGAGTTAAATAAAGTAAGTAAAAAATAGTTAATTTTCTCAATTTATGGTTGCATTTGTATTTTACTATATTTTACTAGTTTGCTTTTTTTATTTCTATTTACAGCATAAAATGTGTATTAATCTCAGCATAATTTGTGTTTCTATTTAGACTCCTACTATGTACAGGATAATTCCAGCTAACTGTAAAATGATTAGAATGCTTTTTTGTTCTTTTCTAAGCTGTATCACTTTTAACTTGAGTATTGGTGGCCAGTCAACATTTAAGATATGTATTCTTGTCATGCATTGCTTTACTAGATTATGCTATTGTTTTTGAAATTACTGAATTATTGACAAATCTGAGTTTTAGTAATAAGTTATGATGATTAATAACCGTGTTTTCAAGTATTTGGTAAGTGGAAGAATTTGGTTTCCTTTCTTTCTAAGCCTATCATAATTTTTCAGGTTTGTAGTTTTTGGTTACTAGCATATTCATGTGGAGGATTATGTGGCTAGCTTCTGGTCTCTTATAAACGATATAGATTTACTATTTTGAATGCTGTTGATTGATTTATGTAACACGTAGAAAACATTAATAACAGCCAATAGGTGCTATACCGTAGAAGTCCCAGTTATTGGCACTTTGCAGATAGAGGCAAGTGGTGAATGCTTTGCACCCTTGTAGTGGAAATGTTAAGTATAAGTAAGTGGAATTTCATTAATAAAGTGCCAGGATTTTTACAGAAGCAATAGATGATAGGTGTGGCACTGAACAACAAAAATATGATAATTATCTTAGTGATAGACTGATGATATGTTAAAATAAAAAAGAAGAGATATAAAATCTAATCTGGGCCCAGCTTTACATGTAGATGCCAGCAATTAAGGGCAATGAAGCAGATGACATTGACCCGAGGCTTTAAAATGTAAATATCTCAAGAAAAATTAGTTTAAAAAATGAAAGAGAAGGACTATGTTATTCATTAAAAAGTCAATCATTATTAACAATACATGTTTTCAGGAAGAAAGGCGACAAGGATACTCTTGGGAGGATTCTGGGAAAACCAAAATTTAATCATCCATTTTCTGAACTTTTTTGCTTTAATACATTGGGAGCCAGAAGATATTCCAGAAGTATTCAGTGAAGCGGAGGAAAACAATGTTTAAAGAGGCACCACTATCAATAAGTAAACTCACACCCACAGCCACAATACAATGCTGACCTTAGATTCTGTATGTCTGGGTACTGGATGAAGGACAAAAAAAACTCACAAGTAGGACATTCAAAATCTGTGAACTTTACTACTATGCCAGTGAGCTTCAAGCTTAAACTAAGATCAGTAAAGATAAAGTGTTGAGGATAGTTGTATACTGAATTAGATGTTTTTTCTGGTAAAAGAAAGAAAAAATGACTAAAGCTATGAAAAGTTTGATGTTACAAGACAAAGTAAATCATTCATTTTGAGAACCTGAAATTTGATCGAGAGGATATTTAGAGAGGTTTAGATACAGAGTAGAGTTAAAGTAACATGAATATAAGGTAGAAGGAAATAGGAGACGCTATGCCAGAAGGTGTTTTCACATTTTCAGAATATAAATAAACTGTATAAACAGACAGCTAAAAATAATGCTAATGGTCCCAAAAACTTAACCCCTTATAGGGCAGAAATTAAAATACTTGGAAATTCAAAATTTCAACCCTAGAGTGTTATTGTAGGATATTACAAGATTTTTTTTTTACTATTGTGATTCTTTTTCAATTTTGTTTCATTTTTATGTTGCAGATCAAGGTGAATAAAATTACCATATATGGCTTCTCACCCTTCTAGGGTAAATGCTTTTCCAAAAATTTAATATATAAAAATAGAAAGGGGCATAGAACAGGAATATTTCATACCACACAGAATCATCTGTGTTGTGTCTGCAGTGTTCCCAGACAGGCTTGGGGACTTCGTCAGTAGTGCTTGGGCTGCCTGGCAAATGCTGAGCTCATTCGGGGGTGAGACGTGACTGCCTTCTGGCAGCTTTTCTTTAGTGACAGGTGTTTTTGTCTTCGTAGAGCTCTATATTACTGTACTTTCCCCTTTTGTATTATTAATGTGTAGCCTTTGTCAGAATGCCTCAAATGTCACAGACTTACCACAGTTTATAAGGTATTGTAGTACAGTACCACCCCCAAAATTTACGGGGGTTACATTCCTAGAGCACCCGCGAATTGTGAAAAACCGTGACTCTTGGATGTGGTTAAAAAAGGCCTTTTAAATGCCTGTTTTTATAGTTTAAACCCTAAATACAGTATGCACCAAAGCACTTTAATTTTGTTGCAAACTCAGCTTAATACATTAATACATTACCTAAAAAATTACCTTCATACATTACCTAAAAACAGAATGTAAAGGTAAACCCGTATACTGTACAGTGCTCTACTGCTGTGTCTCCCGCGGTGCTAGAATGTAAAATACCGATGTTACCATTACTGTATACGTACTGTAATTTATGCAAACGCGTTTTCTTTGGTATGCACTGTCGTTTTCTTTGTTATAAGTAGAATAAATACATAATAATTTCATTTAATTAAAATACAGTAAAATGTATGGGTACTCACCAATGATGAATGATATTGATAATGAAGATGAAGTAGCTGTGCAGTGCGATGCAGAGGATTTAAAACTCCACGGGTGGTGCCTCTTCTTCAGGTGCTTCACGAGGAGTCGTCTTTGGACAGGTCTTCTTTTGGTGGAGTTTCGTGCTGGCTTTTCTTTATAGGTTTCAGGAACATTGTGTTGGGAAGTTGCTGTCATTGTTTCTTCATGGTGGTGAGGAGCATTTTACATGTCTGAATGGCAGCATCGATGCCATTATTAACTGTGAGAGCCTGAACCATATAGGGATCCCATGCTTCAATTATCCCTTTTAACTCAATTATTCAATGTCCGAATAATCTGGGACAGATGTTCCAATGTCAGGCCCTGCTCCTCTTCCTCTTGCGCTGGATCTGTCTCTTCCTCCTCCTCTTCGCAGGCCGACTTTGTTAACTCTAGCAAATCCTCGTCCGTCAGGGGTTCAAAGTGGGCATCAATAAGGTTGCTCACTTCAACTTTGCCAGTTCCACAGCCTTGTCGACAGCGTCGTGCTGAATGTTTTTGGGTGATAAGCCCTTGTTGTCATGGACACATTCTGGCCACAGCTTCTTCCAGCAGGCATTGAGGGTTTCCTTTTTCATCTCCTTAAGAGCAGCTTGGATGACTGACAGGCACGTTGATATTGTAAAGTTACTGTATGCCAGTACCCTTCAATGTAAAATTCTCATCCGCGTCCATTGCATCCACAAGCTACTGGAGAGAAATCCGGGTATAAAGAGCCTTGAAGGCATGGATTATGCCTTGATCTATAGGTTGGATGAGGGAGATGGTGTTGGCAGGGAGGAACTCAGTTTGAATTCCCTCGTAATACAAATCCAAAGGGTGGCCGCCAGCATTATCCATAATAAGCAACACCTTGACGTCCACGCCTAAGTCATGGAGGTATTCCTTGGCTTGAGGGATGAAGCACTGGTGAAACCAGTTTGAAACAAGGATTTTGGTAATGTATGCTTTAGGGTTGTGCATCCAGAAGACAGGCAGCAGGTTTTTATTTTAGATTTTAAGGGCCCTAGTGTTCACTGATTTGTAGATGAGGCAAGGTTTCATTATGTAACCAGCAGCATTGCCACACATAATAAGTGTCACTCTGTCCTTCTGTGCCTTAAACCCAGGAGCTTTGGCTTCGTCCTTCATGATGTAAGTTCTGGACAGCATCTTCTTCCAGAACAAGCCAGTCTCATGTTAAAAACTTGTTCGGGCTTGTATCCCTTCTCCTCTATGATGTGCTTAAATGTCTCAGGGTGCTTCTCCGCAGCTTCTTTGTTAGCAGACACTGCCTCTACATGTAGAAAGATGCTTTTAATATTAAATTGCTTCTGAAAACAATCAAACCATCCCTTACTGGCTTGAAAATCTTCGGGTTCTGGTGCTGTTGATGGTCCTGGTTGCGGTTCTTCGGTACCTTCTACATTGTCTTGTGCTTTCTCATGGATCATGTTATCATCTAAGGGGATGTTTTTCTTCCTGCAGTCAGTGATCCACAATGCCAAGGCAGATTCCACCCTGACGATATTTTTATTCCTTACGGTCGTTACCTTTTTAGCACTATCACAGAAACTTACAGATCTGGTACTCCGGATCGCTGCCTCGTTCTTCTTTATGTAGCGTACAGTGCTTTCATTAATGCCATAGTGGCGCGTTACTGCAGCATAACTTTTTAGTTCCCATAGCAAATCCAGTAGTTCAATCTTCTCCTGGAGTGTTTTAAACTTCTTCTGGCGCTTAGGCTCAGAGCCAGAAGCCTTAGAAGGCGCAGGGCATTTCAGCAACATCTTCTGCATTTAAGAATAACAAAATAGAAAATACGAGGACGCTCAGCTAGAGACACGTCACAGGGCAGCAGTCAATCAGCAACAAGGAGAAATGAATAACGCTCTCAGATTGGCTACTTTCACCATCCTAAACCGCGTTTCCCTCAGCGGTTGCCTCCTGTTCTCTCTACAGCACAGTATTGCCATGAAAAAAGGAAAAAAAAATTGTGGAGGATATTTGCGCTTTCCAGTAACAATTAATAGTTAGAGTTCTAAGGAAAAATCTGTGAACCCTGAACCGCGACTTCGCGGGGGTCTACTGTATATAACTTCTCCCCACCTTCCCTTCTACATTTATAACTTCAGGCAATTAGGTATAGTAAAAGACAAGCAGGAGTTAAGTTACACTTTAAATAATGTAATATTGATAATATTAATCAATAATAACAATAAGCAAAGTGCAAGTGAATGTTGGCAACCATACAACCTGATAAATGTTGATCTGTAGTTTCAGGCGGCACACAGACTTGTTTATTACTTAAAATGTCTCTAGTTAAGGCATCGTTTTTGCTTGGCTTTCTTCAGAACAGGCCGCATGCTTGTATCAATATGGCTGCTGATCTGTGCTGCTCATTTTGTTGTCCTTTTCAGGAAATGGTGTGCGAGATGCTCCTTCATGATGATGATGGAAGAGAATAGGAAGGGGTAAAGCAAGCAAATTTATAGATTCCCTATAGCCAATAGGACGTTGTGGTACTTAATGGCTTCTGAATCTTCTGAATTAAAATCAAACAGGCAACTTTAGACCAACAGAATTCTGGTGTGACACAATGTTTTTATACCTGCCCCCAATACCATTTGTTAAGCTGATGCTCGCCAGCTAGGTAATTTGGCTTTCCTGTGGGCGTTGATTGAGAGATTCCTGAAAAGAATCACTTTCTAAACTGGTTTTAGGCACTTCCCCCGACCCTGTCATAAAATTACAAAGACTCAATCCCAAAGAATGGGAGGGCATAAAACCATTGCTGTTCTTATCAGTGATATAACACTAATATTAAATTGCTTTGTTTAAGTTGCAAATAGAGACATACAAAATGTTCATGAACGTCTCGGTACACGTACAACTCGGTTTACGACCAAAAAGTTCGCCAAACTTTTGCCTCGGTTCACGACCACACACTTGGTATACGAACAAGCCAGTTTCTCTTTTGGTTTGTGCGTGCTGATGGTTTCCGCACGTGTTGCATTGTTCTCGGTCAGACGTGTGTGCTTGCACATGCGTGCATGCGTTCCCTGTGAACTCTTTGTGCTCTATTTCATTTCCCTTCCGGTTCGTACACGCAGATTACTGTATTTAAGCACGTGTTGAGCCGCTTCCTGTTCATTGTTCTCACTCAGACGTGCATGCTTTATCTGTGATCTCTTTCTGCTCTACAGTATTTTGTGTGCTTTTGCAGCTAGCCATGGCTTCTAAGCAAGTGAAGAGTGGTGAGAAGAAAGTTTTGCAAAAAATTGGAATCGAAGTAAAGAAAGAAATTATTGAAAATTATTGAGCGTGGCATTCGTGTTACTGATCTTGCCGCCGAGTACAAGAAGTCAAAACCTACGATTTCGACTATTCTAAAGCAGAAAGCAATCTATTAAAGCAGCTGATGTTGCAAAACGAGTTACAGCGTTAACCAGGCAGAGACCTCAAGTGCTGGAAGAGGTGGAAAAACTGTTTACCAGTTTACTCATTTATCAATTTGAGAACTCTCGTACTTTCAAGCAACACAATGTAAACAAAGCCAGACTGCATGTGATGTGGAGGGCAAACACGAAGGGTTGGGTCACAAGGACTTTGTTTTTGGAATGGCTGCATGAGGCTTTCACTCCCACCAGCTAAACAGCTAAAAACACCAGAAACCCAAGAAATCACATGAAAGAAAACACCTGAAGGAAAACATCCCTCCATCGCGGAGCCAGACTCTCCCTCAAAACTGTAACCTCCTCTCCATCCAGTTCCTCCTTACTTCATGCCAGAACGCGACTCATGCAAGGTTAGTTTTCTTAGTGATTTTATGGTTAGTTTTTGTATTACGGATTTTTCAAATGTTCATTTTTCGGTTTGTAGTGTGAATTTTTGCGGTGTTACTTTTCACTTTTTTCAAATGTTCATTTTTTTTCCCCTGTGCTTAAAACTCATTAAAAGTGTTTATACAGCGATCGGTTGCAAGGCTATAGCGCAAACTCCTGTAATGTTATTTTCTTGGTTGCTTGTGGTTGGTTTTTCAATAAAGTTCGGATTTGTTCAAATGTTCCTTCCCACACCCAAAGAGTTTATACAGCGATCGGCTTGCAAGGCTATAGCGCGAACTGCAGCAATGTTACAGAGAGGGAGAGAGAGCGGGCTTGCGTGCTGCTGAGAGAGAGAGAGAGAGGGAGAGGGGGTGCATGCTGCTGTGAGAGAGAGAGAGCACACACAGGCTTGCGTGCTGCTGAGAGAGAGAAAGGGTGCGTGCTGCTGAGAGAGAGCGAGCCTGCGCGTGCGGTGTTTTGTGTCAGTGTTATTTAATGTTTTTACATTACTGTACTATTACACTGTGCATTCTATGGTATAATTAACTATATTTGTGCTTAATCTTTAAAAAAATATATATATTTACATATAGTTTGTACGGTCTGAAACGGATTAATTGTATTTACATACAATCCTATGGGGGAAATTGATTCGGTTCACTACCAAATCAGTTTACGACCAGAGGTTTGGAACAAATTATGGTCGTGAATCGAGGTTCCACTAAATTTCACACCACAACACTCTGTCCCTGATAAATCTTTTGTACAATGTCTTTATAATATAATTAAATTGTTTGAAGAGTCTGTTGAAGAACTTGTGCTTTGCTTTGCAGTATTTGCTTTTCCTGTGTTCAAAATTGTGTGTGACCATTTGTCCATTACACATCTTTATTTCAAACAAAATCTGAAGAACTTGGATGCACTCCTACTGACTTATCTGCTCCCGCTTGCTTCATCTGTTTCTTTAGCTTTCTGCAGTCTTCATATGTCATCAGATCTAGTGGTTCAAAATGAGACAAATCCACACCTTCCACTAAACTAGCCCACTGCCATTTTAAGTCTATTTTGTGAATTGTATTCCTAATGTATGCTGGTTTTGTGTCTAAGTGCTAAGTTAAACCAGTGTACCAATCCATTCATAAGTGCATATGCAGCTATACTATTAACATCAAAATTTAAAGGGTAACATACCACAGGTGCCAGTACAACCACTTTTGCCCAAGTACGAACATATGTGCCACTGCATAAACCACCAACATTTGTGGCCCCTCTTCAAACATTTGGGGTTGACTTAGTTGCCTTTTGTGATTTTCCATCAGCCTTTATCAGTATAGGTATCTCAACAACATGAGACATCATAGCTATGTAACCTTCATCATTCTCCATGTAGGCTACCTCTAGAATTGTTTGCTCACGATATGTACACCGACTGTGCCAAACACATTGGTTCAGAATTGGCCCTTTGGTCCTGTGCTGGTACCACAATTGACAACCGCAGTAGGGCTTCTGTATTTTCCCAGTTAGACTATTCCTAAGCATCGGAGCCCATATGAATTGAAACTGTACCAGCTGCACCTGCTGTTTTGAAAAATTCACCAATTTGCTCAGTATACCTTTTATTTAATAATAGTATTCTTCTTCTTTCAGCTGCTCCCGTTAGGGGTTGCCACAGCAGATATTAAATAGTATTAATTATATTAATTAGCCCATTTCATTAATCAATACCCAGAATCTACACTTTATGAGCCCAAATTAATGTGCTTATTTTTTGCCATTCCTAACTAGCTTGCTCAGTTTCAACCCCTTGGAATATAAATTTGCTGCAGTAATGAATAAACTTTTTTTTTATTGTGACTAGACCTATTATTGTATGTTTGTGGACTTGTTACTCACTTAAACCCCAGTAAGTCTTTTTCTGTGTCTTCAATTCTTCTTCATGTCTTTGTCTTTAGTCTTTGCTTGTGGTCTTTTCCTCTTTCTTCATTCTGCTATGTGGGCAAGTCTGAAAAATGGAAGGTGACAAAGCAGTTTCTGTCCATCGCAACTTCTTGGTTGTTGACCTGGTGCCAACACTCAAACTTTGCTTCCTGTTCATTGGAAAAGCTTGGCCACTAATGCCACTCCACTCCAATATTCTAGTTGTAACCCAGTCTCCTGCATGGATTTTACTGTTGTCAGTTGCCCTTATTATTTATTACCTGCACCAATCCAAAGTCCATAAAAACTAAAAACTGAAGTAACATTATTGCAAAACATCAGACAATGGAAACAGTTAGAAATAACTATTTTCCCTTTCCTCTCTTCCTGCGCTATCCTTCCATTCCTAAGCTAACCTTCCATTGTTGTGTCAATGCTTGTGTGTCCATTTTTTTAATTGTATGGTAACTACTACCTGCAAATGTAAGCTAAAACCTCTCCAAAATCTAAGTGCCAAATCCAGCCTCTCTCCTAAAACTGACCTTTGTTTTTTTTACTCAAAATATCTTCACTTTTTACCATTTTATTGCAGGGAGATTCATAGGCTGTCATATTAATGAACTGGTCAGTCAGGTTTCAAATTACTGAACCCCTAAGTGTGCATTTTAATTACTGACTGGCCTAGCTGTGCTGTTAGGACACTCACATCCTTGTGCATTCCTGACTTGTTGCCTGAGCTTATAAAACTTTCTGCTGCACCACCCCCAATCCATTGTTCTTTCATTTGTCTTGTTTCATTCAAACAACTCCAAAACTGGTGCACTTTCTTTCCAAATCAGTCATTCATGCACTAGCATTTTGAGACGATTCACACACAAGCACTTGAATTTCTTTCATTTCCATTGTCCCTTGTTTTAATTCCACACTTTCTTCACTTAGTATCCATGTTCTATTATTTAGTTCATGCCCTGCGGTCAACAATTCAAATTCACCAGCTTCTCTGCTTTGTATCTAATTTATTTTTCCTAAATCAAAATTCATTACAGTACTGGTTACCTTTCCTAACAGTGGCGAAGTACTCGATGTATATCAGTGTAGCATGTTCTTTAAATACTAGACAGACCTCCATTACTACTGGCCTAACTTTTACAATGGGCGGTTTACACTGCTTTTTTTCCCCCTGCTTTCTTTGCTTTCTGCTTTAGGAGTAGGTGTTCTACATGCTGACACCTCACATTTTTTATGCAAACTGTTACATCCCTTAGAACTTAAACATTCACACAACTTTTCACTTTCACTTTCTACCACTTTGCTATTTTCTTTCTCATACTGATCTTCCTTGTTACCAATAATACCAGATAGTAAACCTCTTGTAACAGCAGCTGTCTTCTTTATACCTGATCTCTGTTTTTGCTGCTTTTAATCCTTCCAGCCCCCTTCCAATTTGTGGCATGCTTAGCTCAGCATCTGTTTTCTCTTCCTGCGCTACAGGCAGTAATCAGGAGGCTAAGCAGTGGCCAGATCTGGGAAAAATCAGTAGATGGTGCCATGGTGCGCAAGGGAGGGGAGGGGGAGGCACGAGAGAGAGAGAGAGAGAGAGAGAGAGAGAGATAGAGACGCACGCACGCACGCACGCACGCACGCACGCACGAGAGAGAGAGAGAGAGACACGCACACGAGAGAGAGAGAGAGAGAGAGAGAGAGAGAGAGAGAGAGAGAGAGAGAGAGAGAGACAGCCGCACGCACGCACGCGAGAGAGAAAGAGAGAGCCGCACGCACGCACGCACGCACGCAGAGAGAGAAGAGAGAGAGACGCACGCACGCACGCGAGAGAGAAAGAGAGACGACGCACGCACGCACGAGAGAGAGACACACACACACACACGAGAGAAACACACACACACACACGAGAGAGAGAGAGACACACACACACACACACGAGAGAGAGACACGCACGCGAGAGAGAGAAAGAGAGAGACATGCACGCACGCACGCACGCACGAGAGAGAGAGAGAGACGCACAGTAATCGGGAGGCTAAGCAGTGTCCAGATCTGGGAAAAATCAGTAGATGGTGCCATGGTGCAAGAGAGGGGAGGGGAGGAGAGACAGACAGACAGATGGACGGACGGACGGACGCACGGACGACGCACGCACGAGAGAGAGAGAGAGAGAGAGAGAGAGAGAGAGAGAGAGGGAGGGGGGGCACGGCATGCGAGAGACACACACACACACACGCGAGAGAGAGAGGCGCACGCACGCAAGAGAGAGACGCACGCACACGAGAGAAAGAGAGAGACGACGAGAGAGAGAAGAGTGAGACATGACACACACACACACACACACACATGCACGACACGAGAGAGAGAGAGAGACGCACAGTAATCAGGAGGCTAAGCAGTGTCCAGATCTGGGAAAAATCAGTAGATGGTGCCATGGTGCGCAAGAGAGGGGGAGGGGGGGGAGAGAGAGAGAGAGAGAGAGACGTGGACGCACGACGAGAGAGAGAGAGAGAGAGAGAGAGGGGGGCACGCACGCACGAGCGAGACGCACGCACGCGAGAGAGAGAGACGCACGCGAGAGAGAGAGAGACGCACGCACGTGCTTGTGCTTAAAAGTCATTAAGAAAAGTGTTTTTAACAACCGGTTCATAGCTCAATAGCACAAACTCTTGCAGTGTTAGTTTTCTCTGTTGTTCAAGGTTTTCTCAGTGTTATTCAATGTTTTTACATTTAGTTTACTATTATGCTGTGTATTTTATGGTATAATTAACTATGTTTGTGCTTAAAAATCTTTAAAAAAATATATTTACATACAGTTCGTACAGTCTGGAACGGATTAATTGTATTTACGTATTTACGGTAGTACGTCAGTTCACAACCAAATCAGGTTACGACCAGTTTTGGAATGAATTATGGTTGTGAACCAAGGTTCCGCTGTATAGTTGTTTGATACAGGGCATTAAACTCATTAGAAGCATCTGTCTCAGGATGAATGAAGTGAAGTATCAGACAGTGGAGGTTTTGTTAGACAGCAATATGCTAATCTGGAGTCATTAAATCATATAAGTGGTGAAATATATAAAGGAAGGTGGACAGGACGAATATTTTCAGTCCAGGAAATACTGTTAATTTTATATTTTTTAGGCATAATTTTTATCAATTATCACCTGTTGTTCTGTACTGATGGGCATTTTGCAAACGATTCATTCTTTTTGAACAACTCTTTTCAGTGAATCATATTAACTGATTTGTGAGCTTAACGAGAGTGTTAAAGCACATGCATGTCCTGCGTGATGTCATCAGTGTCTTTCATTTCACTGATAGAAGTTTAAAGTGCATACACAAGAACTGCCTGGTTCATGAGTCTTGACTCATTTGATTCGTGAACAAGTCACTACTCAAGAATCAGTATAATGGTTCTCGTTCATTTGATTCACAAATAAATCACTACCTAAGGATCAGTCACGAGCAGTTCACTACCTGAGAACTAGTTTAGTGATCCTCATTCAATTAATTCCAAAGTGAATCATTATAAGTTGCACATTCTTATTCACTTGTGAGTCTGTAATGTGTTAAATTTGTTATTATATTTTTTGTATGGAAACAGGGCAATTACATATGAACTATGATGTTAAATATAGAATTTAAATTATATAAATATATAATAAATAAATAATGGTATTATTTGTATGCACACATTAATACATAATATCAAAAAACTACAAAATTTTAAACTATATATTTGTAATGCGATCAGATTGGACATCCCCCTATACCACCCAACCCCACCCAGAATCCTCACTTAAAATGGGAGGTTCAAAAGAATCAAATCAGTAAGGTGAATCGAAATACCCATCTTTGTTCTCCTGGTAATGCAGTAGCAACCCAGTGGCTCTTTCTAATGAGTATGCACGTTTTTAATGTGTCACATGATGTTTTCTCTACGTGTAGGGGCCTTTTTTCAGGATGTGCATGTTAGGATAATTAGACATTTTGAATTGACCCTTTCTAACTGAGGGTGCATAAGTGAACCTCGCATTCGATTATTACACACCATATGTCTGATACTTCTGGTATAGGCTCCAGCAACCCACTGCCATGCATTGGAATAAATCAGTTTTGAAATGTTATATGCTATTAATAATAATGTACAGATAATTTACAAAACTATTATAAGATGGCATGCTTAAAAAATATTCTGAGCCCTATGTTGATTTTTATGCTTTAGTATTTGTTGTTTATTAAGTCTGTCAAATTAGCCAAAAAATAAGGTTTGAACATCCCAGGTAAAAATAAATAAATATTCAAATATTTTCAAAAATAGATTAACGATTCTTGGCGTTATAATAATAACGTATTTAAAAAAATGTATATGATAGTAGTAACGGCAGCTCAGCAAGAACAAACACCATCAGCAGCAAAAAAAACATGGTTCATAGGGAACTGCTTAAATACATGTCATGGTATGTTTGCAGCGCTGGGACACCAGCTGAGTACTACAAGACTCCCACAGCATTGTCAAAAGCACTTTGTGATTTGCTAAGGCACTGCGAGTGAAAAAATGTAAGAAAAAATATTACTAATAATGTAGTGACGTGTGGTGCCAGCATGTGTAGCTCATATGGGTTTATGCTTTCCTGACAACTATCACAAGTAATTTGGGTCAGTTACTAAGACCGTGACTAGTGAGTGAAGTAAAACAGCATGCAAGAGGAAGGCAGACTTGCATTATCAATATTATACATGCACAGGAAGTGGGGAAGGAGAGTAAGGATATATATTAATATTTTAAATTACAGAGGTTTCAAAAAACTGTGATGTCTACAAAGAATGCATACATAATCTGAGAAGAGTAGTGGTCATTACTAGTGATGCTGGGACGAATTGACCACCAGTTGAAATCTTTTAATTTTCACCTCAGAAAACTTAATTGGTGGTTACTCAAAAAAATTATTCTTTGGAGCTTTGCTTTTCTAAGCATTAAAATAACATTTCAAGATTTACTGACTAAATCTTTGTTTTGCAGCAAGACAATTATACATAGTACAATTACTTTTAAAATATATTGTTAGAAAAAATAGAAAGTATCATACTGACAAATTAAATACCCTGATTTAAATTCAGTCATTCATCTAAATAGTAGAAAAGCATAAAGATAGACTTGATTTTTTACCTAAAACAGAAAGTGATAAATAAGTGAATCCAATACATCTCAAATGAACAAATTAATAATAAGGGGACATCAGTGGATAACATACTTGATTCTGCTTTTGCAAACAAAAACGATTTTACTACTTAAAGTTAAATGGTTCTAATACTTATGTAGGGCTAGGAGATTTTTTCATTTAAACCATTTATTCAAATTAATGGTTTAAAGCTGTGTTCAAACATAAAAATCAGAGGGTTTTTTAACCAAATGGTGCAGTTAAACAGTCAAACAACATTTTAGTTTGACAAGCTGGTCACATAAATAGAGTCAAAAGATATTAATGCAGTCTTATGAATGAGCTAACTCCAGGGTCAGTTGTCTGGAATTGGTTTGGATGTGAAGGATCAGATGCTGAACAAACTCAAGGAAAATGCATGTTTTGGTAAAAGACAATAGCAGTTAAAAGTGGCAGCACATCCTTTTTGTTTTAGCATGTTAAACAGAAACAGCCCATCTCCAACCAAAAGTTCAAATTCTTCACTCTGCTTCAGCATGGACAGCAAAAGGTTTGCTTCTTGTTATGTATCGGGTTAAATGGTGTAATTAGGTTAAGGGCAAAATGTGCCTAAGCTTTCCATCACGTTTTTGTATCCTACAACTGTGGCCTGACTACATTGGGAGATACAAACAAGCAGACTGAAATGAGCGATCAGAGGGCTATCAGAGAGCACTTGGAGGATGTAAGCCTTGTTTTAGTAAGTCGCTTTGGAGAACTATAGCTATAGCTGGCCTGTACCTTAAGCATTTATGCATTAAGGTTCCACAGTTGCAAGGATCGATAAAAGTGGTTATATTTAGGTTGGAGGTGTTTAAATGGTTCACTCTTATAAAACGATATTTTGTAGGTAGCTTATCTGTTCATTATGGGTCAGCAGGTGGGTGGCAACTTTCATAATATTAATAATATCTATCTTCAGTTGCTAATTATCAAATTATTTCAGTAGACCACGGAATACTAAACACAAGAAAAGTAGTGTCTCACTTCACACAAAAAAAGCTGATTTGCAAATTATTTAACTAAATAACCAATTGGAAATCTCCACGAGGGACAACTCATTGCATGTGAAAAGCAAAGCAGGGCTAGGACTACTTGTACTTGTTTGTCATTAAAATAAATAAAAAGATCATTTCGACCACTATCAGATATGAGAAGTCTGTTGCATTTTCCTTAGCAACAGGCTTTTCACATTCACTGTTCGATGAGTCAGATTATCACTGTTTGCTTCAAGAGAAAGGTATTTATGAAACAGTATATAGAAAACATTGAGTATGGCGCCAGCATCCACAGAAGATAGTTCCATGGTGGGGAGGGTATTTAAGCGTATAGTGAGTGACATCAAGCAGTCCAGCTATTACTCCCATTATTTTGGATTGTACTGATGTTAGAAATAAGATGCAAACAACACTAATTATAAGAGGAGGAATTTTGTTTTCTCTTGGCCTGGACAAACTTGAGGAATTCAATTTTAATTTTGATGATTGTAGAGGGCAATCATATCATATATGGCTGTGGTGCTAAATGAAGGGAAAGGAGAAAGGTGTACAGGCCAGATTGCCAAAAAACAGAAAACCTATACCTTTCTTTGTACTATATGTGCTGCCCACACCCTAAATTTAGATGTAGCAGATACAGCCAGAAGCTCAAGAGATACCGTTGCCTTTTAGCTTCTTTTCAGCTGCACTATGTTTGATGAAACATGTAAATATCACAGTAGGTTTTTCCATTGTTCTAGTCCTGGCCCTACAGCAAAACTTTCCCTAGGCTCCAAAATGGTTATATGAACAGTCCTGTCTGTTGTAGTAGAGTGAAGAAGATGGTTCGTGTTTTTGGCAAACTTTTTTTTTTTTTTTTGGAAAAAAGAAATTGTGAAATATGTTTAGGGAAAAGCAAAAAATAAAAGGTTGTAAAGAAGACTGCACAGTTTAACACTAGAATTACCAGCACCTACAAAAAAATCCGGCCTACCTTAAATCCCTTTGCACCTCTCCCGTCAGCATCTTTTTTTCTTCTAAATGTGTCGATAAGCCCAAGCAGCCTGCTATACCATCCCCCCACCACCTCAGAACGGGCAAGAAAAGAAGTTCTCCCAGTTCCTTTTTTGATTGATTATCTGGGAGTGAGCTACCCAGAATTGTAAGGGGAAATAATTTGATGTTTTGTGACTACAACAATTTACTGTATATAAACACATCGTTAAAATAGAAACTTTTTCATGTTTTAGTAATAAATAACAAAATGTAGACATGAACTGCATAATGTGTGAAGGCTAATGGCCAAATACCAAATAAACACTTTCAGATAAGGTGCAAGTACAATACGACAGCTTCTGTGGTGTAGCGGTAAGATCCGCTGAATTATAATCCGGAGGTCGTGAGTTCGAAACTAGCTCCAATTACTGTTTTGAGTAGTGAGCTACTCTTATTGTTAACATTATACAGGGTGGTCTAAATCTAGTTATGCAATGCAGGAAAACAAAACAATTTCGGGTGATTGACGCTACCAGTCCGGTCAAATATTTCATTGATTTAGGAGATTGTGTTCCTATGCACTGCAGGCAGTCCAAATTCCTCCAACATCCATCCTGCGTTGCACGTTGTTATAGTGTAATGAAAATTGCATAATTAGATCTGGACCACTGTATACAATAAAAAAAAAATACATTTGATTTGTATCTGTAACAGCCAATGTAAATTCATAGCGGTTGTAAAAGTTTGCGTTTTTTTTTTTCCCCCACTTTTATTCTCTCAGTCACGATCACGATACAACACCCAAACCCCCCCACCCCAGATCTTCGTTTTCAAATAATATTGCATTAGTGCGACAATGTTTTCTGATTGGTACCATTCAGGTCATAAAATGATTTCTTCAAAATGTCACATATATCTGTCTTTCTTTTTTGCCCAGTGCTGTGTTGACATTGTGCACCAGAAGTCGTGAGCTTATTCAGTGCAAGCAGGAACACGCAGGTGGCCAGTGGCTTGTGCTATAACAAGCTTGACCTGGCAGCGATGGACGCACATGTGCTGTGCAAGGCATGCACAGAGGCCATTGAGAAAAGAAGAGTGTTCTTTGCTCACCTTGCAGAGGAACCTAGTTGTCGCTTCTTACTAGAAAAGGTGATGGATAATGCAAGAAAGGATGCATCATCGACAAGCTTCTGTGTCAAGACCGCCACTTCCCCAGCCCTTTCAATGTAATAGTAACCACAGCACAGAGAGAAGTGTGTACATTGCAACAAGTACACATGTCGTAAACATAGAAAGGATGGTCCTTGGGTGTGTGGGAACTGTTAACATGTGAATCTGATGATTGCATATAGCGTGAAACTGGACCTCTCTGTACTATTCTTTCCTCTACATGTCCTGGAGTACAAAAGAAACAGCACCATGCAGCAACATGTGAAGACTGGCAAGATCAGGGGAAAAAAAAATAGCCACTGATTACAAGCGCAAGAAGGTGTGCGTATGAATATGAATAATGTTGCATCAGTGCCCACAATGTTTTCCAAAATGTCCTATACAGGTCGTAAAATGAGTTATTCCAAATATCTTATATACCTATGTCTCTGTTTTTTTTGTCAGTGTGACTTTGACATCAAGTACCATAAGGTGCATACTAATTCAGCGTAAGCAGGAACACTTCATAAAACAATAAAAAAAAAAAATTCAAGCGATGGTGAGATACGAAGAAGGCAGATTCACCTTCGCGTTTGTGTGTCAGCTTTTATCCCTCCAGATCAGAGAATTTCCAGTTCCATTGTCTCAAAACACCACTCACATCTACAGTTATTCCCAGTTTCAGATAAAAAGTAACCGCGTCAGATCTTGGGCAGGGGATGGGTGTTGTATTGTGATCATGACTGAGAGAATGAAAGTGAAAAAAAAAAACGCTAACTTATACAAGTACCATGTGGGGTGTGGGTGTTGTATTGTGACCTTTACTGAGAGAATGAAAGTGAAAAAAAGGTTGGCTACTGAACACACGCTAAGGAGATGTGGTCGGAACAGCTGCTGTCTTGCTGCTGTTGGTGAGATGCGTGCTCTGCTTGTTGCGCTGCGCATCAATTATTTAAAAGCCTGTACGGCAGCTGTCCTTTTGCCACTTCAAATTTCTGCTGCTCGCATTGTGAAGGGGGGGAGGGGGGTATGGCTAAATGCACGCTAAGTAGATGCAGTCAGATTATCTGCTGGTTTGCTGCTGCTGCTGGTGAGCACCATGTTCTGCTTGTCCCTTGTCATTGTTTTAAGAGCTCCTGCCACTTTGTGTCTCTCCCACTCGCATTGTGAAGGGCCGGAGCTGAACACTCACTAGAGAGATGTGGACGGATCAGCTGCTGGGTTTGTGCTGCTGCCGCTGCCAAGGTGTGTGCTCTGCTTGTCGCACTGCGCGTCGATCATTAAAAAGCCTGTACAGCAGCTGTCCTTTTGTATCACTGCCTTGTCTCGTGTGACGTTAAAGAGTCTCTTGCGAGACGTCAGATTCTCTTCCAAGAAGATCACGTCTCATCTCCCACCCAAGATTTTTTTTTTATAATAGAGAGATTTATATTTCATTGTAATAAGAAGTCTGCCCCTTTAGAAGTCTGGAAAAATCATACTGCCATTAATGGTTTTCAAAGGATTTTTTTTATATACTCTCCCTTTAATTCCTTCCTTTTCACACTACACTAAAAGCCAACCCTGATCATTTTGCTCAATGCCTAGCAAATTCACTTATTATTCTTGGCAAAAGGGCTGTTTTCTGCTATGTAAAATAGTCTTTCATTGGTACTAAAATTTTGACTTAGGTATTGATACCAATTTTCAGACCTCGATTGATGCGTAACTTCCCAAAACCCTTCCAACCTTCTGTCACACGGTCCCAATCCTACCTGGTGCACCATACAAACTTATGTTCCACTTGTTGCGCTGTATAATCGTGCATTTCCCTACTTGGCTAAAAAGTATGGTTTCCCTTTGATTTCTCCAGTGCGTCAAAATTTGATCTCCCCTGCAAAGTTCACAGTGTGTAAGAGAGAAGAATATGGTGTTTTTTTCAGTACAGCTAAAGTACAGTATGTCGAAGGGGAGGAATTGGTTTAGGGGGTTTGTCTACAGTGTTTCTCGCTACCGTGCTATAAGCAGCGGTTCCCCTTTGAATGATGTAGTGCTGGGATTCTTAAGCCTTTTAATCTGACCCAAATAAGAAAATCAGTACTGTACTGAAGCCAAAAAGGGGGAATGAATTATCGTGATGATAGCGGAGTCATAAAGAGACAAATAGCAATGGCCATTTAATAAAAAAATTAAATGTTTTTATTTCCTTTCAAGCATATTTCTCACATGAATATTACTAAAAGAGAATACTGGGAAACAATACTTCATCAAACCTGCTTTTCCTGAGCTGGATCGCAGGGCAGCTGGTGCCTATCCCAAATAGCCTAGGGTGTAAGGCTGGAACATCTCCAGAAAATAGTGCAAGTCCAGTTTCAGAGTGGACACACACACACACACACACACAGTAACAACAGACTAGGGCCAGTTTAGCATTGTGCATCCAGCTAACATGTGTGTCTTTTAACTGTGGAAGGACATTGGAGCACCTGAGGGAAACACACATACACACAGGGAGAACATGCACACTCCAAGCAGAGATTACCTGCAGCTTGAGCCTAAAACACCTACATTCAAAGCAGGGAATAGATTCCTGAGGTGTATCACTATTAGTGGAAATTCTTAGTGTAAGATTTAGTAACGCTGAAAGAAATTCTTAGGGTGCAGCACCAGAATATGATAATTTTTTAAAGGGTAGTATGAAAGGTCACTTACGGTAACTTAGTCACCTAACATATTGTGCTGGATAATAAATGTACGTAGTTCAAAAATGAATTGATTGATGCAGCTTATTTACCTTGTCTTTAATAATATTTATAGTAACTTTTTTAAAATGAGCTCCACCATTAGCAGTACATTTTGCTAAATGAGTTTGCAAATAGTTTAATATGCCCTGGATTCCATTTAACAATTCACTGTACCAACTAAAAGACAGATTAAAAAAAAAGCTAAATTATTTCAAATATAAGCACTATTTATATTTTATATGGGAAATGGAATAAGTTTTGCTGCTAATTTTCAAGAAATGTTTGAAATGTTTAACTCTGCCAACTGACATCTTACTTATTGACTACTGCTTATCACAATCTTTTCATATTTTCTGGTGTTCTTAAGTTCTCAGTGGTCTAACAAAGTGTCCTTCACAGTACCAGGTGATGGACATTTATCAGACAACTTCCACACATAATGATGAGAAAGAACTCTTCCTTGCTGAGGCACATTTAACTTAATTCAAAATGTTCTTTGCATCTCTGCTATACTTTTGAATTCAGTGTATGCGATAACAGTGAACATGCAGTGCACCGCAAAGAAGTTGTTCATTGTCATTGAAACTGCATTTTGCATACAGCACTGGCATGGCACTGTATATATTGTCAAGCTTGGGTCACAAAGTTACACAGGAGAGTACAGCAGGTTTTCCAAGAAGCAGAAACTTTATTGCGGCTATTCTGGCAGATACAAACTCAAGTCTCTTTCAGAGGCGATCCAGCCTCACAAGGAACAGCTGTCAAACTTGATGCATCGGCCCTGACTCCTGCTCAAAAGAACATAAAGTCTTCTTCATCAAGGGGGTACAGCGGCTTGGTAGCAGCTGCCTAAGCAGAGGGACTCTGTGGGAAGAGAGACAGGAGAGTGAGACCACAGGATGGCCGCAGCACGGTCTTTTAAATGTTCGAAGGCCCTTGCGCGGAAGCCAGCAAGCCTGTTGATGATCCCGCAAAGAGAAGCTGTAAGTGTATGCTTGTTTCCCATTGAAAAACTGTTTAAGAGGCAGTTTCAGAAGGGCTGCCATGTCCTCCTGCAACAGCAGTCACAACATAGTCCCACTCAATTCATTCGCCCTTCATAATACACCCTTACCCTACATAATAATCATCAAATCCTTGTCCTGCACCTGTTGTTTTCATTTTGACATTTCAATCTACTGCCACCTTCATAAGCTTGTCTGTCAGTTCCTTCTCTCTGTCCCTTACTTTTATGCATTCTTTGCTGAGTCTTTATAGATTGGCTATTTAATAGATTGTGAGATGGGAAATAATGAAAACTTACTATATTTTCATGCCCCATAAAGGAAAGCTTTCTGTGATACGTCAGTGACGTTCCCAATACTGCCGCAGTAAAAAGTATGAAAAATAGTGGCAGGCATATCACATGGCACAGAATTCCCAGTTGGATGAACTTTTGTAATTTTACAACAAAATTGTGTAATGATGTGTCAAAAGAGTTGGAGGGAAGGTTTGCCCCCATCGCAGGGTCTTCAGAGCTTTGGAGAGCACAAGGTGCTTCTGGTACTGAAAATCCCAAAATATTTTGCAGTACCATTTAAAAATTGGATTTTTAGTACTGATATACACCATGACCCTAGTGTAAAATAGTCAGTGTAGCCGCGTGTCTAAGGGATTTGAATTTAAACCATCTTGCAGATTATTCTCCGGCAGTGGCTCACTTGGTACCCCTTTTCAAGTCATGAAATGTAAAACATATAAGTAAGCTATTATACCAAGTTGTTTATTTTTATGGAAATACTGCATACCCCTTTGAACTGAAAATATAAAATAGCATGGATGACAGCATTCTTGTTTTAGCATCAGTATTTCAATGTTTTTAGATAATTTTAGCATTATCGTTTGTTCTTTTGTTAGTAATTTTATGAACAAGCTCTAAAGCAGAGCTTGATTAAAGCATCAGTGTATTAAAGAGTGGATGGCTAGCATATCTTAAAATAGATTGGTTCTCCCTTGTCATTGGAGCTCAACACATCATCGTTTATATTTGTTGCACAGCTTTTGAATGTCTTATTTTTTTAAATTTGGCAAACAATGTCCAATTTATTGTTTGAATCCTAGGTATATAAAGTCCAAGCCCTTTACCATAGTTGCCCTATGAATCGAAATATCACAAACTGCTGTTGTTTTACCAAATAAAAGGGGTTGAAAAGCTAGCTATTTTCATGTGGATGTCCACATTTATCTTATAGTCAGTAGTGATTTGTGTCTGCCTACAGATAGTTTATAGATACTAATAACTGGTGTGTTAGCATTCACAAAAAAAAATAAAAAACATGCAAGACTTCATGGGAGACAGGATTTATGATTCACAGATATTGGTATTGTAATCTATCTTACTAAATTAAGCAGTTGCATTAATATCATTTGTAAATAAAATGGAGTGTTCTCTGTTTTATGTAAGGCCTACTTTAAAAGTGGGTAACAAAAATGTTTATCAGCTAAAAAAAATATGTTTCTTGCAAATATTTGTTGTTTTTTTGATGTTTGTATTGTTGTGTACCAGTAATGGCACACTTCATGATAACGATTTTTCACTTAAGCTGACATTTAAGTCTTCAATCTGCCTCAAGAATGATTTAAGGTATGAAGAGGTAGAGGAAGTGACAGCAAAGGTGGTAGGGATGAGAACGTTGCCCATACACATGCGCCGCACGGCCACCCTGCACCCTGAGTCGATTCTACAATAAAATAAAACAAATAATAAAAATCATCACCATGAAAGCGTACATTAGAGGTCACGTAGTATATGTGTACCAAATTTCAGGTCAATAGGTGAAACGGTTTGCGAGTTACAGGTGATTTAAAATCCTGGACAGACAAAACAGACAACCACAGTAACATATTATATAAGAAGGTTTTTGATTTCTGTAAAGCACTAAAGTATTTTTTGGTTTAAACATTTATTTTTCCCTGAAAGCGAAGCATCTTTAACAATTGAGTTAAAATTCACTGCAAGACCATTGCGTTCATTTTCTAAGTGTGCTGCTGCTAGAAATCAAGCAGATCAAGGGCCTGATCACAATGGATGTGAATATTCTGTTGTCAGGCAGGTGAATGTTGCAAATAAACACAACCACCAATGCACCTTAGCCTCACCTGATCAGAATAATTGAGGTGCATTCTGTAAATCCTTTCCAAATGCTGGAAAACAAGCCTAATTTATATAAACTTCTAAAACATGAGTGAATTAATTCTGTTACTCAATAAACTGCAAGATTAAGCTGCCAGTTGGCTACTGGGACTTTTCAGTTTTAAATAGGGTGTTTCAGAATATTGTATGTGTAAATGATTTAATAAATTTGGCTATGCAGCATAGGAAGCAAGGCTGGTAGACACATCATTTTCAAGTGTTCTTTATCATCATGCGGATGGCCATTGCAGTTACTTTCAAAGGCGTTTACCACTGCCAGCTCTAAAAGGGTGCAGAAAAAGAGAGAGAGAGTAGCAACTCACAGATATGGCAATGCCCGCAAATCTTTTAGAATAGAAATTATTATAGTGGTATTGAATGCCCAAAAGGCAGCCATAAATGAAGCGTCACTCTTTGAAATGACTGTTTTATACCTGTAAATTAATTGAAATGGTTTATGGATTTTAATATGAGGAAAGTAATACAAATACTAACTAAAATAGAGGTCTGAAGGGACTGGAAAATTTATTGCATTCATACAAAAGGCCTAAGTAATCAGGGCGGAGTAGGTAGAATTAGTATTAGAATTTAGTTTGGGAGTGCAAAACTATTATGCTTTCACTAGTGCTGTTCTTCATATGCTTAGAAATGATGATGGAATAATGGAGAATGTGAAGGAAGATGGAGAATGAGAGCCACTGAAGTATTTACATAGGTATCTGTCAGTTGTTCAGGGTATAAGTACAAGTTTCTTTGTTCAGGTCAACTAGACTAGTTTAATTCAAAATTATTTCTTCAGTCTCAGCTAGAGGGCACAGATCCCCAGTTTTTATGCTGTAATTGCCAATCAAAGTTCACCCTTTGCTGGCCCACTAGTGGTCATTTTACCATTTTCAGAATTGATAGGGTTTAGAACATTTAATAATAGTTTTGTATATGCATTTTTGAAAGATCTCGTAAAGAAGCATGCATTAGACTGTTATGAGCGTTGTTGTAATGTTACACTCACAGCTTCCATTGTTGTTTTATGAATTGCTCAGAGCTGCATATTATTTTATGCACCAGTGCTGAGCTTAATTGGCATATGGAATAAAATTGTGATATTTTGTCTTTAATTGTCAGGGTGTCAGACTGTTCAGCTTAATTTAATGATGTGATCTGCCAACTGTGTTTATGTCTAATTCAAATATAAATGAAAAAATGGGTACCTTGTTTATTAAAATGTGTGCAAATTGAGCTTACAATAAAATAATGTACAACACATTTTTCAGATTATTTTATATTCTTCTATATTATCCTATTTGTTTTGCTGTACATTTTACTCTCATAATGTGAGAAAACCATGCTGCTTGATTTCTTGTTGCTTCTTGACATTTGTCATGTGAAACTATAGATAAAATATTCATCAATGAAAAAAATGCACCTGTGCATTCATTTGCTATTAGTAATATTTTTAGTAAAAAATAATCTACTCTAGATCAAAAACAGGTACATGAAACATAATTCTACAACAAAAATTAATTAAAACTTTCAAAAATATTCAATGTTCAATTTGACTGTTTTAATGTTAAACTGTTATATTTTGTATTAACATTGATATTTTTGCTGTATTAACTAAATGTTTCTGTGACCTGTCAGTATTTTTGTATAAAGTATAGCATCTATTAAAACATTTGCCATTGTATGTAAAATAAACATTGCTTTTTCTGTGATAAAAGCATTGTAAAATGAGGATGTTCTAGTTTAGAGCATGCTTGTTTATTGTAGGACATGAACAGAACTACTAAAATGAAGTAGAGTAATAGATAGATAGATGCTTTATTAATCCCCAAGGGTAAATTCACGTACTTCAGCAGTAGCATAATGATAAAAGCAATATTAATTAAAGAATGATAAAAATACAGTGCAAGGTGGAGAGCGTGAGGCAGGTGTAACAGTCTATAATCTTGTATAATCTTAACGTTTACCCATTCCCCCCCGGGGGTGGAATTGAAGAGTCACATAGTGTGGGGGAGGAATGATCTCCTCAGTCTGTCAGTGGAGCAGGATAGTGACAGCAGTGTGTCACTGAAGCTGTTCCTCTGTCTGGAGATGATACTGTTTAGGGGATGCAGTGGATTCTCCATAATTGACAGGAGCCTGCTCAGCGCCCATTGCTCCACCACAAATCCTTTGTTTTTCTGGTGTTCAGGTGTAGGTGGTTTGAGTCGCACCATTTAACAAAGTCCTTGATTAGGTTCGCATACTCCTCCTCCTGCCCACTCCTCATGCAGCCCATGATAGCAGTGTCGTCAGCGAACTTTTGCAGGTGGCAGGACCCATACTTGTATTCGAAGTCCGATGTATATAGGCTGAAGAGAACCGGAGAAAGCACAGTCCCCTGCTGTGCTCCTGTGCTGCTGACCACAATGTCAGACCTGCAGTTACCGAGACGCACATACTGAGGTCTGTTTGTAAGATAGTCCACAATCCATGCCACCAGTTATGAATCTTCTCCCATCTCTGTCAGCTTGTCCCTAAGGAGCAGAGGTTGGATGGTGTTGAAGGCATTAGAGAAGTCCAGAAACATAATTCTTACAGCACCATTGCCTCTGTCCAAGTGGGAGAGGGATCGGTGTAGCATATAGATGATGGCATCCTCCGCTCCCACTTTCTCCTGGTATGCGAACTGCAGAGGGTCAAGAGCGTGGCGGACCCATGGCCTCAGGTGGAGAAGCAGCAGCCACTCCATGGTCTTTATCACATGAGACACCTGAAGTCATTTAGCTCACCAGGACGTGATACCTTTGGGACTGGGGTGATGCCTCAGGACTGTCCCCTGTTCCAGGCTCAGGTTGAAGATGCGCTGTAGAGGACTCCTCAGCTCCAACACACAGGCTTTTAGCAGTTGTGGTGACACTCCATCTGGACCCACTACTTTGCTGGCACGAAGTATCCTCAGCTCTCTGCTTACCTAGACTGCTGTAATTGTGGGTGGGGGGGATACTCTGTCCTATGCTGGTATCAGCAGAAGGATGGGTGGAGGATGCAGTACTCTGAGGTGAGAGTGGATTAGGGTGGTCAAACCTTTTAAAGAAGCTGTTCATCAGGTTTGCTTTCTCCACATCTCTCTCGATGGTGGCACCCTGCTTCAAGCTGCAGCCAGTAATGATCTTCATCCCATCCCACACTTCCTTCATACTATTATTCTGCAACTTTTGCTCCAGCTTCCTCCTGTACTGCTCCTTTGCCACCCTGAGGTGGACTCAGAGTTAATTCTGCACGTGCTTGAGCCCATGCTGATTACCGCCTTTAAAAGCCCTTTTTTCTGGTTCAAAAGGCCCTTGATGTCACTTGTAATCCATGCTTATTGTTAGCATAGCAGTGTACTGTTCTTACTGGAACTGCAATGTTCATACAGAAGTTAATATATTCAGTAGTGCAGTCAACAACCTCCTCAATGTTCTCACTATGTGACCCCTGCAGGATATCCCAGTCCGTAGTTCCAAAACAGTCTCTCAGAGCCTGCTCTGCCTCAGGGAACCACTTCCTGAATGAGCGTGTAGGTAGCTCCCTCACTCTTGGTTTGTAGTGAGGCTGAAGCAGGACCAGGTTATGATCTGTTTTCTCAAGCGCAGGCAGCAGGGTGGCACTGTATGCGTCTTTAATGTTTGCATACAGTAGGTCAATAATCCTATTTCCCTGGGTGTTACAATCCACATACTGGGTGAAGGCAGGTAATGTTTTGTCCAGTGTCACATGGTTAAAGTCTGCAGAGATTAGCACAAGCACCTCGGGGTGCTATGTTTGTAGATTAGCAACAGGTTGTTGCAACATATGTCTAAATAGCTGAAACAAAAACTATATTTGACTAAGTTAATAATAAGAAGAAAACTTGTTAATTTGCTTTATCTGAAGACAATGCAATGCCATACAATAAAAGCGGAGTCCCTTTTGTTTTTATACTATTATTATTTTATTGCATAAACATAAATTTGTTATATAAGGGAGTGTGCAATAATTCTGTTATAAATATTTTTGATGGGGAAAAATAATCATAGTGTAGTTTTTTGATATCTTTGGGTATAAAGTATAGCTCATTATTTGTGGTGTTTATTTAACACTTATACTAGGGGGCTGCGCTCGCCAACCCGCCGGCCTGTGCTACGCACCAACCACTTTGCATCTCTGCCACTCGCGTATGTGGATTTCACTTTCACCAAACAACAAATCTTTTAATTCTCACGGATACGCCTCTTCATTGGGAAGAAACACTACTTTTCCCTGATGGCAACACGAATTAGACGATCTACAAGTCTCCAACTTACTTTAAAGCCAAACACTATCTACATACTTCTGTCATATCACCTGTGTCCATGTATTCAATCTCTTTTCGCTGTTCCATTATTTCACCGAGTAATCATTTCCGTTTGTTTGCGCTACTGCATTGTTTATTATCATTTTTTTTGAGACTTTCAAATTGTAGTATTTTCATTGTATCTAACCTGCTCTGCATGTGTATCACGCCATCGTTTTTGAACCTCTTTACAACAATCTACTTTGTCTTCTGCTTATTGTTGTTTCATTTTCTACTGTTTCTTTTATTTCCGCCCCTGCTTGAACCTGTTAGGTTTTCAGTTCATCTCTTGGCACAAAGTCTCGTCTTGCAGGACTTGAAATTATGTCTCTCTGAAAAGGTCTTGTCTTGTCCCAAGATTTTGTTATATAATAGAGAGATTTGACTTTGTCAATAGTGCAATTAGTGGTTAAATTCTATTGTTAATTATGTTGGTAAATGTAGAGAAAGAGAGGGCCTCATAGGTGAGTGACACAGACTTATTTTATTGTGGTTTTAAGTGACTAATTAGTAGGTTTACAGTGCATCCAGAAAGTATTCACAGCGCATCACTTTTTCCACATTTTGTTATGTTACAGCCTTATTCCAAAATGGATAAAATTCATTTTTTTCCTCAGAATTCTACACACAACACCCCATAATGACAACATGAAAAAATTTACTTGAGGTTTTTGCAAATTTATTAAAAATAAGAAAAATGAGAAATCGCATGTACATAAGTATTCACAGCCTTTGCTCAATACTTTGTCGATGCACCTTTGGCAGCAATTACAGCCTCAAGTCTTTTTGAATATGATGCCACAAGCTTGGCACACCTATCCTTGGCCAGTTTCGCCCATTCCTCTTTGCAGCACCTTTCACGCTCCATCAGGTTGGATGGGAAGCATCGGTGCACAGCCATTTTAAGATCTCTCCAGAGATGTTCAATCGGATTCAAGTCTGGGCTCTGGCTGGGCCACTCAAGAACATTCACAGTTGTCCTGAAGCCACTCCTTTGATATCTTGGCTGCGTGCTTAGGGTCATTGTCCTGCTGAAAGATGAACCGTCACCCCAGTCTGAGGTCAAGAGCGCTCTGGAGCAGGTTTTCATCCAGGATGTCTCTGTACATTGCTGCAGTCATCTTTCCCTTTATCCTGACTAGTCTCCCAGTTCCTGCCGCTGAAAAACATCCCCACAGCATGATGCTGCCACCACCATGCTTCACTGTACGGATGGTATTGACCTGGTGATGAGTGGTGCCTGGTTTCCTCCAAATGTGACGCCTGGCATTCACACCAAAGAGTTCAATCCTTGTCACATCAAACCAGAGAATTTTGTTTTTCATGGTCTGAGAGTCCTTCAGGTGCCTTTTGGCAAACTCCAGGCAGGCTGCCATATGCCTTTTACTAAGGAGTGGCTTCCGTCTGGCCACTCTGCCATACAGGCCTTATTGGTGGATTGCTGCAGAGATGGTTGTCCTTCTGGAAGGTTCTCCTCTCTCCACAGAGGATCTCTGCTGACAGAGTGACCATTGGGTTCTTGGTCACCTCCCTGACTAAGGCCCTTCTCCCCCGATCGCTCAGTTTAGATAGCCGGCCAGCTCTAGAAAGAGTCCTGGTGTTTTCAAACTTATGGATGATGGAGGGCACTGTGCTCATTGGGACCTTCAAAGCAGCAGAGATTTTTCTGTAACCTTCCCCAGATTTGTGCCTCGAGACAATCTTGTCTCGGAGGTCTACAGCCAATTCCTTTGACTTCATGCTTGGTTTGTGCTCTGACATGAACTGTCAACTGTGGGACCTTATATAGACAGGTGTGTGCCTTTCCAAATCATGTCCAATCAACTGAATTTACCACAGATGGACTCCAATTAAGCTGCAGAAACATCTCAAGGATGATCAGGGGAAACAGGATGCACCTGAGCTCAATTTTGAGCTTCATGGCAAAGGCTGTGAATACTTATGTACATGTGCTTTCTCAATTTTTTTATTTTTAATAAATTTGCAAAAATCTCAAGTAAACTTTTTCCACGTTGTCATTATGGGGTGTTGTGTGTAGAATTCTGAGGAAGAAAATGAATTTAATCCATTTTGGAATAAGGCTGTAACATAAAATGTGGAAAAAGTGATGCACTGTGAATACTTTCTTGATGCACTGTATATTCTTTTCTTTCTTACACATATTTATTAGTACACATTTCTCTTTATGTTTTATTGTAGTGAAATCAGAAGAACAGAATTAGGCAAATAACAGTGAATTTGTACTGTTGATCTGATATTTGGATCTCTGTTCTGTCCAGTCATATTTTTGGCAGCTTTTTGAACTGACAAGTCTGTAAATGATGTGCTCTTGTTTAGGTGTACACATACTCTTAATGTACTCAGTCTGCCCCATCTAAAGTCCTTTTTTTCTTATGAACATTAATTCAAGGGCTAGTGAAAAATCAGCAACACCTTAAATTAATGCGCAAAGGAAAGACAGTGATGTTTACAGAGTTCTTTTATACATTGCCACACATTACATAGACTCACTTTGCAGAAAATTCAGCCAGACAAACTGAATTACCTAGAGGAAGACCAAGGCAGGCACAGGGGAAATATGCAAACTCCACACTGACACAGAGTCAACGTTTAATTAAAATATATACTATTAAAATCATAAAATTTGACAGTATGCTTTTTAAAAAAAGTTTTAATGGACTGACATTGTGAAAGATGGCCAGAGCCATTACAAGGCTGGGACGTCGGCTGAATTAAAGACTGAGGGAAAGACCTTGTTGGAGTCACATTCGTCCCCAGACACTAGAGGGGAGTTGTAGTTTGGAGCATCCCTATTGGGCTCCATGGGTGCGTCAGGTGCACTTGAGTCGCTGGAGGAACCACTTCTGCCACATCTGGAAGTGCAGGTGGAAGAAGAGCAAGAAACACCTTGAGCACCTCCAGTTTCATTATAAAAGGAGCCGTCTTACCACCATTCGAGGAGCCAGAGTCAGAAGGTGGAGGACAAAGCTTGCAAGGAGTGGAAGAGAGAAACAAAGAGGAAGGAGGAAAGAAGGACTGAATTATGTTGTCTTTGGTGCTTTCTGTACTGTACTGTGCTGTGTAGTGGGAGCACACACAGAGGTATGCTATTTGGCATGATTTGTTTCTCGGCCTATCTGTTACGGTTTGGGGAGCTTTATGCCCCCTAGTGGTCCACACACATTTATATGGATGAATGAATAATTATGTGATTTTATGTTAATAATTTAACAGTTTTTTTTATTACTCTGTTTTAGGCATATTGTGGTTTTGCACGACCAAGTGAAAAAAGTAAAAAGCTGCCTGCTGTGGCTACTGGAAACTGGGGATGTGGAGCTTTTGGAGGCGATACTCGATTAAAAGGTAAATTGAGTACTTCTATCCAAAAGAAAGTTATGGTAATTTTAGAAAGACACCTTGTGTTTAATTTCACATTTTCTTTTGCTGTATTAGTCAGCTAAAAAAATAATTACAGGATTAACCACATTAGGTACATGTGCCGTAGTTATCAGCCTTTGATTTTCTTTTTGAACAAACACAAATGTTCCATCTGGAAGGCGACTCTGCAGCATCAGGAGCAGGTCTGCGAGATTTTGCAATAGTTTCCCAAGTAGTTCGACTCCTGAACACTAGGCTGCCTTCTTTGACACTGGACTCTTTACTCCATACATTCTCTGGATTACAAAATATTACATAACACTGTATATATATTCTTCATTTTCTTTTTTTTTTTTTTTGACTTTTTTATTTTTTATTATAGTTATATATTTTGTGTATTGTACCTTTTGATCTTGGAGGACAATAGTTTGTCCCACTGTGTACTGTAAGTATATTGTTAAGATGACAATAAAGCTCTACTTGACTTGACAACTAGGCACAAGGGGTGATTAGTGAAAGATGCAAAAACAAAATTACAAATAAATTTTCAGTAAATGCACAATGCATTTAAAAGCATACTTAACCAACTTTCTCGGATGTAAATGCTCAGGAAAGTTTTAAATTTCACTAAAATTTCACTTAAGGGTTTTCTTCACTTGGCTTACATTGTGATATCATTTCCATTCACAAGATTGATCAGAGAGCTGTTAGGCAAATTGTTTGTGTATATACTTTTACATATATCACATGTAGCAGACCTTGTGCTTTACACTGCATCCTGCTAGCAGCACAGTCTGTGCATAATCTTCATATGTAAAAAATATGCAATACTGTGCAAAAGTCTAGCCAATTGCCAAAAATTTCTATAAAGTGGGAGTCCGTTCAACAATAATGCAAGGATTTATTAGCCATTAAAATTCCTAAAAAGTACAGCAAACAGAAAAATAAACTGACATCAATATTTGCATGGATACCCTTTTCCTTAAAACCAGCAACATATCTCTTAGGAACACTTCCATGTAGTATTTGAATGTATTCACATTGTAGGTTTTTCAAAGCCTCCTGGAGAACTTGCCACAGTTCCACTGCAGACTTTGGCTGTCTCTCTCACTTCCGTCTCTGCAAGTAGACTGAGACTGGCTCAGGGATTTCAGGATTATCTCACGTCATACCATCTGTTGAAGGATTCCCTACTCCTCTCTTCAATGCAGATACATCTTTTTATGATTTTGGCTATATGATTGGAATCATTGTCCTGCTGGAATGAATGAAGTAGGTGGTGGTATTGTGTGTTGGATAAGACTCTGCTGTTCTTCTCAGCAGTGAAACTGGCATCAACTTTGATATATTCACCACCTCAGTTTGCGCAAATGCAGCCCTAGAACTTCTGCTGTGTTTCACTGTTGCATGCACACATTCAGCCATATACTTTTGTCAAGACCTTTGAACTGTTAAAGCAGAGGAATGGCTTTTTGGTTACAACCTTATCATGTAGAACACCTAATAGAACTTCTCCAAACTGTAGAGGGGTGCACCAAGGTCCCAACTGTTTCTGCCATTTCTTTGCTGAAAGAGGTACTGGATATCTAATTTTGAAAGGAAGCAGCTTGATGTATTTCTCATTTGATGCACTCTGTTTCTATGGTCCGCCACTTCGTTTCCAGTGCTTACCTTTCCCGTTTACTTCTGTTTCTGCTTCTGCTTCTGCAGACAAGCTTGGGCAACACATCTTGGCAACACTTGTCCACTGTGAAATTTCTGCTCAGGAAGGACCTTGACAATGCAGGATTGCTGCCTTGTCTCTTGTCCTTGTGCTCAGTTTTGACATATTGCAAGATTTTCAGGTTACACTACCACATCTACCACAGCCTCGCCTTTTTGTTTGGTTATTCCTTGTCCAGTTGTATTCCCTCTACACAGTTGTTTCAGTTAATTGATTTGGTTCAGCCTGCACATCATGTCATTAATCAGTGGAACCTTTTTGTGATATTAGCTTAACCACTTATGCACAAGGTATCCTGTTGGTAGGACACAGCCATATTTCAAAATTGAGTATGTAAGTTGCAGTAAACCCACAGTCAATCAAAAGCAGTAATGGTATTTTTACATAACCAAGGGTGACCTCTTTCAAAAAATCCTAAGTTTCCATGTTGTGTGCTCTATTCCATTTTTAAAAATTTGTAATTTGTACATATATACCCAGAGAATGAGCAGCAAGTCACAACTGAGTGAGTCTGCTGATATCAAAGATCTCATCTACTTGATACATCAGAAGCTCTCTTTCTCTTTTTTAATAAGAATTATTAATGTTTTGATGTAATTAATTAATGTTATTAATTGCCAATATAAAATTGGACAGTGGCTTGTTGCCATACATTTTTGAATGATTTTTTAAAACTAAACCGATGAGATGCTGCTGTCAATGCAGACCTGTGCACCGCTGCTAAGACAAGCTGAAACTTGATAAATGCCACATGGTGAGCATAAAAGATTAGATGGCTTCCTATGTCTGTAACATTTGAGATTGTAAGAGACTTTGACGGTTGTAAAGTGGGATCTATTAAACAGTCACATATTTGCCTGATATCACTGCAATTACAACCACGTAAAGAGCCTCATCTGAAAATGAAAAGGGCAAATGCCCAGAGCAAGGATAGAAGCTACAGACTCTTCTGGGAATGGCAGTAGCAAAGATCTGGAGCAACAATAAAAGTAAGATGGAAAGGATTCAGTCGTGGCCTGATTTCATATATTGAAAAATGTTCTATTTCTTTCATGTATGTTGTTTGGGCTGTTATATCTCAAAGCAACTTATGGCAGGTTCAGCTACTGTGATATTTTAGGTTCTGCGGACTTTGGAGTATTAACTTACACCTCCTATTTAGGATAGCGTTTTAATGCTGGACAAACTTCATCAGACTGAATGGATTTTCTGAATGTGCAATTAAAACCAAAATGTGTGATAAAGACATTGAAATGTGGACTGAATTTATACAGGTCCCTGTCCAGGAAAGTAAGTCGCATCATCCTGGCTGACTCTTTAATAGGAATGATTCACTCTGTGCCAATATCTTTTTGATGAATCATTCTGAATGCTCCTTACTTCAAACAAGGAATCAAATGTCTATTAAGCTTGTTGCATTTGTTGACATTAAAAGCTGGACCTACTCTATACAAATATTAATGACTTTAAATATAAATGTGTGGCACAATCTGAGAAGATCTGACGTCATTTTACTGTTGCCTACAACCCTGTTAGTGATTGCACCAGTTCTCTCTTATCCAAGCCAGTAGGTTTTTTATGTGTATTTGTTGATTGTTTTTTATTATATTTGTTATTTTCTTTTGTAAAATTTTACTTTCTACTTGGGGAGAAATAAATTGTAATCTAATCTACTTAAAGCCACATACAGTGAAATGCTCATTACCATCAGGTCGCTGAGTTTCAGCCCATTCTAATTATATATATATATGTAATTTGTTGTCTATGCTTGTCCATTCATATTGCATGCACAGCTGTGCATAAAAGACAGGAAGCACACCCATCTGTAACAACTCTTCTGTATGCATCTTAATGCATAAAGCTTGAGTCAGATTCTAATAAAAATTTTGACTCTGTTGAGAACAACACGTTTTATGAAGGATTTTATGCTCTGCTTAATTTATGAATACTGCTTTTAGTATAACTTTGAAGCATCTGTAGCATGCAGTTTTACAGTTGAAGCGTCATGGGTTCTATTACAATACCCAAACGCTTTCTGCAACACACTTTTTCCAGTGTTAATTTTCTGAGCTTGTCTTTTCAGTTTCAACTAAGACTGCAGACAAGTGTTTATTGGAATTCCTGTGAGTACTTTTATACTGTATTTGTGCCTCCCAAAATTCCATGAGAGGACCCCCTCCCACTTTGATTGTATGTCACTATATAACACTGCTCATGTCTTTATGTCATAAATTTCAGCTAATGGTTTGTTCACATTATAATTACCCACATACACACACACATGCACTCCCTCTCCCCTGCCTCAAATGGATAAACTGCGGCATGTACTATTTTCCCATTTTTGCTCCCGAATCCCACCAAAGTTTGAAACTGTCACAATTACAAACAGAAAATAAAATTGAAGTGCAGCCTTTTGGGTGAAATTGTAAAGTGAGCGCAATTAGAAACAGGTTAAAAAAATCATCCACAGCTCTGTTGCGCAGTGGCAGTGATGGGGATGGAGCTGATTATATCTTAAACAAGTCTCATTTGCTTGCAACCCAGTAACAGCCACTTGCAACATAAAAGTGGAGGAGAAACACTGGTTTAGCTGTATATGTTGACCAGCTCTACATTCAGGGCTACCAGGAAAGCCATTGGAAGAAGCTGGTATGAAAGTGTATCTATGTACTGTACTAAGTTTATTCCAGTTGTGAAATACAAGAAAAAAGCAACAATACCAAGAAAAATAAATAAAAAAAAAAAAACATGAACGTCTATAGGACAAATGCAACAGAAAGTAAGAGAGGATATGTGAATTGTAGCGCAAAAAAACTCATTTCTGTACAGAATGTAAGAATTTGCTGTGTCTAGTGGTAAACAGAAATTGTTTCAAGGACTGGCATGAAAAATAATTTTGAAAGGTTTAGATGAGCGTATAATTATACGTACATAGTTACAAATTGTTTACTTGTTGCTTCAGGGTGGTATATAGTATGTGTGTGTTGGTGCTTGTGTGTGTATTATATATAGCAAAATACCCACGCTTCGCAGCGGTGAAGTACTGCATTCAAATTTTTATTAAGAAGAAAATTAAACCTTTTTAAACTGTGGGACAATATGCCAATAATTATTTGTTAAGGATCTCTTTGTATACCATATTGTCAGTTCGGCCCTCTGGTTGTAACATGACCAAGCTGTGCGCTGAGCTTACTCTTGAGCATGTAACTTACAGTTGGCCATGTGAACAGTAATCTTGTCTCAAATCTCACAGCTTGGATTGCTGCTGTCATAATCGGTTTGAGTTTCATGGTTTGTTTCAATTACGACAGTATTTGCAGGATTAGTTGTGTTGAAGTGACATTTGGCATCTGTCAAGCGTTGTAAGCACACAACCGGTTTCATCGATAAAATCACATCCAGCTTTTGAGAGTTTAAACATTCATAAACATCAAAGTGTCCACTACTGAAATCGACACCTGTGAATCTAAGATGTTTAAGAGGCATTGGGGGTTGTCGAAAGGTGTAAAATATTTGGCCATTTCGGTACACTTGAAAGCGACAACCGAACAATTCAGCGGCAGCCATCAACTCGCATGCAGAACCATAGGTGAAGGGCTTAAGCATTTCACTCTTCTAGTGCTCCTGTGTAGTATAATTATCTCCTGTACCGTCATCAGTCCACACTTTGAACCTGTCCCAGTCATTCAATACATAAGATAGAATGTTCCTCCGGATATCAAGAGTGAACCTGATATAGCCATGCAATATGTAACAAAGAGAATGGAAAAGGTAGGTGGTATCTCTGGGCATGGAAACCACTCGGTAAGTGACAGTTCTTTGATCGATAGAATTTCTTGAAGATGGGCCCATAAGTAACAAAGACTGTTGAAAAGTTCAATGTGGCGGCCGACAGTGGCATCATACTACCGAAATAAGTACGTATATTGGTTTCAGTTAGTGGAGGGAAGCTGCCTACCAAATTTCGAGAAGATGGGGCCATAAATAAGAAAGTTCAACATGGTGGACGTTGTTGAATGAATGAAATGAAACCTGCTTAATTTTTGTAAGTAAGCTGTAAGGAATGAGCCTTGCAAATTTCAGCCTTCTACCTATACGGGAAGTTGGAGAATTAGTGATGTTGGAAAATTCAATATGGCGGCTGACAGTGGCGTCATACCACCGAAATAAGCGCATACATTGGTTTGGTTAGCTAAGGAAGCCACCTACCAAAGTTAGTGAAGATGGGGCCGTAAATAAGAAAGTTCAACATGGCGGACGTTGTTGACCGTTATGACCGTTCTGGACAAGTTCGAAATGAAACCTGCTTAATTGTTGTAAGTAAGCTGTAAGGAATGAGCCTGCCAAATTTCAGCCTTCTACCTACACGGGAAGTTGGAGAATTAGTGACGTTGGAAAGTTCAATATGGCGGCTGACAGTGGCGTCATACCACCAAAATAAGTATGTACATTGGTTTCGGTTAGCGCAGGGAAGCCGCCTACCAAATTTCGTGAAGATAGGGCCATGAATTAGAAAGTTCAATATGGCGGACGTTGTCGACCGTTATGACCGTTACGCGTAGAATTTCGAAATGAAACCTGCTTAACTTTTTTAAGTCAGCTGTAAGGAATGGGCCTGCCAAATTTCAGCCTTCTACCTACACGGGCAGTTGGAGAATTAGTGACGTTTGGAAAATTCAATATGGCGGCCGGCAGTGGCGTCATACCACCGAAATAAGTACGTACATCGGTTTTGGTTAGCACAGGGAAGCCGCCTACCAAATTTCGTGAAGATAGGGCCATGAATAAGAAAGTTCAATATGGCGGACGTTGTCGACCGTTATGACCGTTACACGTAGAATTTCGAAATGAAACCTGCTTAACTTTTTTAAGTAAGCTGTAAGGAATGGGCCTGCCAAATTTCAGCCTTCTACCTACACGGGAAGTTGGAGAATTAGTGACGTGCGGAAAATTCAATATGGCGGGCGACAATGGCGTCATACCACCGAAATACGTACATCGGTTTTGGCTAGCGCCGGGAAGCCACCTACCAAATTTCGTGAAGATGGGGTCAGCCTTCTACCTACACGGGAAGTTTGAAAATTGGTGACGTTGGAAAATTCAATATAGCGGCCGACAATGGCGTCATACCACGAAATAAGTATCGATATCGGTTTTGGTTAGCGAGGGAAGCCGCCTACCAAATTTCGTGAAGATGGGGCCATAAATAAGAAAGTTCAACATGGCGGACGTTGTCGACCGTTATCGACCGTTATGACCGTTACGTGTAGAATTTCGAAATGAAACCTGCTTAACTTTTGTAAGTAAGCTGTAAGGAATGAGCCTGCCAAATTTCAGCCGGTGTTGCACAGGAATCCATAACCGGTGAATTTCCGAAACGAGAGAAACAGAATATAGAAATAGAACAAACAGTTTTCTGACTCACATTTTATTGTAATGGGTAATATAAGTGCTCATTCCAGAGCCTTTGGATACACTATATTTTTTGGTTTCCCTTGTGGTAAGAAAATGAACAAATTCTGAGGATTGCCCATTGTAGAACATGCTGCAGTACGTAGGGTTGTCCATGTGAAAAGCATGGGTTTTCAAAATTGATGCCTGCAACTTTTAGTGATTGTTCTTGAGCCTTATTAATTGACATAGCAAAAGTCAAATGAACAAGAATTTGGAGCAGGGGTAAATCATTCAGAATCAGCGGTATTCTTGGTATTAAAACATCTGTATGCCTTGCGCAACGTTGGATAGAGAGTCTTGACACAAAGGGGAGTGGTATTACACAGTAAGGAGCATCTGTGTTGAACCGTGCTGCTATCTAACGGACATTGGCAATGGTAACTAGGGAGAGAGGTGACATATAACCGCTGCTGCATGTGTGGAAAATGGCGGGGGAAGGATGCTGTCTTTTTAAGGCGAGTCACTGTTCAAACGTGCTGCCAGTTAACAGACGTTGGCGACTAAAATACAGCATGATCAGTGCGAGTGGGAGTGTGACTCGCGGAAATGCGGATGTGTCAGCCAGTCATGCGCACTGGGTCGTTCACGTTTTATAACCGGTGAATTTCCAAAATGAAAGCAACAGAATATAGAAATAGAACAATTTTCTGTTTCACATTTTATTGTAAGAGGTAATATAAGTGGTCATTCCAGAGTCTTTGGATACACTATATTATTTGTTTTCCCTTGTGGTGACTTTATATCATTATTAGAATATTCACTTTAGAAGAATGGGTCAAAATCACACCTGAGTACTGTAGGCAATTGTTTTCCTCATATACGAAACATCTTGAAGCTGTCATTACAAACAAATGCTTCTCTTCTAAGTATTAAATTAGTGTGTTCAGTACTTTTTCTCAATGTCTTTCCACTTTTTTACACATACCATTATTTATGGCCTTTAATATTGTAAATTCTTTATATTTGTGGATTTCTTCATTTAATACCAATGTCTGGTGAGAATTTCATGTGAATAGTCTCATTGGAAACATATTTACTGAAAAAAATGTTGACACGTTCAATACGTATTTCCCTCACTGTATTACTGGTCACATCATCGTGGGTTACACTTGTGAGCTACAAATTTATATACAGTTTGTTAATATTTCGTAGTATTGCCTTTAAATTGTTTAACTTGAGCCAAATGTTTTAGGCAGTCTTCCACAAGCTTCTTACAATAAGTTGCTGGAGTTTTTGCCCATTCTTCCAGAGAGGACTGGTGTAACTGGGACAGGGTCATAGGCCCCCTTGCTCACACATGCTTTTTCAGTTTAATTTCAGTTAATTGCCACTCCAATGCCCTGACCTTGTTGTCCTTAAGCAAATTTGCCACAACATTGGACTTATGCTTGCAGTCAGTGTCCATTTGAAAAACCCATTTGCTGCTGAGCTTCAGCTTTCTTGCTGAGCTCTTCAGATGGTGCTGCAGTGTATCTACATAATTTACTTTCTTTATGATGCCATCTGTTTTGTGAAGTACACCAGTCCCTCCAGCAGGAAAGCACCCTCATGCTTGACAGTTGTCTTTATGTTATGGCCAAACATAGCGATTGGTCGTTATGGCTAAACGGTTTGATCTTGGATTCATCAGACCAGAGGACATTTCTTCAGAAGGTAAGATCTTTGTTCTTATTTGCCACTGCTGTCTGGCTTTTTTATGGTGGTTTTGGAGCAGAGGCTTCTTTCCTTGCTGAGCAGCCTTTCAAGTTATGTCGATATACGACTCATTTTACTGTGGATATAGATCTTTGTTTACCTGTTTCTACCAGCATCTTCACAAGGTACTTTGCTGCTGTTCTGGAATTGATTTGCTCTTTTCGTGCCAAAGTATGTTCTTTCCTAGAGACACAATGCGACTCCTTCCTGAGCGGTATGAAAGCTGTGTGGTTCCATGTGTCTATACTTGCATTTTATTGTCTGTACAGATGAACATAGAACCTTCAGGCGTTTGATAATTATTCCCAAAGTTGAACCAGATTTTTGGAGGTCCACAATTTTTTTCTGAGGTCAACTGATTTCTTTTGATTCTCCCATTATGTCAAGCAAAGAGGTAGGGAGTCTGATGATAAGTCTTAACATACATCCACATGTTGACTCCAATTTCATTAATCAGAAGCTAATTGTCTAATTGCCTAAAGGCTTGACATCATTTTTTGGAATTTTCCAACCTGTTTAAAGTTTACAGTTTACAAACTGTATGTAAAGTTGTGACCCACTGGAATTGTGATATCTCTCTATTATATATAAAAAAAAAAATCTTGGGATGAGACAAGACTTTTTTCCTGCAATGAGACGTGATCTTTTGAAGAGAGACACTTTCACGCCCCGCAAGACGGTCAAGTCATGTCATACTTACAGGTTAGAGATAATGGAAGTAGGAAAATTCTTAAAAACGTCTTAAAAAAAAAATGAGAGTAACAATCTGAAAATATTACTCGGTGAAATAACGGAATAGCGAAAAGAGATTGAATAGTATTTGAGGCTGTCTGGGTGAGAAGAGAGGCAAGGCAGTGACACAAAAGGGCAGCTGCTGTACAGGCTTTTAAACATTTGAAGCGCCACACGAAATGCAGATCACCCGGCACTGCAGTAGCAGCAAGTCAGCAGCTGATTGAGCAAAGGGAAGTTTTTTTAAAAAAAAAAAAAACTATTTGTTTCCCATTGTATCATCGGTTAAGAGGGGTTTTGGAGGAATGGCCACGTCTCCTTGGAGTGTGTCCAGCCCCCCTCTTCACAACGGTGTGTAGCGGTGGTGGGGGGAAGGAGTTGGCGAGTGAAGCGAGCAGGGGGCAAAGGCCCTTAGTAATCAATAAAAATAAATTAATCTGTGAACATTGCTGGAAAAAGTTATTTTTGCAAACACTTTTATGAGTATTACTTTTAAAAATTGTTAGACAGTTTTAGAAACCTCGGAGATGCACAACAAGAAGTTATTGAAAATGAGAGACAAATAACAAATGAGATAAATAATAGTTTACACAAGTATTGATCAAAAACAAATAAATGGAACACCTCTGTTAGAAGTAAAAAGAAGCTCTGAGTCTACAGATTCTAAAACATTATAGCTACAGTATCTCACAAAAGTGAGTACACCCCTCACATTTTTGTAAATATTTTATTATATCTTTTCATGGGACAACACTGAAGATGTGACACTTTCATACAATGTAAAGTAGTCAGTGTACAGCTTGTATAACTGTAAATTTGCTGTCCCCTCAAAATAACTCACTACACAGCCATTGATGTCTAAACCGCTGGCAACAAAAGTGAGTACACCCCTAAGAGAAAAATGTCCAATTTGCCAAATTGTGCCCAAAGTGTCAATGTTTTGTGTGGCAACCATTATTTTCCAGCACTGCCTTAACTGTATTGAGCATGGAATTCACTAGAGCTTCACAGGTTGCCACTGGAATCCTCTTCCACTCCTCCATGACGACATCACAGAAGTGGTGGATGTTAGAGACCTTGCACTCCTCCACCTTCCATTTGAGGATGCTCCACAGATGCTCAATAGGGTTTAGGTCTGGAGACATGCTTGGCCAGTACAGCACCTTTACCCTCAGTGGTCGTCTTGGAGGTGTGTTTGGGGTCATTATCATGTTGGAATACTGCCCTGCGGCCCAGTTTCTGAAGGAAGGGGATCGTGCTCTGCTTTAGTATGTCACAGTACATGTTGGCATTCATGGTACCCTCAATGAACTGTAGCTCCCCAGTGCTGGCAGCATTCATGCAACTCCAAACCATGACACTCCCACCACCATGCTTGACTGTAGGCAAGACACACTTGTCTTTGTACTCCTCACCTGGTTGCCGCCATTCACACTTGACACCATCTGAACCAAATAAGTTTATCTTGGTCTCATCAGACCACAGGACATGGTTCCAGTAATCCATGTCCTTAGTCTGCTTGTCTTCAGTAAACTGTTTGCAGGCTTTCTTGTGCATCATCTTTAGAAGAGGCTTCCTTCTGGGATGACAGCCATGCAGACCAATTTCATAGTGTGCGCCGTTGGTCTGAACACTGACAGGCAGACCCCCCACCCCTTCAACATCTGCAGCAATGCTGGCAGCACTCATACGTCTATTTTCAAAAGACATCCTCTGGATATGACGCTGAGCACGTGCACTTAACTTCTTTGGTCGACCATGGCGGGTCCTGTTCTGAGTGGAAACTGTCCTGTTAAACCGCTGTATGGTCTTGGCCACTGTACTGCAACTCAGTTTCAGGGTGTTGGCAATCTTCTTATAGCCCAGGCCATTTTATGTAGAGCAACAATTCTTTTTTTCAGATCTTCAGAGAGTTCTTTGCCATGAGGTGCCATGTTGAACCTCCAGTGACCAGTATGAGAGCGTGTGAGAGCGATAACACCAAATTTAACACATCTGCTCCCCATTCACACCTGAGACCTTGTAACACTAATGAGTCACTTGACACCAGGCAAGGAAAATGGCTAATTGGGCACAAATTGGGCATTTTTCACTAAGGGGTGTACTCACTTTTGTTGCCAGCGGTTTAGACATTAATGGCTGTGTGTTGAGTTATTTTGAAGGGACAGCAAATTTGTACTGTTATACAAGCTGTACACTGACTACTTTACATTGTATCAAAGTGTCATATCTTCAGTGTTGTCCCATGAAAAGATATAATAAAATATTTACAAAAATGTGAGATAATGTAGATGTGCATCAGGCACTCTATAAGTTGAAGGCTAATGAACCCCCGGATGGGATTTTTACCTGTTACACTGATATTCGGTCATTTATAAACCTTTATTAAGCATATTTGGAAAGTTGGAAATGTTGCTACATTGTACAAAATGGATCATGTTAATTTCACACTAAAAGGTCTTACTTCTATACCATGCACAATTACGGAAATTATAATAAGAAATACATTGAAAAAGTACCTTTATGTAATTAGATGTTTGACCCAATCATGATCATAGACTTCCTACATGATGTATTTTTTATTCTGGTCATTATGTAGGCTGTAGATGTTTTTTCGTTCTCTGTTGTGGCTGCTTTACTTTCTGTCCTCACAAATCTTCTAGTTCCTGAGGCAAAGAAACATGTTAATTGCTTTCACTGCTGCCACTATTGTTCACAATATAGAAAGTGCTTTTTAGCATGCATGTTTTGTGTGCCACTTGTGCCAAATATAATGAATCTTTTGGACAAATAAGGTTAATTTAGGGGCTTCTGACAATAAGATCTTGTCCAATTTGATCTCGGGTCCTCCCATTTGCCTTCTTGTATAATTTACTTATTAAACACTGGCTTATAATTTCCTACTCTTGCATGAAGTGCAGTTTATGTGTGAATCACCTTTAGAATTGTTGTGTATGAATAGTTTACTATTTTCCACAGTTCAGATGAGGTCATGTTTAAACGTTTCCAAATTAAAAATTTTGAAGGAATGTCCAATTATAGATATTTTCAGTTTTTTTTCCATTTTTCATATTAAATCTTTGGGAGATTATTAGTGTCCTGATGTATTTTACACCTTTCTCTGGTTTTTACTTTTTTAATAACTCTATTGTCCTATTTCCTTAGGAGCTTCACTTAAGGAATCAAGTCATTTTCTTTTTTCATTTGTAATTAATTTAAATTGATAAACTTTACATTTTAGCAGCCTATAATTGGATTACACAAGTTTGAGAATAGAATTTACTTTGGCATTGAGTTTTTCATATAAATAAAAATCAACAGGTTATGTTTAAACACAATTACAAGAAAATTGTGATCAAGAACAACAGTTGAATTATTTATAGCCATTATAGTGGGCAACATACTGAATAGTGAAACATAAAGTGCAGTGTTGGTAAGGAATTAATACATCTGAGATAATCTCATAATTGTTATAAATAAATAAATGTTCTAGAAAAAGTTCAGTTGCAGAACTTAAATATTTGTGAATTTATAACTTCAGTAATTCTAATGGTTAATTTTATTTATTAAAATACCTTTGGAATGTTATCCCCATAAATAAATCACTTTTGTGTAAAAATATAATTTGCAGAGCCCAAGGAGCAAAGACTAAATACTTCCATGTTCATAAAATTCTTAGGCCAGCTGGTTCTCCCCAAATGTTGAAATTGAAAATATGATTCTCAATAGAGCAGTAAGAAGACAGTCTCATTAGTCTTGCCGTGAATACACTCATTTACTTAAAGCCTATTTGTCTCGTCTCCAAATATTGATCAAATGTCAAACTTTTATGTTTTCCATTAAAAGTAAAATTGATTACTAGGCACACTACATCAATTTAATGTAAGAAGCTGTCACTTTCCAGTATCACATTCCATGCAGTAGGATTTGGGCAGTCTTTAAAAATCATTGACTTTTTCCTGAAAAAAATGTGTAAATATTCACTTCTAGTTTAAAAGATTTAAAATACTGTATTAATACATTTTAAAAGTGAATTTATTTAATACTATTATTTGTAAATATATATTAAAAGAGAGTATTAAAACAAGTGTCAGTTTATCTTGCACTGATTTTTCCTTAAAAGATTATTGTTTAAAAATATGTCTTTATATCTTTTATAAAATGTGTTCAAGTATTTAAAGATTATTTAACTATTAAGACATAAAAATACATTTATTATTTAATTTGTCTCTGCCTCAGATTGTATTGTATTATGTGATGGGAAAATACTAGATTAGTTTAGATAAACTTTATTAATCCCAAGGAGAAATTAAATTTAAATGCAAAAGCAGGAGAAACATAAACAAATATACGTAATCATATAGTGAATAATGCATTCAATGAATCAACAAATAAATGTATATTGTGTAGACATTGCAAAATTAACTTTGAGTACAAGTCGGGGTTAAACAGTGAATTGCCTGATAACATCATAGATCCCAGTGGCTCTTCTTAGCCCACTGTAGTGGAATGAGATTGTGGCTAAAACTATGCCAAGAGAGCAACTCCTGGAGAAAATAGACGAGATTTTTCATTTTTACATCCAATTTTGCCACCATTCTCTTTTCAACAACATCTTCCAGTGTGTCCAGGGTTAACCCTATGATGGAGCAAGCTTTCCTGATAACTTTGGTTAGGCACTGTGTGTCTTTTGCGCTTAAGCTGCTTCTCCAGTAGAGATCAAAACACAGAACAATACACTGGCTACTATAGACTGGTAGGGTATTTCCAGCAGTTTGCTGCATACACCAAAAGACCTTAGTGTCCTTAGGAAGTATAGTCTGCTCTGTCTCATCTTGTACAGCACAACTATGTTGTCAAACCAGTCCAGGTTGCTATTTATGTGAATTCCCAGGTACTTGTAGCTGTGCACCACTTCCATGCTCTCCAACTGAATAATGAGTGGTCGCAGAGACTGTTTGGAAAACCAGACGTCCACCACCAACTCTTTTCTCTTGGCGATGTAGAATTGCTGGTTGGTCATCCTGCAACACAAGACTACTGGAAGTCCTCCGTAAGTCTCCTTTATTCCCAACTCCAGTACATTATTAATGACGCCTAGGGTGGAGGAGTCATCTGAGAATTTATGTAGGTGGCAAGCTCTGCTTTTGTACTAGAAATCCATTGTGTACAGTAGAAGGCAAGCAGGAAGGGAGACAGGACAATTCCCTGTGGTGCTCCAATATTAACATTTCTGATAGAAAGTTCTTGAGCCTTGTTCCCTGATGGTTAGGTAGTCCATGATCCAGGAGATTGTAGGGGAATCAAGATGCATAGCTCTTAGCTTGTTCCCCAGTAGATAATGCAGAAAGGTGTTAAAGGCACCTGAAAAGGTCTAAAGAGCATTATCCTGACTGTGGTAGCAGAATTTTCCAAGTAGGAGTAAGCTGTATTGAGCATTTAGATCTGAGCATCCTCCACATCTATATGTGCCTGACAGGCAAACTGCTGAGGATCGATACGTTTTGAAAGCAGGGGTTTGGAACTGTTTCAGCATTTTTTCGTTGGCACTGGAACTACATGGGATGTTTTTCACAGCTGCAAAACTTTCTGCAAACTTTGGCATAGAGAGAACAAGCACTGAAGAAACCCCCCAGAGCTGGGGTGTTTTTTTTAGCACCCTGGGGCTGATTCCACTGCAGCCTTGCTCTTGCAGAGATTCTCCAGCTCTCTCTTTACTTGATCAGCAGAGACAGATAGTGCTGAAAGTGGAATGAGCTTCAGGTGTGATTCACTGTAGGTGGTTTGTGCAGGGTAGATAAGACAGCTGGGATTCTAGGACCTCCTAAGCTTTCACTCAGAGGCTAGCGTTGTTAGCCTGCTTGTAGTCAGTGATAGTCCTCATCTCATTCCACACATCCTTCATGTTGTTCTACAATAACTTGTATACAAGGTAGTCTTTGTAGTGGGCTTTCCCCTCATGGAGCTGTTTCCTCAGTTGTGAAAGCATCCACTTTATTTCCTCCTTATCTTGTTACCATTGTTTATTGTTGGGAAAACAGCACACTTTGTGGGAACTGTGTTAACCACTGTGATATTTGGCCAGCTTATCATCCCGGCCAATACCCCCAGGCCGCCAGATGGAGCCCTCCCTGCAGTATGGAGGTGCCCAAAAGACCAGCAGGGAATTATGGATGATGTAATTTTTATCCTCAGCCCTGCTGGATACCTCAGGGGCCGAAAGAGGGTGCTGCAGGGGGGACCAAGGACTAATTTGGGCCCTATGACCCAGAAGCTCGTCATAGGAAGAGCAACGGGCTTCCGGGGTGAAGAAAAGAACTTTTACCTGACCCGGAAGTGATTGAGGATCACATGGACTGGGGATTAAGAACACTTCCGGGTCAGGGAATATAAAAGGACTGTGGGAGCTCCCAGATGGCGAGCTGAGCTGGGTGGAAGGGTGGCAGGGTGGCAACGCGTCTGGGAGCTGGAGGATTGGTTTATTGTGTTTATTATTGTAGATATTGTTATTATATGAGTATTGCGGTGGAGAGTGTGCTTTGTGCACTGTGGCAACAAAATAACGTCAACAATTGGACTTTTACCTGGTGTTTGGAGTCGTGGACAGGGGTTCAAGGGAGCGAGAGCGCCCCCTATCAACCACACCACCAAACTTGATGTAGTCTGTGGTACATTTGCAAAGATCCTCAAAGTCCTATGTTTTGAGCTAAAAGCATAGGTATGGCACTAGTTTGATATTTAACTTACATCCTAATGTTTTTTCATATTGTATAATGTCACTTTTTGTATCTAATTGAAGAAAAATGTGCCTTTAAGGAAACAACACTTTGGAGAAACTAATGAGAAGTAATCTGCTGCAAGATTTAGATTTTCATTATTTTTTTTTTATAGGAAAGGAATAAGTTGTTTGTTAGCGTGAATATAATTTAACAAACTATTGGCATTTGATAGGACTAAGATTAATTTTCTTTGAATATAGTTTTATGTTTGCTTTTACTGCTTAATACCCCATGGGGGTATGGATCCACCAAATTGCATGTAAGCCTGCTTTGGAGAAAAGCAGAAAGCTTGCAAAGGACAATTACATTATATACAATCAATTTTAGATTGCACCCTTTAGATATATTCTGCAATTATATTCTTCTGTTATTTTTATATATGCTGTTTAACCTTGAATAACACCTTTAGGACACAGAAAAATGAAGTACATGGGTAAAGAACAAACGTTTCTTAGTTTATTTAGAGCCTATCCTGTCAAGTAATTAGTAAGTTTTCAGGAGGCTAGAATTATATTTGAAAACTTAGTGTGTCACACCTCCTAAAAAGGAGAAAAATAAATAAAAGCAAATACTAAAATTGTAAAGATTAAAAGACTAAATGACACCATTTGTAGGTGTTCATCCTTCTGGGATAAATACTTTGTTAAACCATCTTTTGCAGCTGTAAGAGCCAGTAATTAACTTTGCCCATTATGATGGAGCTATTTATTTACTTTTTGCACCCTCCAAAATTGTTATATCTCTGTCAAGACTTTCAAAGGGCATCTATTGTGTTAACTTTAAAACCCTGCAGTCCTGCTCAGATAGTGTGCTGTGGATCATTGCACTGCTAAAACACACAATTTTTTCAGCAGTTTTGGTTTTCTGGTAAAGTAGTGTTACTTTACCAGTCATTAGTTTACAGTGTCTTTTTGTATGTTGGTGTGTGCTCTCAATTTCATGTTAACTTTGTGTTGACTACCAGGGGCTTATGTATATTTCATGTACATCAGTTTAGTAAATTTTACTGTTCAATAAAATGTATATTGATAATAGTTTTGTGTATCAGTATAGACTAAATATAGATTATTGTGTAGAGCAAGTATATTAAAAAAATCATTCATAGGGTTGAAGAATAAACCATACTGATGGACAAATTATTGCTCTTGGTAAATGACACTTTTTGACTTGGTATTGTACTGTTATAAGCATCTCTTTACTTGGCTGCTTTGGTAAGGATTGGTAAATTAGTTGGGCCCAAGTCTCTTTTTTACGCATATTACCATTGGTGAACAAAATGTTTGAAAGGTTTCTAGGTTTGGACAAATTCAGTGATGATGGGTAATTTAGGGTTGAGGATTGGTTTTAGTTAAAGAACAGAGTATCTACTTTATATGTTTCTCTCAGTTGTGTCTGCCTTAAAGATTTTGTACAGCAACTGTTAGAGTACACAATGAACTTATCTAGTAATGCTCAGTTATAACCTTTCTAAAAATGATTTATTCAGTAAGGCATCAGTTTTAATCATCTGGCTACAGTTTTTATGTCTTATAACTTTCAGATTTGAGACCTGCCTGATCAGGACAATTTATAACTCTAACAATCCACGTTGGTATTGCAATAAACAAGCAATTAAACACAATATCTAGTGTGTTAATCTATACAGTACATTTGTGTGGACAATCATCTTTAACAAACAATTATGTTAATATTATGACCAGGACTTAATTGTACAAACTCTTACCTTTTTTCTGTATCTTGTGCCACCCTTTGTTTTGGACTACAGTCAGCTAAATCTGCAAAGTGTTATTCCATATGATTCATTCAAACTGTATACAGAAGTAGAGTATGTTATTTAGAGTTTCTTAAACTGAACAGTGATCCCTAAGTTGTTACTAACATATAATGAAATGCTATTTTTATTTTCTCATTTATTGTTTTAGTTAACAGATTACAATAAAATATGATATGTTAATTTCGGTATGCTGAATTTAAACTGCCCCAATTTGTGTTTATATAGTTCTGTTTAGGAATCTTTTAGTATACTGTAAACCATTTTATTAAGCTCAGTTTTCAACCTATTTAAGTGTTAAAAAACACTTGAATCACCAGGTTCTAATTGTATCTCACTGTAGTTCATTTATGAACAGATTATGTCAATAACATATATTAATGCACAAAGTTATATTAATGACTGTAAAGAACTTGTAAAAGAGCAAGAAGTCTCATTTTCATAGATGTAAATTGTTGAAAGGGAGGCAGAAGACATTTTTTGACTTCCTTTCATCTACTGATCTTTGTTATCCATCTACTTTAGCTCTTCTTCAGATTATGGCAGCTGCAGAGGCTGGAAGGGATGTTGCATATTTTACTTTTAATGATACTCAACTTATGAAAGATGTCCATGAGATGCACACATTTCTAACCCAAAGAAAAGTTACTATTGGTAAGTTCACACTTTTGCATTTTTGCATAAGTTACTATATATTGCATGCATTTGTTTTCGTAGTACTAGTTTGACCTTAATAATTAACATTTTTCTTTTTAATAAACCATGGGTAAATTGTCAGTGGATGTGTGAAATGGTTGAATGTGTTCAGGGTACCCTAAGTGGCAACTCTATCTTGGTGTGCTGATGTTTCTGCCTTATTTGGGAGATACCATTAAAAATAATTGGCAGCAACAGGGATTGATCATGTTGTATGATGATTTTAACCCCAATGAATCTATACTTTTTTGTTTTTGATTTTAGTACTGTAACTCAGGTGGGTAATTAGGTGTCCTGACACATTTGTGGCAGGGGACAGTAAGATACATGTTGTAATAGCTGTCCTCCTAGCACTCCTTTTCTATTCAGGTGTTAATTGTCACTGTAGACATCTGCCTCAATAGTCTTCTTTCCTTTTCACTCAGTCTTTTTACAGCCATAGGACCTCCATTGTCTTAAGTGTCTTTTGTTTATTGCTCTATTCTTTATATACATCCATGATAGAAAGTGTTGTGGTTAAAATAAGCAGGTTTGCTGTTTCTAAAACACTGTTAAACTAGAACTGCTTGTACAGTATTTTTAATGCTGTCATTAATATTGAAAAGCAAGAATACTGTACTTAATTCCTGTCTTTTGAAGCATCTATGAACTTTCTGAGCAGGAATGTTCCATTAGGAACTTTCTTTCTTTCTTTTCGGTCTGTGTTTTTTTTTTGTGAAGCACTTTCAGTTTTACTTTTTGTACGAAAATGCCATATAAAGCGTAATAGTTACACTGTGGAACTTTTGCAATATTGGTATCTCTGGTTCTTAATTTGGCTCAGGACTAGCTGCTTAAAGCACTTCATGATGATTGGTGTAAGTGCTACTGGGCGGTAGTCCCTGAGGTCTAAAACTGTGGCCTTCTTTATCTATATATAAAGTTTAGTCTTCTTCAAAGTACTCTCCATGTGAATGAATGCACTTGTCCCAATGGTTTTCCCACTGGTGGAAACATTTATGGAATTGCTGAAGAGGAATATTGTCCAATGCCTGTAGAGATTTATCTTTGACAACAACATTTATTTATATAGCACATTTTCATACAAATAATGTAGCTCATAGTGCTTTACATGATGAAGAAAGAGTAAAAAGACAAAGTAAGAATTAAAATAAGACAAGACTCATTAACATAGAATATTAGTAAGGTCAGATGGCCAGGAAGGACAGAAAAAAAAAAACTCCAGACAGCTGGAGAAAAAATAAAATCTGCAGGGGTTCCAGACCATGAGACCACCCAGCCCTCTCTGGGCATTCTTCCTAACATAAATGATCATTTATGATCATAAATGTCCTCATTGTATTCAGGGTTCTCATGGAAGGAATTGATGGTGATGGTCATGTGGACTTCTGGCCTTTAATCCATCATGAACATCATGGTGCTTTGATTAGGTGGTGGCGGTGGCGCAGGTCGTCACCACAGAAAACCGGGAAAAGAACAGAAGAGAGGGTAGGGATCAGTATGGATTTTGGAGCCACCATGAATAGTTGTGATAATATATTGAATATACAGAGCATCAGGAGTAAACTAAAATGAAGTTATGAGAAACCCATATTAAAGTAATGTGTTTTCAGCAGTGTTTTAAAGCGTTCCACTGTATTAGCCTGGCAAATTCCTATTGGTAGGCTGTTCCAGATTTTAGGTGCATAACAGCAGAAGGCCGCCTCACCACTTCTTATCAGTTTAGTTCTTGGAATTCTAAGCAGACATTCATTTGAAGATCTAAGGTTATGATTTGGAATATAAGGTGTCAGACATTTCAATATATAAGATGGAGCGAGATTATTTAAGGCTTTGTAAACCATAAGCAGTATTTTAAAGTAAATTCTGAATGACAAAGGTAACCAGTGTAGGGACATCAAAAATGAAGAAATGTGCTCGGATTTTCTTTTCTTAGTTAGGATTCTAGCAGCTGCATTCTTCACTAGATGCAAACAATTTGTCTTTTTTGGGTAGTCCTGAGAGGAGTGCGTTACAGTAATCTAGTCGACTGAAAACAAAAGCGTGAACTAATTTCTCAGTATCTTTCAATGATGTAAGAGGTCTGACTTTTGCTATATTTCTTAAGTAAAAAAATGCTGTCCTAGTGATCTGATTAATATGCAATTTAAAATTCAGGTCACAGTCAACAGTTACCCTAAATTCTTTACCTCCGTCTTGACTTTCAATCCTAATGCATAAAGTTTATTTCTAATAACCTCATTATATCCATTATTGCCAATCAGTAAAATTTCTGTTTTCTCTTTATTTAGCTTGAGAAAATTACTATTCATCCATTTAGAAACACAAGTAAGACATTGTGTTAGTGAAACAGTCGGGTTCATCAGGGGCTATTGACAAATACAGCTGCATGTCATCAGCATAGATGTGGTAGCTCACATTGTGCCCTGAGATAATCTGACCTAACAGAAACATGTAAATCGAAAAGAGCAGTGGACCCAGGATAGAGCCTTGTGGAACACCATATGGAATATCATGTGTCTTTGAGTTATAATAGCCACAACTAACAAAGAATTTTCTACCTGTCAGGTAGGATTCAAACCAATTTAAGACACTGCCAAAGAGGCTCACCCATTGACTAAGGCAATTTCTAAGAATATTGTGATTAATGGTATTAAATGCGCACTCAAATCTAAGAGGATGAGAACAGATAAAAGGCCTCTATCTGCATTTACCCGCAAGTCATTTATTACTTTAACAAGTGCAGTTTCTGTGCTGTGATTTGTTCTGAAACCCGACTGAAACTTATCAAGAATAGCATGTTTATTGAGCTGGTCATTTAGCTGCGTAATTACTGCCTTCTGTAGAATTTTACTTAAGAAAGGAAGGTTAGAAATGGGTCTAAAATTTTCAAAAGCAGAGGAGTCAAGATTATTTTTCTTTAGTAGGGGTTTAACGACATCTTTCTTAAGACAGTCTGGGAAGACCCCCGTATCTAATGACGAGTTTACTATGTCAAGAATACTATCAATTAGCACGCCTGATACCTCTTTGAAAAAAACTTATTGGTATTGGGTCAAGGATGCCGGTGGAGGGTCTCAGTTGAAAGGTCTCAGTTGAAAAATTATTTTATGTAAATCAGGTAAATCTATCCTGGTGAAAGAATTTAATTTGCTTAAAATGGAATACTGGGGTTTAAGAGGATCAGTATTGGGAGGATGTACTATATTATTTCTAATATCATAAATTTTTTGATTGAAAAATCCAGTGAAACTTGTGAGGCTATTGCTGTAAGTATTTTGGAGGCATTCCTTTGAGTTACCTGGGTTTAACAGACGATCAATCATAGAGAATAAGACTCTGGGATTACTAGCATTGTTATTTATAATTCTAGAGAAATAACCTTCAATATCTCATAGTGGATAGTTAGTTTAGTTTTTTTCCATTTACGCTCAGGTCACCGGCATTTTCTCTTTAAATCAGACACTCTTTGTGTCTTCCATGGTATAACAATGCTAGAAGATTTTTTAACTGCCTTTTCATGTGCAACTATGTCAGCAGCAGCTCTCACCTTAGCATTACATTTTTCTACCTTACTATTTACATTATCCTCGCTATTATAGTTAACAGTATAAACTGACTGGTTGCTTAGAATATTTGTAAGTTCTGAAGCTGCTGATGAATCGAAGAAGTATTTTTTAACAAAACGCTTCTCGTGAAAGTTTTTCTATCATTTCTATATTAAATAATAAAAGAAACTGGTCTGATAGACCAATATCAATGATCTGCTTCACATGAATTCTCAGTCCTTTAGTAATTACTAAGTCTAACGTATTATCTGCTTTATGTGTAGGCTAACTAACGAGCTGTCTCAAATCAAAAGAGTCCAGGAGGTTCATGAATTCTTTTACATTTGGGTCACACTGATTATCAGTATGAAAATCAAAGTCACCGGCTATTAGGAGTGTGTCATAGTTTGTAATTATAATTGACACCAAGTCTGAGAATTCCTCAAAGAAAGATGCATTGCATTTAGGAGGTCTATACACGGATAATACTAGAAACTGAGAAACTCCATGAATAACAATGGCAAGATACTCAAAGGACTTGAATTTACCAAAACTGACATCTCTACACTTTAACCGGCTCGAGTAAATGTTTGCTAATCCGCCACCTTTCTTTACTTGGGGATCCGCACGAGGAAAGCTGTAATTCGGAGGCGCAGATTCAATTAAAACAGCTGCACCATCTGAGCTAAGCCACATTTCACTTAGTGCAATAAAATCCATTTTCCTATCACTAATAAGATCGTTGATTAAAAACGTCTTGTTGGTTAAAGCTCTAACATTTAATAAAGCTATATTTAATGTTTTGGAGGAGCACCGCTGAATTTTCTGTGTGTTATGGGTACTTGAAATAGAAATTAGGTTATTTTTATTAGCGCCACTCTGTGCGTATTTTTTATTTAATCTATAATCTGTTTTTATAGATTTAATACATTGTTCATCTAAAGGTGTAATTGTAATTAAATTATTTGTGTTTATGCCACACTGCCTAGATTTTTTACATGCATTGAGATTAGTTATCAGAGTAGTAATGCAGTGCACTTTTGCAGAAGACTTTGTTAAAGAATTATCATGTTCTACCAAAGCATTACGGAAAGGGTTAGGAGTAGAAATAGACAGTCAAGTGATACAAATTACCTTAGCGATGTTTTCGGAGACGACCCGGGTGCCAAATCTATTTGGATGCAGACCATCCCACTTGAAGAAACACAGCCTCTCCCAGAAGAGGTCCCAGTTGTCTATGAACCAGATGTTTTAATTCTCACAGAAGCCTTTCAGCCAGTTGTTTAATCCCAGCAGACGACTGTAGTATTCCTTTGATCTTCTAACGAGAGGTAGTGGACCCGAGATGAAAATCCTTACAGACAGGGTCCTCTCATTCGTGGCTTTGATTAGTTCTGCAAAGTCAGCCTTAAGAATCTCTGACTGTCGGTGTCTCACATCTTCTACCCCGGCGTGTATTACAATAGATCCCTGTGCCCTGTTCTTGTGCTTCTCGTAGACTGGCGGCACACGTCTCATAACATCTCAGACACAAGCACCAGGAAAACAAGAAACAAAAGATTTCTGATTACGGCATGTGATGTTTAGATTTCGTACGATTGAATCACCAATCACGAATACATCACCCGGGGTTGAGGGCAAACTGAGGGCGCGGAGAGGGTCGAACCAGTTCTGGGTCGAGATGCTCGCTTGTGCCGATGGAGGTGTTCTAACCTTAAACCCCCGCCTGCATAGATGAAATAAGCCGAGGTCTTCATTGGTGGCATTGTCGCTCCGACGACATGGCATGGGGGTGAAGCTCGCTTGGCCTTGGAGGTGAGCGGCACAGTGTGGAGTCGATGTTACTGAAACTTGATGTGTTAAGTTGGTTTCAGATGACGGGGATGGTTTTTCCAGCAGCCAAGCCTTCAAATACCTTAGGTACCTCCGTCTGGACAGGAGTTTCTGGATCTGGTTGTTGAGAGCCTGGAGTTCTTTGACGATGACGTGATTCATCACACTGTCGGCCATTGTCTGCTTCTGCTTCCGCTTCGTGCCGTAGGAAAGAATGAGAGAGAGAGAGAAGTTAGAGTACAAACCTGAAACCTGACTTCCTCCACAGTACAAAAACGCTTTTCTTTAAGGTCTTTTTTCATATGCAGGAACAAGAAAAAAATGCATGGAGCAAGATCAGGCAAGTAGGGAAGGTGGCAAGAACTCCAAGACACACAAGTCAATCCAGAAATCTCTTCAATAGTCCGACGACGATCTTCATAAATTGCATTTTGAACTTTTTCAAGATTTTCGGCATTCCTAATTGTGTAAGGTCGGCCAGATCTTGGTTGGTCTTCAAGTGACATTTCCCCGTTTGAAACGTGAAAACCATTCGTAGATCTGTGTTTTACTCAAAGCTTCCTCTTTAAAAGCAGTTTCAAGCATCACTACAGTTTCAGCTGCTTTTTCCCCCAAGAGAAAACAAAATTTAACACAGATTCACTGTTGTTTATGATCACCCATCACAAAAAACGCAGAACATGTTTAATAAGCACCAAGAAAAACCGACACAGAATGGCGTATGAACAATAAAGAGCAACGCCACTTGGTACACTGCCACAAAATACTGTAAGTAGATTACTAGTACACATTACTGGTACACATTCCAGTTATTTTTGGGTACCCCCTTGTGTGTATATATTTTGACGGACTGCTGGTGCTCTTGCCAAGCTGGGACACCTGGGCAGCCCCCCTGGTTTGCATTAGGGCCACGGGACTGGAGCTTGGAAGCTCAACCCTGTTGGGGAACTTCCCCACCACCAGGGGGTGCCTGCATGATCCCTGAGCACCAGGAAGATCGGCAGGAAGCACCTAGAACACATCCGGGTGAAATATAAATGGGGCTACCTCACTCCATTCTGGGAGCCAGAGTCGGGAGATGGAGGACAGAGCTTACGAAGGGAGGAGTAGAGGCAGCAGAAGAAGAGAAAGATTATAGAGAAGAAAAGGACTGACTTATTGTTGGTGATTAGAGCACTGTGTAAGGTGCTGTGCTAGGAAAGAGAACAAGAAATAAAAAGAGTGAGTTTTGTAATAGTGCCTGTTGTGTCTCTCTGTTTTAGAATGGGTAGGTGGCACAGTACATATATGTGTGTATATATATATATGTGTGTGTGTGTGTGTGTATATATATATATATATATATATATTATACAGTGGTACCTCGGTATACCTCTGCTTTGGAATAAGTCCAACTTGGTATACGTCCTGTTTAGAGGCGAAATATTTTGCTTGGTATATGACCTGTGTTTGGAATACGACTCGTGTGCTAGAACAACACGTTTGGTATACCGGGCGCCTTCAAAAAAGGGCCCAGTTTTAACATGTACAGTAACCCCTCGCTATATCGCGCTTTGACTTTCGCAGCTTCACTCTATCGTGGATTTTATATGAAAGCATAACTAAATATACAGTGGTGTGAAAAACTATTTGCCCCCTTCCTGATTTCTTATTCTTTTGCATGTTTGTCACACAAAATGTTTCTGATCATCAAACACATATAACCATTAGTCAAATGTAACATATGTAAACACAAAATGCAGTTTTTAAATGATGGTTTTTATTATTTAGGGAGAAAAAAAATCCAAACCTACATGGCCCTGTGTGAAAAAGTAATTGTCACTTTGTTAAAAAATAACCTAACAGTGGTGTATCACACCTGAGTTCAATTTCCGTAGCCACCCCCAGGCCTGATTACTGCCACACCTGTTTCAATCAAGAAATCACTTAAATAAGAGCTGCCTGACACAGAGAAGTAGACCAAAAGCACCTCAAAAGCTAGACATCATGCCAAGATCCAAAGAAATTCAGGAACAAATGAGAACAGAAGTAATTGAGATCTATCAGTACGGTAAAGGTTATAAAGCCATTTCTAAAGCTTTGGGACTCCAGCAAACCACAGTGAGAGTCATTATCCACAAATGGCAAAAACATGGAACAGTGGTGAACATTCCCAGGAGTGGCCGGCCGACCAAAATTACCCCAAGAGCGCAGAGACGACTCATCCGAGAGGTCACAAAAGACCCCAGGACAACGTCTAAAGAACTCCAGGCCTCACTTGCATCTATTAAGGTCAGTGTTCACGACTCCACCATAAGAAAGAGACTGGGCAAAAACGGCCTGCATGGCAGATTTCCAAGATGCAAACCACTGTTAAGCAAAAAGAACATTAGGGCTCGTCTCAATTTTGCTAAGAAACATCTCAATGATTGCCAAGACTTTTGCGAAAATACCTTGTGGACTGATGAGATAAAAGTTAAACTTTTTGGAAGGCAAATGTCCTGTTACATCTGGCGTAAAAGGAACAAAGCATTTCAGAAAAAGAACATCATACCAACAGTAAAATATGGTGGTGGTAGTGTGATGGTCTGGGGTTGTTTTGCTGCTTCAGGACCTTGAAGGCTTGCTGTGATAGATGGAACCATGAATTCTACTGTCTACCAAAAAATCCTGAAGGAGAATGTCCGGCCATCTGTTCGTCAACTCAAGCTGAAGTGATCTTGGGTGCTGCAACAGGACAATGACCCAAAATACACCAGCAAATCCACCTCTGAATGGCTGAAGAAAAACAAAATGAAGACTTTGGAGTGGCCTAGTCAATGTCCTGACCTGAATCCAATTGAGATGCTATGGCATGACCTTAAAAAGGCGGTTCATGCTAGAAAACCCTCAAATAAAGCTGAATTACAACAATTCTGCAAAGATGAGTGTGCCAAAATTCCTCCAGAGCGCTGTAAAAGACTCATTACAAGTTATCGCAAACGCTTGATTGCAGTTATTGCTGCTAAGGGTGGCCCAACCAGTTATTAGGTTCAGGGGGCAATTACTTTTTCACACAGGGCATTGTAGGTTTGGATTTTTTTTTCTCCCTAAATAATAAAAACCATCATTTAAAAACTGCATTTTGTGTTTACTTGTGTTATATTTGACTAATGGTTAAATGTGTTTGATGATCAGAAACATTTTGTGTGACAAACATGCAAAAGAATAAGAAATCAGGAAGGGGGCAAATATTTTTTCACACCACTGTATAATGCAGATTTTTCGCTGCTTTTCGGGTTCTGTGGACAATGTGTCTTTTTACTTCCTGTACATGCTTCCTCAGTTGGTTTGCCCAGTTGATTTCATACAAGGGATGCTATTGGCGGATGACTGAGAAGCTAACCAATCAGAGCACGCAGTTAAGTTCCTGCGTGTTGAATGCAGTGTTAACCAGGAAGTCTCGTCTCGCTCATTCAGCATCAACGTGTTTCGCTGTGTAAAGAGTTAACTTTTGTGCTCTTTTGTGTTTATCTTTGTGCATAGTCAAGCCCTTCATTATGGCTCCAAAACGATCTGCTACTGCTTCAGGGGCCGTGCCCAAGTGCAAATGGAAGATGTTAATGATTGCCAAAAAGGTAAACGTTTTGGATTTGTTGAAGGCTACGATTCTTTTTATTTAAAAAAAGTAGGAAAGGAATATAAGATCTACGGCCACAGTGTCCTTTTAACCAGGGTGCAAAACGAGTTGTATGTGGATGTAATAAGGCAGTAGTCTGGATGGAATCTTCTTTAGGGATTTGGATTGAAGACTGCCAGAAGAAGAACAACGGCAGTGCTTTACAATCGCCTGAAGAGGCTCCTTTGGAAGAGCTGTAACGCTCTCTTTTGTTGTGCAGTAAAATTAAACTCATTGTTATCGGACAAGTCATTTTCATTTATTTCATCTAATTGCTTTTGTATTTATGTATTTTAGTATTAAGCAGTGTTTAAATTATTTTATACAACCCCATCAATGTATAATATGCCAATAACAATAGGATTTTTTTTCATGGGAACGAATTAATCATTTTCCCATTATTTCTTATGGGAAAAATTTGTTTGGTATAAGTCCTGTTTGGTATAAGTCCAAGGATCTAGAACGGATTAAGGACGTATACCAAGGTACCACTGTGTATGTATATGTGTGTGTATGTATATATATATATATATATATATGTGTGTGTTGTGAAGTATAGCGGCCCGGACACACACAGGCGGACACCGTTTGATCCATCACACCACGTTTATTTACACTATTTACAAAAGTGCACCGCCACCAACCCCCCAATTCCCTAAAGTCTAGGCTCTCACTAGCCACTGTCTTTTCAACACAACATACTCGGGCCTCTCCTCACCTCCACTGCCACGACCTTCTCCTCCTCCTCACCTGACTCCAGCCTTGATTGCAGGGTGGCGGCTCCTTAAGCAGGTGGCTGATTGGTGACCACACCCAGCCACCTGCCACAATATATTGGGGGTGAGGCACAAAAATAACCAGAATGGTGAAAAAAAAAAATATTAATGAATTACATCATTCTAAACATTGTCACCTTCTATATACTCCTCTTCCCAATCTCTATACTGCTCCATATGTATCTTCCATTGATTAAAACAGTGCTGGAATGTTCTTGCTTGAGGCTCTTCAACAGGCTTGCCGTTTTTGTCTTCGATGATCGAGAACAGTAATGTTTTTGTCAGTCAAAACTGCTTTAGGGAAAAAGAGAAAAGTCACGAGAAATTTGTTGATTCACTGTTCGATTTTTTTCACCCGACATTATCACGGCAAGTAGTGTAGCGATTGTTGTGCAAATACTGACTGGGCTATTCACAGGATATACCTAGCTGGTCAGCGGCAGTTTGAGAGGACGTGTAGAAGGGGATATAGTTCTATGATTCACATCTGGACGATCTCCAGATGGTTTTCCAGGAAAGTCCCAGGCCCAGTCCGGTTATTTTTGTGTCTCACTTCGTGTAAACATATATATCTCTCTATTTTAAAAAAGGCTTGGAAGGAGATGATACGTGATCTTCTCGGAAGACAATTTGACATCCCGCAAGAGACAATTTAACGTCACGCAAGATAAGGCAGTGAGACAAAAGGACAGCTGCTGTACAGGCTTTTAAATGATCGATGTGCAGCAAAACAAGCAGGACACGTAGCAGCAGCTGATATCAGACACCACTCCCCATATACATTTTTTACAGTCTTTGCAATCAGATATTTAGAATTTTGCAACTGAATAAAATATCTATCCTGTCTTAATATCAATGTTATTGTGTGGCAGAGTCTTAAGTTAAAATTCCAAGCTGATCATTATGTGGAGTTTGTATGTTCTCCCATTGTCTTTCCCATTCTTATAAAATTTTTAATCTTAGGTTGACCAGTAAATACTGTATACTGTACAGTTCATTAACTTACTGTTTGTGTGGTTTTCTTCTACAATTTAAATAGCATTCTACCCAGGTTTGATTCCTGCCTTGGACACATTTGTTTGTGGATAGACTGGGGCATCTCATAAAACTTAATGGTAAAGCAGTTAGGAAAATGGATAAATTAATGCATAGTCAGTTTTACCATAACGAAGACTATAAATGGCTTCAAAGTGACACAGTGGTTAGCTTTGATGCTTTGCAGCTTAAAATTCCTGTGTACAAATTACACCAGCACTACTTACGTATAGTTTGCACATTCTTCGCATATCTGAATGTGATTTCACCAGGTGCTCCTGCTCAAATGTATTCCCCCCAGGCCACACCCATAAACTTACCAAGTGCAAGTTAAGTTGATGCACTGGGTTTATGTGATTGTGCTCTGCAATTCAAAGCAGCGGAACCCCATCCTAATGCTGCAAAGGTAGGGTCTAGTCCACTGTGACACACAATTCACACATAACAAGCAATTCCAATACATATGTTTAAGATGTAAATATTTTAGCTAAAAGGTAATGAAGATATATTGTATAAGTATATCTTTATCATAAGAAATTATGATGTAAAAAGAACAGGTGTGACAAGATAGTAAAGAATTATATTTTTGGTTAGCAATGAGTTAAGAAATAGGGCAAGCTTGGCCAGATGTGAGTGGCAACCCATGCAATTCTCTGTTTATCTTTATGGAATTTTTGTAATATTTAAAATTTCTAACACATTTTTCATGTTTTTTTTTATTCATAGGAATCTAATAAGGTGCCTGTGTGCAAGTCCTAGATTAGCCTATTTGACTTTGTAGGATTTTTATTAATATTATACCCATGAGAACACAAAAATAGCATAATGAGATGTCTGATGTAAATCCCTTATGTTTTCTTTTTTTTCTCAACAGGAATTATTGCACAACTGCTTGATCAGTACTGTAATAATGTATGCCGGAACTGTCGTACACTCAAACCAGATGTTAGTCTGTATGCCTTCATTTACGACTCTCTGGATTTGCATTTAGCTTCCACAGATAGTGAGGAAGACATGGCTAAACCCAGAGGATGCAAAGAAAACATTTAATCATAGTGTTTTAAATTTGGTTGAAAATATTCTTTATAAAAATCCTTTTTGTCATTGAGTATGTTAGTCATGGACTATGTTTATAAGTTATGTTTAAAACAGAAAAGCTCTATATGTATAATTAATTTGTTTTCAGTCTTGGGTAATATGTTTTATTATTTGTTGATCAGTTTCCCTCAATATTCAGACTCTTTCAGAACTACCAAAATATGTATCTGCCCAAAACATGTATTTCTTAGATATCTTGTTAAGTAGAATTACTGCTATTTAAATTGAATTTACACACACATTAGTAATACTTAATCACTTTTGCTACTTGCTCACAGACCTTGAATAGAATAGGATAAGAAGAAAATGCACCGAACATTAAAATGTATTGTAAGTTTATTCATTGTAATATGAATTGATTATGTTGTTTTCATTTTACCTACACAGATTGTTATACTCTCATGTTTATTCAGTTCCCTGATTATGGCCGGTTGACATTTTTCCTTAATATATTGACAGATTCAGCTAAAAAATGCCTTCTTTGTCCATCAGAAATTGCAAAGTTTAAATTTTTTTTTGTCTTAAGTGCATTGTGTTCTCATAGAATACTAAATTAATGGTTTTTAAGGAGTTCTGTTAAATGATCTAAATTAAACTGATGCCACCTCCCCCCAATTCAAAGTTAGTAACTGAAAGAACCCAAAAAATATTTTAGATTACTGTATTTTAGGACCTACCATGTTATAAAAATGTACTGGTCTTGTCGTGGGGACTACCTAGTCATTGACAGAGGACTGTCCATTCAGGATCTCATCATTTTTTGTAGACGATGCTTCTTTGAAAATAAGAATTAGTAGAGTTAAGTAAACAAATCTATCAATAAATACATTTAGTTAGAAAACCTTAGATAGAACAGCTTGGCTGATTTTACCTAATATGCCGGCCACTTAGTTCATTCTAAATGGCCAGTCTAAGTAATCTGCATTCTGTCTAAATGAGCCAGAATACTCATTTGCAGTCTTTTCAAAGGATAATTTCATTCCCAGTGCTCAAACTCTGCATTTATTCTTGAGAGCAGGATTGATCATTGGGATTCCCTTGTTATTACATTTGGCCTGTTATTTGTAGAATGTCACTTGACATGTCCACTTTCAAAGGCCTTGACTGTTAGACAGGATGGGGCTTCTAAATTCCCAGTGACCCCACACATTAATTAATAGTGTTTCCTTCTTTTGCCATTGTGCCGCCTATTCATATTTTATTTTTACCTTAATTAGTGCCTTTTTCATGAATCGACCCATGACTAACCAGGTGTTTTTGTGACACTGTTGTAACATGCAAGTATGTTTAAGAAAGTTTAAATGTGTAAACAGTATATAGTTATTTGATCATTTTACTTTGGTGATTCAAGTAACACAAAGTTTAATAAAAGAATATATGTGTATAAACAATTAAATATTTTATGCAGTTCTTTATACCTGAATTTATATTCTTTTTACAGATACATCTAAATGATTTCCTCAGTATAGGCTATTAAAATGTGGGAGTTTGTAAAGAGTCCCCAATGCTTTTTTTCAAAATTATCAAATTGGTTAGCAGACTGTAAGTTCTGGTTTGTTAATGAAAAATTATTCTTAAAATACAAATTAACAGTTTGGATTAAATCTGTATCCTTCAAGTATTTTAATAGTTTTCTTCACAATTTATGTTCAGATGTATTGTTCTTGTACAGTATATAATACAAATCCATGCGACATATAAAACAGCATGTAAAGTTTGACATCATCCAGATTTGCTAAATTCTTTCAAATTGTTTGAGGTTTGCAATAAGAACATTCATTAATTTTGTATAATGTTATTGTAAGTTGCATTGCGTTTTTTATTATAGTTGAAAGATTATATTTTTTAAATGTATCTTTATTTTACAACTTTTGTCCTAAACTGTCCTCAGTATCTCCTTATTCCAATGTGTTTTGCACTTGCTTTTTTAAAGCAATAAAAATATATATTAAAAACACTATTGTATTAATTCAGCTTTTAGGATTGGATGGACAACACATTTTGCTTCTCCAAAGGCCATAGCTGTATTATCTTTTAAATAAAAATATTGTACAATAGACATACAAAAGTAGTTTTTGCTTTTATGATTTAGCTAGTTTTTCTCCTCAAATACTTGTCCAAAGTATGTATAAATTGCTGTAGTTTCCAATTTTTATGCAGCTATGTTAAAATGATTTATTCATTTGACATAATTTTACATAAAAACCTAAAACTAAATCTAACTACAATTAGCTCCAAAATCCTTATAATTTAAATGTTCATTACAAAATCTTTTTTTTCCTCAGTGTCTGCTTAATACATCTCACAACATGGAAGCAACTATAGGAGAATATGGCTTTTTTGTTGTTGTTTTTTTAAGGATAATTTCTTTCTGCTCACATTCTGTTTAGCTCTGATGAATATCTGATTGATCTTTTCTCAATCAATTAATACTTTGTTTCAAAAAATTTAAAATCACAAAGACAATTGAATTGGTGATTCTTTTAAGTTTTGGGTTTTTTTTTTTTATATATCTGTATTATTTACAGTATGTGGCACTTTTAATTTTTTTTGAAAAGCATGAGTGTACTCTACCGGTGTATTACATTACTGCAATATAAAATGGTGGTGCTGTTTTCCCTGGAAAAAAAAAAATCTGAAAAGTTGTCCATTATGTGTTTATATACCTCACGGAAAATAAAGGATCTAATTACCAAGTTTAGTGTATTTTTTTTAACTGCTAGAACATAAATTGCAATAGCACCAATAACCAGTACAATGGGGGATAATGTGATATCAGGGGTTTTGAACATGGCATAATTGTTGGGGCTGGTGTGAGTATTTCTGTAACTGCTGATCTTGTGAGTTTAATACATAATAGTCTCTAGAGTTTACTCAAAATGGTGGGAAAAACATCAAGTGAGTGGCAGTTCTATGGATTATAATGCCTTGTTGATGAGAGATGTCAGAGGAAAATGGCTAGAATGGTTCTAGTTGACAGAAAAGCTGTGGTAACTCAAGTAATCATTATTTACAACTGTGGCAAACAGAAAAGCATCTTAGAATCCACAACATGTTGAATATTCAAGTTGAGAGGCAGCAACAGCAGAGGAGCATGTTGGCTTCCACTCCCGACAGCCAAGAACATAAAACTGAGGCTGAAGTGAACTCAAGATCACCAAAAACTTGACAGTTGAATTCAGGAAAAATGTAGCCTGGTCTAATGAATCTTGATTTCTGCTGAGGGACACACATGGTAGGTTCAGAATTTGGCACCCGCAGTATGAATCTGTGCACCCAACCTACTTTGTATCAGCAGTCCAGGCTGGTGTTGGTTTAATGGTGTGGGGAATGTTTTTTGGCACACTTTGGGCCTGTTAATACCAATCAATCATCGCTTGAATGCCGCTACCTATTTGAGCATTGTTGCTGACCATATGCAACCCTTCTTAACCACAATTTACCCACCTGATATGAATTTTTTCAGCATGATAATGCACCATGTCACAAATGCAAAAGTCATCTCAGAATGTTTTCATGATCATGTCAATGTTCTTCAGTGGCCCTCTCAGTTACAAGATGTGAACCCAATAAATCACTTTCGGGATGTGGTACAAGTGGAGATTCACAGCCAGAATCTATAGAAATGGTGTAATGCAGTCTTGTCAACATCGACCAGAACCTCAAAGAGATGTTTCCAACATTTTGTGGAATCTATGCCACAAAGAACAGAGGCTGTTTTGAGAGCAAAAGGAGGCCTTACCCAGCATTAGTATAGTGTTCCTAATAATATGTTTAGTGAGCATGTAAACACTGGCAGAAATTAATGTGTAAAGCATGAAATAGTGCTAAAAGTACAAAATAGTCACATAAATACAGGTATGACAATTACAATATTTCCTACATACAAGATAATTAAAAAAAGAGTTAAACACCTACGAAAATGTACTACTCGGTAACTGCTGTACATACAGTAGACATAAAAAGTCAGTTCATTTGTCTTGCCCAAGGAGGAAATTTAGTTTTGATAGAAACTGAAAAATTATAGAAACAACACCCCTCCTTTACCACACACAAGAATTACAAAAAAAGAAAAAAAAGCTTCTGACTTGACTAATGATAAGAGTGTCATAGTGAAACATTGTACGGGCATGTTGCTGTAGGTATTAAAGAGCCCCAGTAGTGTTTATTGACATAATGTGCACTCCGTGTCAGAGTGTCACAGAGGCTGTGCCGCATTGTTCCTAATGATCATCGGTCCTGTCTTCCTGTAACTAAGCCTGCCTTCTTAATTAGCTTGTTGATTTAGTGGGCCTCTCTTGAAGTGAAGTTAACTGCCCAGGACTTAACAGCATACAAAAAAGCTCTAGTCTTCACAGAGTTGAAGATTATGAGAAAGTTGTCACAACCCACATTAAAGGTTGCACGGTCTCATAAGGACAAAAAGAGTCCATTCTTCCCTTTCTTACTTATGTAGTTTCTCTGTGTTACAAGATCAGTCTAAACTGTCATTGATGTGGGCCCACAGGTACTCTTAGCAGTGCACCACCTCTACATCTACTTCCTGATTAGTGAGCAGGCCTACAGCCTCTTTACTTTTGGTGTAGGTCAATAACCACTTGTTTGGTTTTGTTGATGTTGCAGACAATTCTCTTGCACCAAGAAAAAAATTCTCATCCTTCTTGTCACTAATACCGTATTAGTGCAGAATCATCAAAGAGGTTCTGTAAGTGATATGGCTTATTTATAGTCTGTAAGGATCCAACAAACCTAGTCTTAAACAAATTTGTAAAGAAACTTCCCCTGTTACTTCTTAATCTTATAAACAGTATGAGCACCTTATGGCACACGTCAGGCCTGTACACTAAGTGATCCTAGACCCTGTCACCATTACTGGTTCACACTGCAGCCAAGAGGTGCTCCCTCATTTCTTCAAGAGTCAAAATCTGAAAAATTATGAAAGGTAACTACTATATGCTCATACTTTATATTGGTAAGTATGCAAATACCTGTTTCCTTAATTTGATGTCCGTATAAGATAGGTCTTGCTTTTGGTGTTACAGTCTATCTTGTAAAAGTATCTGTAACATTAGGTTTTTGTTCCTGATGGTAGACATAATGTGGCATTAGAGTTGAGTTCTCAGTTCCCATTCCATGGACTGCTAAATTTCAACAGCCCAAATACTGTATGTGTGACCATAATTTTCTTGTTAAGACTTTCAGTTTATACCATGATGATGTAAATTGGTGAAAGCTTCCAAATGTTAATGTGATCAAGATTCTTCATCTAGCACTACACCAGGATGTTGTGGGCAAGTACTTATATTATATTCTTATGCTTTGTGCATCTTCTCTTCAGTTTAAAAGTCTGTAAATAGCTTGTACGACTATTTTTTATGAAGTGGGACTTTTCAAGACCATGGTTATGGCCTGATTGCTGCTATACCAGAGCTCCTTGGTTTTTCTCACCTTAGTGACCATACCTCAGTATTGTGAAGGTTCAGCAGGTTGACATCAGAACTGCAGCAGGCAAGAAAGGAGGGTCATGCAGAGTGGAAAGTCAATTCATCAAGTGCAACCAAGCAGGTAGAAACTAGCTAGAAACAATAAGTTAAACAACAAATAAAACTGAGAAGCAGCAGTCAGATGTCAACAGTGTTTCATTGAACAAAAAATCACAGAGTGGAGAGCACCACTGGTGCAATATGTTTGTGTCAGAGCTGGTCTCCAGGCCATGGCCCCTCAAAGACATCAACGTTGTTGCTTTTAATCCATTTCTGTGTAGCTTTTTAGCAATAAATGCTTTTCATTGTACCATAAGGTAGAATGACAATCTACTGAATTGAGCTGAATTAAATTAAACTAAATTAACTCCATGTTCTTGCTGTTTCTTGTTAAGCAGACAAGGTGATCAATACATGTTAAAGCAATCTTTTCTGACAGTTGGTTGTTTTAGAATTTGTCTTTCGCTTTTACAAGATTGGCATGAATTCTTCAAAAAAGAAAACAACTTTGGCTTATACAGGTGCCGGTCATAAAATTAGAATATCATGACAAAGTTGATTTATTTCAGTAATTCCATTCAAAAAGTGAAACTTGTATATTAGAGTCATTCATTACACACAGACTGATGTATTTCAAATGTTTATTTCTTTTAATTTTGATGATTATAACTGACAACTAATGAAAGTCCCAAATTCAGTATCTCGGAAAATTAGAATATTGTGAAAAGGTTCAATATTGAAGACACCTGGTGACACACTCTAATCAGCTAATTAACTCAAAACACCTGCAAAAGCCTTTAAATGGTCTCTCAGTCTAGTTCTGTAGGCTACACAATCATGGGGAAGACTGCTGACTTGACAGTTGTCCAAAAGACGACCATTGACACCTTGCACAAGGAGGGCAAGACACAAAAGGTCATTGCTAAAGAGGCTGGCTGTTCACAGAGCTCTGTGTCCAAGCACATATAGAGAGAGGCGAAGGAAAGACAAGATGTCGTAGAAAAAAGTGTACAAGCAATAGGGATAACCGCACCCTGGAGAGGATTGTGAAACAAAACCCATTCAAAACTGTGGGGGAGATTCACAAAGAGTGGACTGCAGCTGGAGTCAGTGCTTCAAGAACCACCACGCACAGACGTATGCAAGACATGGGTTTCAGCTGTCACATTCCTTGTGTCAAGCCACTCTTGAACAAGAGACAGCGTCTTGCCTGGGCTAAAGACAAAACTGCTGCTGAGTGTTCCAAAGTTATTTTCTCTGATGAAATTAAATTTTACATTTCCTTTGGAAATCAAGGTCCCAGAGTCTGGAGGAAGAGAGGAGAGGCACAGAATCCACGTTGCTTGAGGTCCAGTGTAAAGTTTCCACAGTCAGTGATGGTTTGGGGTGCCATGTCATCTGCTGGTGTTGGTCCATTGTGTTTTCTGAGGTCCAAGGTCAACGCAGCCATCTACCAGGAAGTTTTAGAGCACTTAATGCTTCCTACTGCTGATGAACTTTATGGAGATACAGATTTCATTTTCCAACAGGACCTGGCACCTACACACAGTGCCAAAACTACCAATACCTGGTTTTAGGACCATTGTATCCCTGTTCTTGATTGGCCAGCAAACTCACTTGACCTTACCCCCATAGAAAATCTATGGAGTATTGTGAAGAGTAAGATGCAATATGCCAGACCCAACAATTCAGATGAGCTGAAGGCCACAATCAGAGCAACATGGGCTCTCATAACACCTGAGCAGTGCCACAGACTGATCGACTCCATGCCACGCCACATTGCTGCAGTAATCCAGGCCAAAGGAGCCCCAACTAAATATTGAGTGCTGTACATGCTCATACTTTTCATGTTCATACCTTTCAGTTGGCCAACATTTCTAAAAATCCTTTTTTTGCATTGGTCTTAACTGATATTCTAATTTTCCGAGATACTGAATTTGGGACTTTCATTAGTTGTCAGTTATAATCATCAAAATTAAAAGAAATAAACATTTGAAATACATCAGTCTGTGTGTAATGAATGAATCTAATATACAAGTTTCACTTTTTGAATGGAATTACTGAAATAAATCAACTTTGTCATGATATTCTAATTTTATGACCGGCACCTGTATATGTTGCATGTGATCAGATTTATCACTATTTTGCCATTTTGTGTGTGTGTGTATTGTAATGGTGGGATTGCAGTCTTAGTATTTTATGATTTGCATTGTAGCTCACTGAAGCCTTTTTGGTTTTATACTATCAAAAGCAAAGCATTGCCAAAGTCACTGCCTTGACAATCAAAGAGGGGATGTTTAATGTTGAGTGGTATTTAATTTAGCAATCCTTTTTAAAAGTGTTTAGCTTAAAAAAACAAATTTCAACCTCAATTTCAATTTATTTTTGTATAGTGCAAACTCAGAGCTCTGTGACAGTTACACTGGTAAAAGACCATCACAACATTTACATGTTACATAATGCATACATATAAAATATACATACCGTATATACTCGCAGATAAGTCAGGACTTGATTTTACCATATAATTTCCGGTATTTTATAATGTTAGTTGTATAAGTCGAATGCGGAAAACTCAAGCTCTTGGTCCAAGAGACTATGATATGCTAACGCCCACCTGAGAGAGTAACCACGGAGCACAGGGCCTTCTATTTCGATGCGGGTGTGGCCATGCACTGATCAGCGTGTACTCCTAACCTCTCTATTGTGCCTACGTGACCACACAGTAATACTTGAACTATTCTGAAGCGACGATTATACTGTTAAATGTTTTTTGTATCTCACACCCCCATATACCTTTATCATAAGAGCATCCCTTATCTTCGATGGATCTTTCGATTAGAAGAAAATATGAGGCTGGTTTTAAGTTAAAAGTCATTAAAGTGACGAAAAAAAAAAGGGTAACTGCTGCTGCAACAAAATTTGATGCATTTGAGGAACTGATGTGAGAAGGCAAGAAAATATATAAAAAAAAAAAAATGTGTCACATTTTTGAACGAGTGCATAAGTCGTGGTCTGATTTTAAGATTGATTTTTTGCGTTTCAAGACCTGACTTATATGCGAGTATAAACGATAGTTTAAACACCTGGCAAAACAAAGCAGTTTCAAAATGACTATAATAACAGATAGATGTTGTTAGGATAGTTTTAATATTTTTCTTGAACAACAGCCAACAACAATAACATTTATTTATATAGCACCTTTTCATATAAGAAATATAGCTCAAAGTGCGTTACAAGATTAAAAAAATAGTTTTATGAAATGAAAAGCAAAAAAAGATTAGGCAATAATATTAAAGAGTAAGTAACAAAGAAAAAAGTACGGTCAGATGGCTGTGAGGACAGAAAAAAAAAAAAACAAAACAAAAACTCTGGGTTACGCTGGGAGAAAACAAAATCCGCATGGGTCCTGAGGCCAAAGGACCACCCAGCCCCCACTGGGCATTCAACCTAACATAGCTGGCCTAAATCTGTCCTCTTTGTTTTCAGGCATCGCATGGTAGGATTTGATGTTTTCAGTTCATCATCTCAGGGGGCTGCATGATGCCTTGATCATCAGGTGGTGGTGACGCAGATTGCCACCACAGAAGAACTGGGCAAGACAGCAGAGAATAGTGGGGATTAGTACAGAGAGTTCACAATGTAGGCATGATGCCCTGTGCACTAGCATCTCTACACACCTTCAAACTCCAGCCATCTGTAACGTACTGTACCTTCTACTTGTTCTTCCGGCGCCGCATCCGAGTGGCAGCCTTTCCAGCAGCTCCGTATATGACTTCATCTTTTTACCTTTTTATCTCTATTTTTCTCTATTTCACTGATCACTTCTACCACTTTCTTTTATGTGGAATAAAGGTGGTGATCAGCATGAGCTCAAGTGCTTGCAGAAGGAACTCCGAGTCCAGCTCAGGGCGGCGAAAGAGCAGTACAGGAGAAAGCTGGAGCAGAAGTTGCAGAACAACAGCATGAAGGAAGTGTGGGATGGGATGAAGATTATCACTTGCTGCAGCTCGAACGGGTGCCGCCATCGAGACAGACGTGGAGAGAGCAAACCAAATGAACAACTTCTTTAATAGGTTTGATCACAGTAACCCACTCTCACCTCGGAGTACTGCATCCTCCAACCATCCTTCTGCTGATACCAGCATAGGTGAGACATCCCCACCCACAATTACAGCAGCCCAGGTGAGCAGAGAGCTGAAAAGACTTTGTGCCAGCAAAGCAGCGGATCCAGATGGTGTATCGCCACGATTGCTGAAGGCCTGTGCGTTGGAACTGGGGAGTCCTCTACAGCGCATCTTCAACCTGAGCCTGGAACAGGGGAGAGTCCCAAGGCTTTGGAAAACATCTTGTATCACTCCTGTCCCAAAGGTATCACGTCCTAGTGAGCTGAATGACTTCCGGCCTGTTGCTCTGACGTCACATCTGATGAAGACCATGGAGCGGCTGCTGCTTCACCACCTGAGGCCACAGGTCCGCCACGCCCTCGACCCTCTGCAGTTCGCATACCAGGAGAAGGTGGGAGCGGAGGATGCCATCATCTATATGCTTCATCGATCCCTCTCCCACCTGGACAGAGGCAGTGGTGCTGTAAGAATTATGTTTTGGACTTCTCTAGCGCCTTCAACACCATCCAACCTCTGCTCCTTAGGGATAAGCTGACTGAGATGGGAGTAGATTCACACCTTGTGGCATGGATTGTGGACTATCTTACAGACAGACCTCAATATGTGCGTCTTGGGAACTGCAGGTCTGACATTGTGTGCAGCAATACAGGGCGCCGAGGGGACTGTACTTTCTCGGTCCTGTTCAATCTATATACATCAGACTTCCAATATGACTCGGAGTCCTGCCACGTGCAAAAGTTCGCTGATGACACTGCTATTGTGGGCTGCATCAGGAGTGGGCAGGAGGAGGAGTACAGGAACCTAATCAAAGACTTTGTTAAATGGTGCGACTCAAACCACTTACACCTTAACACCAGCAAGACCAAGGAGCTGGTGGTGGATTTTAGGAGGCCTAGGCCCCTCATGGACCCTGTGATCATCAGAGGTGACTGTGTGCAGAGGGTGCAGACCTTTAAATATCTGGGAGTGCAGCTGGATGACAAATTGGACTGGACTGCCAATACTGATGCTCTATGTAAGAAAGGTCAGAGCAGACTATACTTTCTGAGAAGGTTGGCATCCTTCAACATCTGCAGTAAGATGCTGCAGATGTTCTACCAGACGGTTGTGGCGAGTGCCTCTTCTACGGTGGTGTGCTGGGATGGCAGCATAAAGATGAAAGACGCCTCACGCCTGGACAAACTTGTTAAGAAGGCAGGCTCCATTGTAGGATTAAAGTTGGACAGTTTAACATCTGTGGCAGAGCGACGGGCACTAAGCAAACTCCTGTCAATCATGAAGAATCCACTGCATCCACTGAACATTATCATCTCCAAGCAGAGGAGTAGCTTCAGTGACAGACTTTTGTCACTGTCCTGCTCCACTGACAGACTGAGGAGATCGTTCCTCCCCCACACTATGCGACTCTTCAATTCCACCCGGGGGAGTAAATGCTAACATTAATTTTATTTTAATTTTTTCATTTTTATTACTATTTAATTTAATATTGTTTCTTTGTATCAGTATACTGCTGCTGGATTATGTGAATTTCCCCTTGGGATTAATAAAGTATCTATCTATCTATCTATCTGAACAGACCAGTGGTGGAATGATGGCAGCACAAACGTCAGAAAAAAGTTTTCAAAAGGTAAACAAAAAAGGATTTATTAATGAAACCAAAACTTAAAATCAGAGAGCTGTGTCAGCGGCCCGACTCCTTTCAGGTTCTTCTTGTAGACTGCTATCATGTAAGAATACTTATGTTGTTTCTTATGTTAACGTGTTAAAAATTCTTAAAGTATTTTAAAAAAGAAACATCTAAGACAAATAACCTCACTGGAGTCTGGTTTAAAAACCTTGAATAGATACAGTATGGGAAAATTCCCTGAAATATATTTCTGATTAAAACACGGTGTTAATCAGCCTGACTAGCTAAAGTACAGCTCTGTTTTGTATTATGGACATTTATTTTACTAAAACTACACAAAGTGAGAAAAAAAAATTGTCTCAGGCCTCAGTCTACAGTAACATTAAGAGTTAAAATGCAGCCCTCTACTCCTTGGGTTCGAAATTCTTGTACATTTTTTAAAAAAAAAACTTTAGAATGAAATTCTTTTGCTGATTCAATCAATATAAATCTCGATTGTTATCAGCAGAAGGTCAAGCGTTTTCTGTCAGGGTCAAAAGTGTTAGAGGTCTTTACTGGAGTGCATTCTCTATCTGGTCAGCGATATTAGAGTTTTGAATTAGTGTAATTGGGTTGAAACCCATCTCTAAAATTGAACTCCAAAACTAATTCCTTCACCATCCATTGGGAATTCTTACTCTAAGTGGTGATCATTAATTTAAAAAAAGTCCGCCTTTTGACACTTTTGAAAGTGTTATAAACATGTCTTTTTAGCATCTTTCCCTTTATGATCAATGTAAGTGATGATACTAATGACAGCGGCAGCAAATCAATCAGCCATGCTTTTTATTTCCTAGATTCTAATGGCATGAATAAATTCTGTATGGACATCTGGAAACCACAGGGAGTTATAAATGACATACCGTATCTGAAGTAGTCTAAATGCGGCACTTACACTAAATTTTACAATATTTATTGAGGTTTGTGCCTAGAATTTCTTTCTTTTGTAGACTACAGTAGCAGAATGCACCTAGTGTGTGTATTTAAAGGTATACAGTACAGGTATTACCTTCATCTGATTTTGCTTAAATGTGCTACATGATGCAAAAATGCAAGTAAAATTAACAAATTGAACTATTCCATAACTTAGATAACTTGAAATGGCATAAAATGGAAGAGAATCGCCAAAACTCTGCATTCTTTCTGCTACTGTATTTGTGGTGTGCTGTATTATTTGGTAATTTTGTGCTCATCTTGAATCGCTTGGCTTGGCTCAAGAAGTGTAAGGTGGTGCTGCTGCTACCTTATGGTGACAGAACTCAGGGTTAACTGTTTGTCTGGAGTTTGTGCAGTTTTCTCATGTCTGTTTGAGCTTTTCCCCCCAAATTCTCCAGTTCTTCTTCCGCATGCATGTTTGGTTAATTGAGGATTCAAGTCTGGTCAGATTTAGGTGTGTAACTGTGCCCAAAACATGAACTGGTAACATGTTCTGGGCTGGCACCAGCCTTAACTCTTGGAGGGCTGAATATTTTTTCCAAAAAACATAATTTCCGAAAAGCAAAGGTTTCACACAGAAATCAACATAAAACATCTGTTGCTGCATGCTGTGGCTGCCAGTTTGCCAAGAATGTGCGGCAGGCTGGGAACTGCAGCAGGCGCATTATCAAGGCATTTAGTTCTGCGACGGCTTCTTTCAGCCACATACTTAACACATTCATTTGATTATAAGCACCATTTGTGCTTATTTACAAAAAACTTCAGAGAGAATGTTACATTTCTGAAAAAGATGTTTTTGGTTCAGAGAGCGACAAACTGATTTGCCCGATGTGTGGAGGTGGAGTTTCTATTTCCCATGGAGGATGCAGAGATATTACCCAAAAAACATAAAGACACCAGAAAAAGTTAGTGTGCCAGGTAGACCAGGACTTGAAGCAAACACAGTTTATGCAAGAGTTGGGCTGTTCACATAGTATTCAATGGCACAAGTTAAATACGACATGAGTGGCTGTGTAGCACTTTCTAATTCAGCGATGTTATTGTATGTGCGTGCACCGTCTACGAGTGGTTGTGGATGGCATTGTAACACAGCAATAAGCTGCCAGCAAGTGCATAAGCTGCTGTTTACAAGCAATTAAATATCGTGCTATATGAGTGGCTTTGAATGCTGTATGTTGTACGTGTGAGCAGTATTAACGAGTTTGTGGACTGCATTGTAAAAATCGCTATCCCCTTACTCCTTGATCTCCAATAACCCCAACTTCCCCAACGAGTCTATTCCACATTCTTTCTGGGAGAATCTGGTTCCCCTATTTACATTAAGCTTAACAGCAGTGTTTCTTTCCACCTGTTACAGTTACAGATTCAATATATGCAATAACAGAGAACACATGATGTCTTTAGCCATCGAAACACCTTCACACCATTTGAAAATGATCACATCTTTGTGCTGCTCCCATCATGTACACTCCAATTACAGAAACATTATAAGCATCAAAACCTATCGGACATAAAATATAAATACACTCTGCTCCTTTCCACAGCTCAACAAGCCCTTATAAGTTGACGGTTCAAACATTTTTTTCGAAACCACTTTTGCACTTCAAAAATATAAGAAGTAATGATAAATCAGTTTGTAAAATCACATTTGTGAACGATCATTGGGAAGTGTTAGAGATCTGATTCTTGAGGATAATAAAAAGTCCTGCATCATCATGCCATGTTCTGTGAGTAGAAAGTGAAAGAAGACACTGTGTGGTTGACTTGCTCTGCCGCTGGATGGATCGTTATGCTTTGACCTTCAAGCACTAACAAGCTTTAAGTCTCATTTCAGACTCTGATGCATCTTTAGGGTTGTGATTGTCACGGCATCATCGGCAAAATTGGGGATTGTACTACCAGAACAGGCCTGGCAGATCAACAAAAGGTCTACATGGGTGAGGAAATGAGTCTGCTTTGTTTTCTTTCCACTAGAGATCTTTATTTAAATACTTGAGATATTTATTAATCAATGCATGTGAACACTTCCATACAGAACTAAACAAATCTCCTTTTTGTACCAATGACATGAATTTTCACTATTTTGTGAATTCTTTTGCAAAGCATAACTAACTGTGAGCTTTCAGTTTTGTGTGAATTATTTTGCTGATCACTATTAAAAAGTAATAAAACATGCAAATGAAAGCAAAAATGTCCACAACTAGTTATACAAAACATGACATGACACCATCTCATTGCTATATTCTATGGTAATGGTGGTTTTATTATCATGTCCTGCACTTTCACATCTCACGCCCTAGTGTGTGTGTGTGTGTGTGTGTGTGTGTATTGTCACTGTCCCTCCGCTTGTTCCCTGTACTGCCCCTCCAAGTCTCTGAATCGACTTTGAGAATGTCTACTCCTGTGTATTGCGTGCATTACGTAATTATGTGTCTTTCTGTTTTGGATTAAATGAACACGATGTAAGTCATGTGAGCCTGAATGGAGAAATGGTGGTGGCACCCTGAGTTTAGAAATCCCGTTTAAGTTTATGTATTAAACATTCCTATTTTGATTTCTAATATACCGAATTTTGTTTGGAAAACACTTCTACCAAACCATCTAATTCTTGATCAGTATCTACATATTAAGGGCATCTACTTAACTGTTGGGTGTTTCTTGGTTCTCCAGCTGGCATATTTTTACAGCTGGCATCCATACATTTCATTTGATAAACAGGATTTCTTCCTAAACCATTCAACACACACTCTGTTACAAGCTCAAAGGTAAAAATTGCCTTGCGTTTCATGGGGTTTAAAGGAAATTATGAGATTCTGTTAGAGCTGTCACATGCCAGATGGCTCCAGCTTTGGTACAGTAGTTTCCCCCTTGCAATAATGTGCTGCTCTACCAAATGGAATGCTGGTTAACATATCTTGAAAAACTGGACATCTGGTGCCGTCAAGAACAAAAGCAAGTGTAAGAATGACTGTCAAGTGAATGGGGCACAGTTTAGCACGCTGGCAAACATCTGACAGATTTAATTGGTGCGTCAGTCTAAGTTTCTGCCCGTGCGGCCCTGTAGAGACATCTCCCATATGGAGAAATGGCTTCTGGGTTGTCGACTTTTATTTACCATTACTTTCCTTGTATGACAATTGAAACTTATGTTTTGCTACTGTTCATTTATCTTTGTGTTAGGCGTCTTTAGTAAATTTCTTGCCGTGACTCAGCGGCTGCCCAGCTGACTACGTTCCGTGGGCTACGAGAGTCAAAACCTCCCAGGCCAGTAAGTAGGAGTATCCACATGGCTACAATCTGAGACCAGCAGCTGCAAAATATCCATGTTTTCATTTTTTCCATTTTTCAGCTTTCTTCCTCCTGTATGGGTTTCCCATGAATGCTCAAACACATCAAAGCCATGTCATTCATTTCATACCTCTTCACCAATTGTGGAGTCCAGTCCTTCTACAGAAAGACACATTTTGCATAACTTAAGAGCCAGACCTGCAGGGTATATGATTTTGATTAAACGCCTCTTAATCAGGTATCACTTGAATGAAAGGCCCTCAGCAGCTCCCACTGACACGTTCACGCAGATCCTGCTTTCACAAGATCAGAATGGCTTCTTTAAACCCAGCCGACATCAAAAACACCTTGGGCAGGAGCCCCGAGTTGACTTTCCAAGGCTACGCTGCTAGTCTGCTGTTTTATTTCTAACAGAGCCGCCCCCATGCCCGCGTCTGACCTTTTTAAAGCCATCTGTTTCAAGAGTTCCAGATTGAATGGTGCTGTCACAATTAATATTTGATTAAATGCAATTTGCTCCCCCTGCAAGACTATGCTACTGTAATTCAGCGCATGCTGGAGATAAATCATAATTAGAATATGGGGGAAGAAATGCACATCATCTAATCTGGATTACCTGTTTATGAGCGCAATGCAGGCATTTAACAGCACTGTGGCCTTTAGGAGTAAGAATAAGAAATGCAGAATGTCCGATCCACGAGTAAACCAATGCCACAGCCTCCTTTGCTTTTCTGCCTTGTCCTTTTTTAGCCACATGAAACTGTTCAGCTTCTCCCTGCTATTTGCTGCTAAATGATTCCTGTGAACTTGAGGATCTGATCCCATTACTGGAGATGCTGTTTTTTTTGTTTTTTTTTTTCCCTTCACATTCAGGCCAGGAAGCATCAGCAGCGGCACTACTGGTGATTATTGATCTTAAAGAAGGCAGGCCACATATGTTAAGCGACAGGGAGCTGGTTGGCACATCACAAGGCTGTCAGCGAGTCTAAGTGAAAATAAATACATAAAGAAAGTGATAGGCATGTGCATAGAGTGGAACAGGAAAAGCAAATGGGCTACATGTAGAAACAATAACCTTGACTTGGGTCCTAAATACAAATTCATCCTGAGCAGTCAGACAAATATCAATAACCTTTATCTGAAGAAGCACCATTCTGCAGTGGACACCATCACAAGGCATTTTTCAGGTCTGGTTGCTTCAAACCAATTATGAATGCATACTTTTTACAGTTGGTATATATGCAGCTTGCCTACAGCGATGTCCTCCACAGTTTAAGGGCCGTTGAGCCTGAACACGGATGTTTCTCCATCTCTCTTGCTTTGTAAAAACTGCGTTCTGACTTTCTAAATCTTAATCAGAGTTTGGGATCAATGGGTTACCCGTAAGACCCGAAAATAAACCCCATTTGCAAACTTGTTTAAAAGGCAGTCTTAATGAGTAATCGTCATATTTTCCATGCCACTTCAAGTCTTTTCTCAATAGGACACAGTTCTGAAAATGCCAGGTTTTATTAAAACAAAAAAGATAGCATAATAGATTTATAAAAATTAGGTGCCTTGAACTTAATGAAATAGCTATAGATATGAATTGAACTATATTGGTGTTTTCTCAGTGTTTTTTCCATAGGGTTTCAGAAACTGGGAGGACAACTGAAGACATGGAAACAGAGAAACGGGTACACTAGGTAAGCCAATGTGTTTTTTATTAATAAGCATGATGTTAAATATTTTAATACATTCGTTCTTTTGGGGATAAGGCGCTGGGTTAGACGTCATGCCGTTAGAACAGGAGTGTTTTGCGTTTAGAGTTAGGGTTAGTTTGTACTATTCTTGTGTTAAGAGAAAGTAAAGAATTTTGTGAGTGCATTTTGCCCACTAGAGAGAGCATACGTCATCTCAGGGATTCACCAGGACGCATCGGAGGTTGCAGGGGAGTAAAGAATAATGCCGAGATCACTCCTCGTCTTGTTTACCATGATGCTGATGTATTGGATGTTGGTTGTGCATGCAGGAAAGAATTCTGCTTTACTCTGTGCAACTGAAAATATGACTACTACCACCATCACTGCCACCACTACTAGTACTGCTACCACTGTCCACTAAGTTTTCTGACTGCTAATGAGCCATTTTACTTTGTTTTACATTGTAATGGGTTTAATGTTTACAAGGCATTCTGGAAGTCACTGCGTTTAATAGTTAGATATAATTTTGAGCACCACTGCTTTTTAAAGCCATTTTAACACTTTGTATGCTGCACTATAACAGAAGAAGCCCAACAACCCCCCAAACGTCTCCTAGATTTGTCTGCTGCCATGTTTAGTTTCGCTGGTTTGATTAACCTGTTCTGAGATTTTCCAGGTAAGGAAGACAAAGTCTCACTAATCATAGCATTGAAGAGTGGTGACATTTTGAATGTTGATTAGCATACGCACAATACATGTATGCTCTGTACATGTGACAATAAGGACCCTATGAATATCTATCTATGGCACACTTATTAGGATGGGGTGTTAATCGTGCAGTGAATTTTCACTTGTAGCAAACAGCAGCCAATTTGTCTTGTTCCATGTTTTATTAAAATGTGTTTCTTTTAAATTTATCTGTCCTTTCCAGTCCATTGCTGGAAGTTAAGACTAATTTGAATGGCATTACGGGAAAGTAAGCAAATTCACAATGTTTATTCCTTTCTTTATTATTTAAATTACCAAATTTAAAGTCTACCTAACCTAACCTAAGTTAGATATGAGTCATCTACAAGATCGGCACATTATTATATTTTTCTGTACAATTTCTTCTTTTGTCGAGGACTGAACCCCATATTGATTTTGACCTTTCTTGACTTTATATGTGTATGTGTGTGTATAAAGTATCTATCTATCTATCTATCTATCTATCTATCTATCTATCTATCTATATATATATATATATATATATATATATGCATTGTGGAAACCAGGGGTGCTCCAGCTGCCCCAACGCCTGACACAACAGACACAAACCAAAATGCAACACAGCACACAGTTTTATTCTACTTCCTCGTGGGAACAACTCTCACTCATTTCCCACTGTTACAGCACAGTTATAATGCACCGTCCCATACACACAATAAGTCGTCTCCTTTGTTTCACCTCCACTCCCTCTCTGGCAGGCTCCGTCCTCTTCATCCTGACTCTGGCTCCTTGAACGGAGTGAAGTGGCTCTTTTTATTCTACTCATGGGAGTGCTCTAGGTGGCTCATCACTATTACCTGAAATCACTCCCAGGTGTGGTGGAAATCCACTGTAGGACTCTGCAGCTCCCCCTGGTGGCCCCCACGGAAGACAAAAGGGCTGTACCAAACTTCAACTCCCAGTGTGCCCTGCAGGAATCTATGGTGCCACAGCTGTCCTGGATTGCTGCCCTCTAGTGTCCTGGGGAAGGTAGTGCCCTGTGGATATTGTCTCCCCCAGTCCTTCCATCCAGCTTGCATCCCGGCCAGTTAATGGCCATGGCCACCCATCACAATATATATGATTAGCCGTCCCCAGCAGCTCTTCCCATGTAGTAGTAAAACAGAACAGTGAGGAGGGTCCTGCCCGGCTCTCTACTCCTGACATCACACTTCCCCCTCCCCTCAGCCCACAGCCTCTGTCTTGGATTAGCACAAATATCTCGCTCCTACAAGTGAACTATGATACTTAGTGCACTGAGAGAAGTTGCAAAATCAATCAGAATGTTCAAGCAAATTCTAGATAAAAACCCGATCTAAATCCATTAAGTAGTTCTCTCATTTGCGGATGTAAGATACGCTCCGAGGCTGGCGTGTGAGTGACGAGCGCCCCGCCCCCTCCCCTCTGCCCGCTGCTTCTCTCTCGGATTCACGCAAATAAATCGGTACCGCAAGTGAATAGTTAGTGCGAAGAGAGAAGTCGCAAAATCAACTGGAATGTTCAAGCAAATTATAGAAAAAAAATGATTTAAATCCATTAAGTAGATCTCTCATGAAAAGTGGACAGACAGACAGAGGCTGGATTTTATATATATATATATATAGAGAGAGAGTTATAGTATCTGTCAAATAATACAAAGAGTACACGACACGTGTTTCAACCTTATTGGGGCTCATCAAGTGTACGCACTTTTGCATCCCCTTACATCAGCGCCTGAGGCGAAGCCTCTGCCATTGCTCCACGGTGGCTGGTTCACTTATTTAACAGGGTGAAGATCGGAGTACAGTATTACATTCTCAGTTCTGAATCACAATCTGATTGCAAAAGTGCTTACACCTGACAAACCCCAATAAGTGTGAAACACGTGTCGTGTACTCTTTATATTATTTGGCAGGTATGAATCTACATATCTCTGATCTGCTTCTTGCAACTGAGGGGATGTTCAGATGTTTGCCGACTGGCTGACCAACCACAAGCGTTACCTGGTAGGTAACCTTCTAAATAATCAGATTGCGATTCAGAAGTAGGAATATAATATATATACAGTATGTATATACTACTTCTTCCCTTATCTGTGTTTTAGTTTAATATGTTCACAACTTGTAGGCCAGACTTGTTGTTCAATGTGTATAACCCAAACATTCAGACTTGACATGCCATGCCATTACAAAAGCATTTCCACAAGAAAGTTGATCAGTCCAGCCCTGCTTTATGCTCCCTGTAATATGCAGAAGTGGGTGAAGGACACGTGAAGTGTGTTTTGTACAGAAATGTATGCCCAGTTCCACCTCCATGAGTAATGTAATGAATTAATGAGTAATGAATTTAGTCTCTGGTGGGCTGGCGCCCTGCCCAGGGTTTGTTTCCTGCCTTGTGCCCTGTGTTGGCTGGGATTGGCTCCAGCAGACCCCCGTGACCCTGTAGTTAGGATATAGCAGGTTGGATAATGGATGGATGGATGGACTTTTAGTGATTAATGCATGTATATATTGTGCAGTATATACCAAATCAAACACTGAATAAATCATTCCCAATACTTTTATTGAGGAAGCCCTGTTTGATGTTTCAGTTTTCTCTTTTATTATAGACAATTTGACACCAGTGAACATTTATACTGCATGCAAGCAGATGGCTGCGTTTGTTTTCTTTGGTTTGTTGTTTATATCTTAAGTTATTATCAGGACCCGACTGCAAGAAACATTTCTACTTACACTTGGTATTTTGAAATATCAGCGAGTCAATTTTGGAAAGCTTTTCAATCAAGTTTTGTAAATTACATCAAGCTAATACATTTCAACAACTTTGACATTTTGGATGTCAACTGACACAGACAGGCGTAAAAATATATATAAAGAATAAAATTACACAGGCTTAGTTACAGGAAGGGAAAATGAATGAAGACGTACCACTGTAGAAAATAAAAGGGATTAATCAATAAATGGTGGAAAAAGGGGCAGCCTGGGCACCACACTCTTGTGTTGTAGTCAGGGTTTAATTCCTGGCTCACGTTTCTTACCTTTCAAATGAATCTTTTGATGCTTATTTATTTATTACTTGACAAATATTTTTGATGAAGTTTTTGTTTCTTTTTATACTTTCATAAGTTTCATTTCATTCCCATCACCCTCACAGTAATGCTTGGACACTTAGGAGTCTCGTAACACACACTGCCGGAAATATCAATTGATAACTTGATACTCATACAAATAAGAACATAAAGAAAGTCACAGGCTAGAGGAGCTGCCGTCTGCTTTCTTTGGTTAGCAAGTTGCTGTGCCAAGGTCACCAGCTGGATGACACTACCAGGTGAGATCCCCAACGTATTGCAAGGGGACGATTTCCTTTTTGATTTTAACAATCTATTTAAAGGAGTGCAGGTGTCATTGGGAGCTTGTTTCGCTCTTTACTGTAGCTGTAAGGAACCTGCCAGTTTAATTGAAATACTGTATACTGTATTTAGTAGCATGGGCATAGCAGCTGGGCAGTTGCCCGGGGGCCCCATGCTAATCTATGTATGATGTGACTTGCTGAGTGGTTGTGTAGGTAGGGGTCCCAATACAATGCTTTGCCCGGGGGACTATAATGCTGTTAAGATGGCCGTGTTTAGTAGCTCTGGAAACCAGGGTTAGGTTCCCCATTCATTGTGTGCTGCTGTTTCCTGAAGCCTTGAATTCCCAAACTAGAACTTGCCATTTGGTCCTGAGTTAACTCCACTGTGGAGAGACTGTAATGCAGCTTAGGTAATTTGAGTAGTTGAACTGAATTTAGGTTATTCTCAATAAGATCCCAGGTGTGACTCTGACTGTACATAAATGAATGTTTTTGATGAGCCTTTTTGAAAACGTTCTTGCTTGTGTCATGATTACAGGCATCATTCGACTTTCTGGAGTGCATCATGAATCCCAAAACATTCAACTCACATGTCATGTACTCTTAAAAATAAAAAGGTGAACTTGTATTTCACATTTAAAAAGGGAATGGCACGGTGGTGAAATGGTAGAGCTGCCATCAAGCCTTGGGGGCTCCCAGTTGTGGAGTTTGCAGGGAGTCACCCCACCCTTTACCATGAGGGTTTCCTTCCACAGAACAAGGATGTGCAGGTTAGATGAAGTGACGTTGCTAAGCTGGCCCCTCGTGTGTGTGTGTGTGTATTCAACCTGCAATGGACTGTTGCTTTGTCCAAGAATTGTTCCTGCTTTGCACCCAATGCTTGCTGGGATAGACTCCAGCCTCCCCGTAAGATTAATGAGGCAACATCTATGTTCAATAATGCATCCATCCACCGAGGGTGTCTGGAGATCCTTGTTTGTGTGTTACTTAGCATTGCCTAATCTTATTTTTATATTTTTCTTTTTTCATCTTGTAAAGTACTTTCAGCTACATAATTTGTATAAAAACGTGCTATATAAATAAATGTTGTTGTTGTGTTACTCTCACATCTGCAGACGCACATCTTAGTACAGCAGCATAACAGGACACAGGAGTCGCACACACTGAACATTTCAAAATTACAGTGCGACCATAAAATACCTCACAATAACTAAAATCCTGACCTGGAACCAAGAAAAGTGAGAAATCTTGCATGTTGGGCACATACAAAAATTCTACTCCGTACTTCTAAACTTTTTATTTTTATATACTATATTATACTTGATTTCAGGCTTTTCATCGGATAGAGGGCTTCCTTTCATTGGATTGGCTGGTCCAGCGCTGACTCAGCTGTGGAATGGCCAATAGGGAGATGATAGCCGAGTTCTCCAGGGGCCTCATGTGTAAACGGTGCGTACGCACAGAAATGTCGCGTAAGAACTTTTCCACGTTCAAAACGCGATGTATAAAACCTACACTTGGCGTAAAGCCACGCACTTTTCCAAGGTACCTCATGCCTTGTCGTACGCAAGTTCTCCGCTCGGTTTTACAAACTGGCGGCACCCAGCGTCAAAGCAGTGCTACTGTTCTTGTGTGATTACTCATTATTTTCATGACGCGGCTTTATAAATACACAGAAACTAACGCATATTGTTTATTAGTGTAACGCATCTGATTGTAATTAACTCGTAACAATATAATGGTCCAGGGAATAGCCATAGTATTCCAAATACTAGAACTGCTTTAGCGTTGTTACTCTCACTGCACCTTCCTCTTCTTCTTCTTTCAGCTCCTCCCGTTAGGAGTTGCCACAGCGGATCATCTTTTTCCATATTTCTCTCACTGCACGACTCGGAGTATTTCTATCACTGTATCTGAGTGTGAATCACAGCAGCAGCTGATCGGAAAGAGAATTATCATATACAGCTTTAAGGACACGCTGTCTCAGCCACTGCAAAACGTTTTAAAGCCTTTCCTGTACAGACCTCGCGGTTCAGAAACAGTTTAATCCCAAGAACTTTAAATGCACTCAATCAATTGCTCCTTGTAGAACGGTTTGTACTTATAAGTACAATCACCCCACTGTAAACTTGCACTACAGTTATAATATCACAACCTGAGCCACTTTATAAAGCTCGTATTTACATATGATGACAATATCATTTTTAAGGTGAAATGCAGCAAAATATGTTTGTTAAATTATACACATAAAACTTTAACTTCATTTAAATAATCTATATTCTTCACTGGGAGTGTCGTGAAGGATAGAATAATTAAACATGTACTACGAAGATATTTCAATGTTCTTTAAAGCGTTTTGAAGAATCGGCGCTAAGCTTACAGATGGCTTAACGTCTATTACAGAGCTGATTGTATGGCGATCGGTTACTTGGGAAAGAAAAGCAAGGACTCTTGGGCGCACGCCAATATATACTGAATATAAAACTGAAAGAGAAAATAACAACACAGCTAAAAACGCAGCGACAAATTTCGACAAAAGATAAATGCTTGTCATGAGCACGAGGCTCATGAAACACATGTTTAATAATGTGCTTTAGCTCCTATCATCATGAAAATGACATCACGTATACATCTCAGTATTTTAGTTATTCAGAGAGCTGTAATATCACGAATGTAATGGACTCTGTGTCCAGTTGGAGGAAGAGAGCCAGTTTAAGAAGCAAGTAGTGATTCACACACATAGATCACATACGAGTAGAAGATCAAATACAAAACAAAGCATTTAACGTGCTACTTTAATTGCGATGTGATTTGAGAAACTGGTTAATTAAACGATTTTAAGATGAAGTTTATAATGTTCTACTAAATGACAAAATAAACTACGTGATTAAAGTAGAAATGTCGAGATTGAAGTTGACATTTCGTGCTTTTTCCCCACCGTGTGCCTTTTTTCTCTGTACCCTAATAAACTTTCATATGACACTCAGACAGTGGGCTTACAACTCTTCTTCTCACGGCGACTTTGATATGTGACTTCTTTTTTATTTCCGGCACTGTGCGATTTTGTGAATGTGAGCTTTCAAGTTTCTCCAACACGCTATGTCACTCGATCAACTTGATTTTGTTGATTATACCACGGTTTATTTGAACAAATAGTATGTTTTTCCTTTGCCTCCACTTGGTATTCGCTGAAATTCTTATATTTTCCCCCGTGCTTTTCCCATTGTCTTTTCACAGAAGGCTGCGCTTAAGGGCGATTTATATTGATTTGCATATTCAAAGAGGTGTAATTCTGGGAGGATTTGGGGCGTTACATAAAGCGCGTGCACGAGCGTTAGTTTTCACGCTGATCGGGATTTATGTAACGGAAGAACGTGGAAGTTGGAGTACGCACAGATTCCTGCATCTGGATTTTTCTGTGCGTAAGCACATTTCGGCTTTTGTGCTTACGCCATGTTATAGTGCGAGTTCTACGCACGGCGTTATACATGAGGCCCCAGGACTCTGAACAAATCCAAATTGTATTATGCGATGTCATCTACTGTTGATTTTTTTCTATTGCACTATTGTATTGTATTGAGGATTACTTGTGTTTTGTTCTGTTCTGTGTATTGTACTGTATTGTGTTGACTCCCTTCTTTATGACACCCACTGCATGCCCAGCCTACCTGCAAAGGGGTCTCTCTTTGAACTGCCTTTCCCAGGGTTTCTTCCATTTTTCCCTACAAGGGTTTTTTTTGGGAGTTTTTCCTTGTTTTCTTAGTAAATCAAGGCTGAGGGGCTGTCAAAAGGCAGGGCCTGTTAAAGCCCATTGCGGCAATTATTGTGTGATTTTAGGCTATACAAAAAATAGATTGTATTGTATTATATACAAAGTGTCTCTCAAAAAACAATAGATTTTAAAAAAGGATTTTGAGGCATAATTTCATTTCAACTGAACTTGTAGATTACGTTTTCAGTAGAGTATTTCTCACTCTGTCTAGTACATTACTAAAACCTCTGCCTTTAAATATCTGTGTCTGCCCTCACGGAGAAGGTAAGTGCGTCATGCATTGACAGACTACACAGTAATATTTTCAGCCTGCTTACCCGCAATAAGCCATAATAAATCATTTTAATTAAACAAAATATTAAAAGCTCTCTCATTTATAAAATTTAAACTACATGAATCAATTATCGACTAAGCCACTCAATGTCAAATACTTGCTTTCTCTGTTAAGGTATTTGTTTCAAATGAATACACCGTAACCTTAATGGCTTGATTTTTAAATGTATTGTTAAGTGACAAGGCAGCACTTTTTTTAAATGACTTTCACTAATCCAAAGGAGCTCCTTCACTTCTGCAGTTGTTTTCTGAAGAAGATTATTTTTACGATCTGATCAAATGGTGAAAATGAAACAAGTCACAGCCAGGCCAGGCCCCCTCTGTGAGTGCCAGTGGCCCAGATCGCAACACAAAGCCTACTCATTTTTTTGCAAGTAAAATATTGTGGCGCCCCAGAGGGACACACACCTCAGGTGGTGACAGGGAAATACCTGGAGAAGCCGACCAACTCCATGAGTAGTGTTTCACAGACACAGCACCTAGAGAGCACTTTCAGACATGTCACCCAAACTGCTAAAGCCCACTGGCCCCAATGCATGGTCACCAGTGAGCCTCAAATGTGCCCCCAGGCCATGGGCTGGCTCTCCAATCCGGGGGATAGTGTGGCATGCGGGTTACCTCTGAGTCTGGGTGTGAACAGTGAGGCGGAGCAGGCCGGTGTGTGTGAGCGGACAAAGGGCCATCGCGGCTGGGAGTGCGTCAAGCTGCAGAACTCCTGAGCGTCGTGGTGGCAGCAGCTGCTAAAGATGCCAACGGTCTTGTTCAAGGTCAGTGTAAGGCAACTGAATCCATTCCTCCGTCTCTCACACCCCTGGGTTGTTATGGTTTTTTTTTTTTATTTTTATTTTTTACCATATACTGTCAATATAGACTTTTATTCACACACTGCCCCTTTTATTAATAGTGATGATGCTACATTGCAACAATACATATTATTCATTAGTGAAATATAAAAGCATAACATTTTTATTCTTTTGTTTGTGGAAAGCTGTGTTACTTTTTCACAAGATATTCTTACAAATGGAGGACATCTAAATTAGATTTTTACCGTATATCAATTAAATGATCACAGGATTATGTATAGGGTTGTGTTGCTATCCTTACGGGAAAAACTTTGGTGGACACAGTGGAAGGAATATTGGGAAATAACAAAAATGTCCCCTCTGTTGTCTTCATCGTCGTGTGATACACTCAGAATTTATGTATATATAGCACTGGAGCAATTTATGATGTTTAATTTATTACTATAAAACCAGTCTCCTGCACTTTTTCAGGGTTGTGGGGTGATGCTTTATGTTATGTGGAAGTAAACACCACACAATGCAATATGAATGACTATAAGGTTTTCTATGTAACTTTTGTTTTGTCAACATTTGTCTCATGAACCTGGAGGCCCAAATCACACACGTCCCAATAAGTTCCAAAATTAATTCCAAAGAATGGCCACTAGGGGGCACATCACTGTCAAACCCCAGCTAATACGAGGGGAATTCAAATATATAAACAGGAATTTATGAGCTATGCTTTATTTATTGAATACAATGAAACAACTTACACGTTATTTTTCTATGTAGTCTCCTGCCACTGCAATACACGTGTTCCAGTGCCCAGGAAGCTTCTTAATCTCTGAAGAGTAGAAGTCTTTTGACTGCATGTTGACCCATCCTCGCACAGCGTCAATAGCCTCCTCATTCAGCTTGAATTGTTTCCCTCCTAAAAGTTCCATAAGTGGACCAAAGAGATGATAGTCCCTATCTGACTTGCATCAGTTATACACTCTAAACCAGTGTTTCCCAAACTCGGTCCTGGGGACCCCTTGTGGCTGCAGGTTTTTGTTCCAACCAGCTTCTGTTTTTAATTGAACTCCTGGGCTAATTAAGTGAACTGATATTTCCCAAGTTCTGTGTTTTGGGAACAATACAGAAATTAGAAAACTAAGTTTGCTAAAAAAATAATATTAAAATGTACCAAGCAGTTATATAGGAATAATGTTTTTTTTTTCTTTTTAACAGTGTTTTCATCTTGATTTTCATTCTACTTTTCAAGGTGTTCTAATTGTTTAATTAATCCATTAGTTACTAATCAGTGGGTCTGACGCTAAAGTAGTTACAGCCTTTGATTATTAAGTGCTGTTTGCCTGGGTGTCTGCTCTGCTTGTTTTAAATTGTCATTATTAAGATACAACGAAGGGGGAAAAACTGCACAGAGAAAGGGCAAAGTATAATGAAATAAACAAAACAGAGTTAAGCATTTAAATCTATAGCAAAAGAAGAAATACTTATAAATGTCTTATAAATGTAAAATCATACTGCTATGCTTTTCTGAATGTTGAATAAAAGAAAAAATAATACCAACTAATTAAATGATCTCAGTGTTATCAGGTGTTGTCACTGATTAGGAATCTGGTTGGAACAAAAACCTGCAGCCACAGGGGGTCTCCAGGACCGAGTTTGGGAAACACTGCTCTAGACTGACAGAGAGACACTCATCCCCAAACTGATTTTTAAATCTCGAATAAATCTGAGATGGAATGATTCCTTCATTTGTCAAAAATTGAAGAATATTGCGCTGTGCAACACTACTGTGAACCTCCTGCTCTGACATGTTGATTACAACTGACAGGAAGGGGGAAAGAGGAGCTAGCACTACTAACGACAAGTTCATATATGTGTGTGTTTGTCCATTGAGTCAGGTCTATCTTGCACTATTTACAAGAACAGAGCCTGAAAAATCCTGTTTATAATTGAACACCCCTCGTAATAAGGAATCTTTATAAAATAAACTTTATTCTCACAAAATACTCTTCAACCAGCAGTCAAGCTCTGTGGTGCACAAGAAGCAAAGGAATTGCCCAAAAACAACTAAGGCAATTCAATGTGAGCAATGTCCCAATACGGCAATTCAGAAATGTAATTGAACATCAAGCATGAAGATCAAAATTCCAAAAATATACCAAGGCACAACAACAGCAAAAAGACAATGAATTTACTGACTCTAGAATTTATACTCAACGATCCACCAGAAACTGTGGAAGACTTCGGGATTTATAGGCCCGAAGGCATTTCCTAGTGGTTATTGGCAGGTGGCCCTGCTTCTTGGGGGACCACCCATAAAACACACAGAACGTGACAAAGGCAGCTTATATACATAAACCAAACTAAAAAAAACAAGAATGATGCACATAAACAACATAAATGAAAGAATGAAAAATGAACAAAAGACACCTAAAACATGAATTTGAACAGCAGCCATGGGAGAAATCCTGCCTGAGACATGACATAGGTGTTATGAGCCGTCTGCTTTGAAGAAAAAGGAAGAGTCTGACACGACATTTATCGCAAGTAAATCATAGATTTCAAAAAGCTCCCAAGCTCAAGATGGGACATTTTATTTTCTTTCTTTCATCTTTTCCTGCTGCCAAGATTGAGTTATTTCTTCACTGATTACTTTGCACTGATTCACCACATAACTATGAAGGTTATATAATCCATGACCGTTAATCACTTTTTTTTAGCAATTTAAAGGGTAAAGCCGATGTCACATTATATGACTCCTACTCGGAGGGGATGTCAAACATAAAAACTCCAGTTGCTGATCTCAGTACAGGCACCGGTCAGATTACATGACTAGAAATCACAGGGTATGTCAAATTAGACGACAGAGTAATGACTTTCCAAAAGTTTCACATTTCCAAAGTATCCTAAGCTGTCTCCTTTTTCTGACAGGCAATAACATGCTGCCAGAGAGAGCTGATGCCCATGTGAAATCTTTACAAGTACAGCAAGTTTAGCCACAATCTCAGCCCCACTTTTTGTTTTTCATTTTATTGTGGTACATAAAACATGAGACATCAGACAGACTTGCTTCTCTTCTGTTTGCGACGTCCAAAACATTTGCATCCCTAATTTGTCATAGCTGCATTATATCCATTGAGTGCTGTGTTATAATTTCTGCTTTTCATAAATTATTTATGACTTTTCTAATTGCTTTTCTGGCAGTGTGTGTCGGGTTTTGACACTCAGTTAGATGTGATGTTTCTGGCATATTTGAAATGTTTATTTCTTTCTGCAAAGCCATTTTGTTCTACCAAGTGGATGCTGACATTTTTGGATCTTTGTAGTTGCTGCTTCTCAGGGAGCAGTCCCCAGAATACACCATGATGTGGACTTTTTAGTTAATGTACTGTATATAGTAATATTTTATAATTGATTACTAGTATATACTGCAGTGGATGGCCAGTTTCATATTCCGGCCCTCACCCCCAGGCCGCCAGGAGGAGCTCTCCCGAGAGCATGTACGGGCCCCGAATTCCAGCAGGGCCTCATGGATTATGTAGTTTTTATGCACAGCCCTGCTGGATACCTTGGGGGCCACCGGGAGTCGCTGTCGGGAGGTCAGTGGACTCATTTATGCCCTATGACCCAGAAGTTCGTCACATGAAGAACGACGGCTTCCGGGGTGAAGAAAAATACTATCTACCCTGACCCGGAAGGAATAAGGACTTGTGGACTGTTGGGCAGGAACACTTCCGGGTCAGGGAGTATAAAAGGACTGTGGGAGCTCCCAGACGGCGAGCTGAGCTGGGTGGTAGGAGGGCAACGCGTCTGGGAGCTGGAGGATTGGATTATTGAAGTATTTGTGATTGGTTAATGAATAGTGTGGAGTGAAGGGTGCTTGGTGCACGTAATTATTATAATAAAAATAATTATTGTTGGACTTTTACCCGGTGTTTGAAGTGGTACCTGAGGGTTCAAGGGAGCGATACTGCCCCCTACTGTCACAGTACATAAATGATGCTATAATAGAATGAAGTATTCTATTATCCATGAGGAATAGGATTGAATATAGGTCAAGGGTTAGCAACATAAATCTTAAGCACATGCGGTTTCTGCCTTGTCTTAGAGAAGCAACCAATTTAACTTTCCAAAGTTAGAATGACTGTGACGGGCTGGCGCCCTGCCCAGGGTTTGTTTCCTGCCTTGCGCCCGGTGTTGGCTGGGATTGGCACCACCAGCAGACCCCCATGATAGTTAGGATATAGTGGGTTGGATAATGGATGGATGGATAAAAGTTCGAATGAGGTAAATGAGTAATGAGCACCCCTCCAGAAAGCGGGAATAAACTGAAGAGTAAGCCCATACACCCCTCCTATGATGCTAAAATCAAAAGGACAATCCACTAAACACCCATCTTAATGAAGTGGCATTCAGAGTAATGGGAGAGTCGACATGAGTCAGGAATTACTGGTGACATTTGTTTATTGGAAGAGGCAATAAAATCCTGCATATCAGTAGTCAGATGATGTGATGTATTAGATAAGATGAATGTAATTCGAAAAAAGTATTAAAAGCAGATGAATTGCTTAATTGATTGCTCACTCCATGGACTGAGACATTTGTGCATAACTCATCTGGGCTCTGTGATTGCCTTCTTTGAAGACAGAGGAACGTTTTCTTCCATGACAGTGACCCGCTTGTTGGTGAGATCATCGAGATTGGTGGTTTCAAGGTCATCCTCAACAGTTCTGGGGTATCTGAATTTGAATGATAAATTTGTTGTTTCACTGTGACAAAAAAAAAAAAATAAAAAATCACTTTCCTTTTGCTCTTCTCTGTCTTTAAATCCTTTTTTTTTTTCTACTCCAATTTTTGGTCCTCGTTTGACTTTTGACGTGCGATCGTGTTGACTCTCAGTTTTGACCCTTGGCCTGTTCACTGACTACTGTCCTCCCGGTTGTTTTTCATTTTTCTTCTTCTGTCTCTTGTGAGTCAGTATGCATTGTTTGTCAGCTCTCATACTCAGAGCCCACTCTAATGAATTAACATTGGGGCTGATCATTCTCTGGCTATGTCAGATGACATGACTTGCGGTCACGGGAGTATGCCATGACTGCCCCCGACTCTCCAAGAAAATATAAATGAAGTCTATAACAGAAAAATCATGCAGTATGACGCGGCCTTAAGACTTGCCCTGTTAACATTTAAGTCCGGTTTTACTTACAGATGACAAATACAATTTTATAAATGTCTTTGCTGCCTTTTTCAAAATCAGCTTTTGCTACAGTATGGAGATCACCTTGTGCACACTTGTCAAATGATACCCAGTCCACAGAATGACGCATCACATTATGAGGTTATTGGCCCTGCCTGGGGTTTGTTTCCTGCCTTGTGCCCTGTGTTGGCTGAGATTGGCTCCACCAGACCCCCCGTGACCCTGTAGTTAGGATATAGCGGGTTGGATAATGGATGGCTGGATGGACCTGCCATCAACAAAAACCGCACAAAGCCACTCATCTTAGGTTTCTCACAGAAGATTTTGTCCACAAAAAGAAGCAAATACCTGCTATTTAAAAGACATTATTTGAATTACGAAAATAAAATGTACTAAATTTTAGCATGTCAATTACAAAAGTAGAAAAACTCCAGTGATATAATTGATGGCTTCACAAATTAGTAGACTAATGAAAGTAAATTAAAAAATGAAGAATTATTTCTCAATGCAGTATTTGTTTTAGTTTGCCCTGTGCCCTGAAGTTGCAATAAGGCCACTACCCTTCATGGGTGTCTTAAAAGGTGACAAAAGTCAGAAGAAATTTTCCGTTCAATATCCCCCAAGATTTAGGGGGCTAACTAGTCAACTCTGCCTGAACAGGGAACTTGTTAATCCAGCAGAAAAAGAGAAATTGAGAGCTTTAGTTATTTCAATCTGTTCAGAAGCTTAAATGAATCATATTCTGAAACCTGAACTGTTACTTTCCCAAATTCTTCCAGTAAACATCTGCTCTGCCTGTAAAGTATATTTTTTAGACATTTTGTTAAATAATCATTTGCTTCGATTAGCTTCTGTTTATTTCTCCTGTCACGTAGTTAACGTTTCCTGGAGCAGTGAAGTGTATTCAAGTTTGATTTGCACCTCATGCATGGCTGATTCCTGCCTGAGGTCCGATGCAGCGCTACTCTTCTAAATTGTTGGGCCTGAGAATGGAGCGATTTTTGATTTTTGCTAAGAAAATGAATTAGCTTGTCATTGGAGCATGACTTTTATTTCCCACCATCTGGGCTATGTTAATATAAACGGACTGTCCTCAGAACAGTCAAAATGTCAGATGTACCTACCATAAAGCATTCATGTTCTTTAAAGCCCTGTTCAAAGTCACTTGCATCTTTCTAGTCTTCATTTATTATAATGTCTCCTTTGGTTTAGACAGAAACACCCAGGAAGGAAAAATGACATGTCAGAAGCGGATTTAAAACAAGTGAGTTATAAAATAAGTCTTGACTTTTACATTGCACATTTAAAGTTTACAATGAAAGCCTCCCTGACAGTCCCGGAGCAGGATGACTCTTCCATATTGCTAGGAATTATCCCTAATATTCACGTCTCATTATCTGTGAGCGCCCCACTGCAGGAATGGCTTGTATCACCAAGAAACCTGTTGACAGCTGAGCTTCCTGACAGTGTTCAAAGGCCGGGCATTGCTGAATGGATTTGAAATCTTAATCTACAGCTCCCAGTGAAACAGTCTTCTTTGTTTTTCTTCATTTTGTTTTGGGCAGCATGCTAAATCAGATTAAAAACCTGTAATTTCCAAAGGTAATTGCAAAAGCTGATTACCAGAACAGGCAGTGTCTTTAAATGGTCATTCTTACATTTTCTAATATATTCCTGATTTATCAGGTCCTGTGTTTTATGGTGACATGAAAGACTCCAGCTGCTCAGATAATCAATATATAAAACTGCAATGCTAAACAAAGCAAGATAATAAGGCAATTTTTTAAATCTGTTTTTTTTTTTGGCCTGGTTTTGAAAATTGAATAAAGATGTTCCAGCAATGTTCTGATACTGCAAGGATTTATTTTGTCTAGATATTTGGCTCCAGGTGGTCTTAGTTTTATTTTGGGACACATGGCACCTCGGAATATAATATTTTAAAATGAACAATGTTTACAATAATTCAGAATCTAACAGTGACGGGAAAAATTGTGACTCTGTATTTCTACCAGCTGCTGAAATATAACAGAATTATAACTAGGGTTTGTTAAGGAAAGTCAAAAAATAATAACTGTATCATTTAGTGCTGTCTGTCATTTAAAGGTGTAAGTGAATTTGTTTGCTGCTTGGACATTCCCAGTCTGTTGATCCAAACCCCACCACACAATTCTCCCAGTAGTTGATCTCACTCTTCGTGGTGGTGCTTAATATTTCAAAGCAAAGGCACCCTGACTCTTGGCTTTTACTAGGCACACGTACCCGTCGCAGGTAATTAACTGTACTTTGAGTGATAGCATCATATGACAACAGCAGGTACCAAATAATCTTGTGACCTTCAGAGGGTGAACAGGCCAGATGGTAGAATTAACTGAGCACAGTTACCAGCAAGAAATGACTTGGGATCCCACCTCCCTCCATTGCATGTCTTCACATGGAGAGGTTGGCCGCCAAACTCAGGACTTTTCAGTCAGTAAGCAACAGTTTATCTTGTAGTGAGCCGACATTCAACTTCTACCGCAACTAGAAAGTTATCATATTACACAGCCTCTTACTCTCTTCTCTTTGTCGCAGGTTTGCTGTCTACAACTACAAACACATCCTGGTAGTGAGTATTAAACCCACCAGTATGAGTAGATCAGTGGGAATAACATCTTTTCTTGGACATTTACAAGCAACAGTGCCATGGATGTATCAAGACTTGGAGAGCACTCCATAGCCGTCATTTGGTCAGTAACTTGCATCAATGGAAAGAATAATCAAAAGCTGACATGTCTTATACACTCTCACAGGTGGCATTCAGTCAAGCAACAGAGCTCCTAAACAAAACACACATCTGTTCGTAATGTTTCATAACTGGGGCATGGCAGCCAATAAATCAGTTGAGTTCCTGTGATTCCACAGATACGCACAGCCATGGGCATCTTCTGTGTCCCGGGACATTGGAAGTCATAACCATGGATGGACTAGGGCAAAAGTGGACACAACAAGAAGTATGTTGCAAAAGTGTGAATTGTGTTTATTTAAATTCAACAAAGCCATTGCATTGATCTTCAATAATCTGTAAAACATCATCAATAAATGAAGTCAATAGGTAATCAGCTGAAACCAAAGATTAAAACGCAGTCAGAATCGGCACATCAACCTCGTTCCCAGTGCTCTCTCTCTGGTGGTCATCTCCCCTGCTCATCCATCTGGTCAGCGTGGTATGGCTAAGACACAGGTGGAGGCAGTCCATAATCTGGCTCCTGCCCCAGCCTCCTTCTATCAGCGTCCTCTGGATCACACCGAGCCTGGCTTTATTATGCTGCATTTCCGTTGTTACCCACAGGACCCTTGGAGTCCTCGATCTCTCATGCTCCAACCGCTCAACAAGGTTTGATCCTCCCCTCAAACTCCCTTCCTTTTGCTTCACTGTAGGGCATCTCCAACTGCTTAACTTCCTTTCCATTACACTACCTCCACTGCCTAACTCTGCTCTCTCAATCTTTCTTGTCCTTGATTTTACTTGTTTGTCTTAGTTTTTTGTTATTACCCTCTGAACTACTCAGAACGTTTCTTTTAGCATGAGAGTGTAGGTGCTTCCCTAACAAGTCCTGGGGCGTTAATGAGGGATGGCTGTGCTGACTGGACTCGTGCACAAGAATGAGCAATCAGCCAGTTCCCTCACTGAGTACCATTTCCTCAATGTTTTTCTTCTGCACTCCTATGCAGTACACATGAAGTTTGAGCTGGCCTAAATCCTGCCTTTGCTCACATCTGCTGATCACTCCACAGACCATGGACACACTCCACCACAACTCCCCTGCTATCCATGGATAGGAAGGTATGTTTTAAGGTACATAAACCCTAGAGGACTGGAAAAGCATTGTTTGTTCAGATGTATCTCAATTCCTTTTAAAACAAGCAAATGTGAGGACAAGCTACGCTGAAATGCCCATTACTGTATTTCATCCATCTATGAGTTAACCATTGAGGTGACTGCTGAGTAGGCCTATCTTATACTCAGGGTGGTGTTTCATGGCACACTCTGGGTCCTTTGACATATGTCTTGTAAAACGTGTAAATGCCGCAGGTTATGTGAAAATTGTTGAAGATCAGCTATATTCTTTTGTGGGCAGCAGTGTGCACCTCCACAGGATAAAGCCAAATACCAGATGGCTACAAATGCCTTCATCAGAGCACGATAGTGAATCCATCTTAAGGTCTTTCATGCAACAAATGTCATTGTAATCAAGCATCTGAGTGATGAGACAGTGCAAGGTATTCAGAGTAGAGGTCAACCACTGAATTGGTAACTACCATGCACCAAACCTGTCAACATTAGTTCTTTTGTACTAGACTTGGTCTTTGAATGAACATACTGGTTACTGACATTAAATAACAAATCCTTTTAAAGCATATGTAATGCATGCTACATTTTATATTGCATACCACAACAGTCTGGAACATTCATCTTAACTTAATTTAAATGGCTGCTCTTTTTGGGAAATATCCTATCAGTAAACTGTTTCTGCCAAACGGTCATGACGACAACCAGCCAATGACTGACTTGGTAGATGATGCCAAGCACCTCCCATTCATTGGTTCACTCTGACTGAGTAACTGTTACCATTGCAGTACATACACTGACTGACTGACTGAATGAGCCAGTATGCCCCCTACTGATCTGGAGAACCATTGCAAGTTCGTTCATGAACTGCAGACAAGAGACTCGCAGTACAGTTCACTGAAAGAATCAGTTTGCGTACTGAACCAAGGAATGAACCGTGCAGTACATTGAATCTTAGTTCAGTTCAGTTTACTGTTGCTATATGTATGAGAGATTGCATCAGACAGTTTTATCGTGATGTGTGCACCGTTCTAAGGTTCTAATTGTACAATTGTTTCTTTTTTCTATTTATTGATGAAATTGTATTTATTGTCAGAATTCAATATATTCACAGTTATTATTATTATTATTATTATTCTGGGACCTTTACTGTTTTCACTTTACATGCTTCCACTTGGATCTCTCATTAGGAAACATAATGTTAATTTTCACTCGTATGCAGATGAAACCCAGTTATACCTTTCATTTAGATCAAATGAAGTTTCTCCAAAGTTGTCTTTAATTAGTTGTGTTGTTGAATTAAAAGAGTGGATGGATGAGAACTACTTGTCTTTAAACACAGATAAAACAGAGATGTTAATTGTTGGAGGGAATGACGCTGATCACAACAATATTTTGTCATCATTCAAGTCAGTTGGAATGACCATTGATTTTACTGAATCAGCTTAGCCAGCAATCTAGGAGTTATCTTTGACTCTAGCATGTCATTTAAAGTGCACATTACAAAATTGTCCAAATCATGTTTCTTCCATCTTAAAAATGTTGGGAAATTAAAGCGCTTTCTAAATAAACAGGATTCTGAGAAATTAATTCATGCATTCATTTCTAGTAGGATTGACTACTGCAATGCGGTGTTCACTGGATATTCAAACTGGTCTTTATACAGCCTCCAGTTAATCCAAAATGCTGCTGCAAGAATTATTACAAGAACAAGAAAATACAAACACATAACTCCAGTTCTTAAATCTTTACACTGGCTCCCAGTTAAGTTTAGGGCAGATTTCAAAATCCTCCTTTTAACATATAAAGCATTAAATGGCCAAGGTCCGGCTTACTTGTCTGCCTTACAAACCAGAGCGCATATTAAGATCTCAAGATGCTGGTCTGCTTATTATTGCAAGAATTAATAAAATGACAGTGGGAGGTCAAGCTTTTAGTCACAGGGCCCCTAAACTGTGGAATGGTCTGCCTGCTTTTAGAAGAGATGCCCCTTCGGTCTCAGCTTTTAAACCGCGGCTGAAGACTCACTACTTCAGTTTAGCATATCCTGACTAGAGCTGCTGATTAACTGTACAGACTGCATCTCTGTTGTTAGTCATTAGCACTAAAACATAAGTAACATGATAATTATATTTGAATACTAACCCTCATCTATTCTATTTCTCTTCTCGGTACTCAAATGTGGCACTTGGTGCCACTGCCCTCTTGCCAGGTGGTTTTGCCTTCCTAAGGTAGAGTCATCTCTGATGGAGGATCACAGGAATCATCGGGTAGAGGGGTCCTTTCATCGGATTGGCTGACCCAGCACTATCCCAGCTGTGGAATGGCCAATTGGGAGAGGCACCTTGATGTCTGAAGTCTCCAGGACTCTGAACAAATCCAAATTTCATCTACTGTTAAATTCTTCTTCGTAATTGTAATATTTTTATACTGTATTGAGGATTGCTTCTGTTCTGTGTATTATATTGTATTGACCCCCTTCTCTTTGACACCCACTGGATACCAAACCTACCTGGAAAGGGTCTCTCTCTTTGAACTGCCTTTCCCAAGGTTTCTTCAATTTTTTTCCCTACAAGGTTTTTTTGAAGGAGTTTTTTCATGTCTTCCTACAGAGTCAAGGCCGGGGGGCTGTCAAGAGGCAGGGCCTGTTAAAGCCGATTGCGGCACTTCTGGTGTGACTTTGGGCTATAACAAAAAATAAATTGTATCGCATTGTATTGTATTCTGTGTAAATTTTGTCGCTTGCTTTTCATACTGTTTATCTTGTTTGGTAGTTAAAGTTGTTACACTGTTATGATACTATTCTAGATTTTAAACTAGAATATACCTTATTGTTGTTTTTGAAGTGAGCGAATCAGTGATTCAAAGATTCAGTTTGGTGAATTGAAAGAAATTAATCGAGTCACTAAAAAGAATTGTTTGGAAATTACTAAGTCAACATGAACTAGCATCAATTTCCTCCACTTTTGACATCTTGTGGAGCCCCTGAGCCTACAAATTCAAAGGTTTTTTAAAGGGAAAATAGGGAGAAAGTCACTTTCAGGTAGGTAAAGTGTCCAGTTAATTTATGTTTTATATGTTGTCTGATTTAATAACGGTCAATAACTGTGATAAATTTTCGGGTGCCAACCTGGCTGTCCTTGTTTACTTCAAAAACTGCACTTAATGGCGCAATCACAAACAGAAATGTTGCCTTCTGATGTTCTAACAAAAAAACTGCTGCCTATCATGGCTTCTGATTACAGCTTGACGGAACTCCATCTCTCCGGCTCTCTCGTCAACATGTGACGCCTCCTTCCAGCCAGCTGGGCTTTTATGGTCCCTGAGCCAGAAGGGGCGGAGTCTGTTGTGCTCACTGGGCTGTTTCTTGGAACTGTGGAGGCAAAAGAAGATAACACAGTTAACGGCCTGCAGTGGTATTACATACCTGGGCGGGACCTGGATGATAATCCGCTAATACACATGCATGACGGTTGACATGTGTCATGTACCTCCCTCAGCAGAACTTGGCTGGGATTCTCAGTTATCTACCGAAAAATCCAAAGTATGAGGTGTTATGGTATTAACAAAGGATTCTGATACTTTCTGCAAATTCCAGCTCTCAATAAATTCTCTAAAATAAAAATCCTGTCTTAGCTATTATCACTGCTTTCTTTTGGTTCTTCATGCAATCATTTTACTCTTAAACATCCAGTGAGTCAGTGTAGCTTAAATGCGATTTATCCGGTGAGATAGCAATGTTCTTCAAGGGTAAGGATGTAATATTATAAAATGCGAATCTCCATTTCATAATGCTGACATTGATAAATTTAATGGAAAAAATTGAATCAATAGAGAATCCTTTCTTGTAGGGGATAAAGTAACAGAGAATGATCTAGAAAAGAAAAAAAGAAATAAAAGAAAAGATCACGCCAGATAAAGAATGTTTTTTTTAATGCTAGGGTCTGGCAAATCAGAAAGTAAATCATCTCGAAAGTCATAAATGCTTTTAAAAGATTTAATTATTTTTAAAGACCAAGTACTTTCTGACAGGTAATATAAAATCATGAGCACTTTTGTGGATTAGACTGCCCACATTTTTCATCATGAAAGTGACACTTTCTTTATCCCTTTACGTGAATACCTTCTATGGGGTCATAATGTGTGCCTAGAGCTAGTAATACTTTTATTTAATTTGCTGAGAGAAGCAAACGTCTTCAAGGCAGCGTGGTGGAGCAGTGGGCCGCAGTGATTAGCACTGCTACCTTGCTGTTCTGGGCGTGATGTCTGAGCATCTTCAGAGGCTTACTCTCCATAATCAAGTGTGCCTCTGACATTAAGTTAACCTGATGATGTCAAACAGGATGAGGCCCTACAATCTTGGACTCGTTTAAATACATTAGGTTGAATAATGGATAGATGGATGGATGGATACAAATGTCTACTGTGCATTGAACAAGTAGGTGCAAATGCACTATAAAAAATGATTCAAGTAGAACTTTAATTCAAAACACCTGAAAGTGCCATCAAAGACGTCAATATGCAAAGACTGGAGAATTGCTGAGGCTCAAGTTCTCTTGATAAGAGGAAAGTGGGAAATTTATTTTTGAATTCTCATGAAGACAGGTTTAGTTGTTCATCTGCCTTTTCTCATAGTTAAGACACTTTCCATCCAAGCGTCGAAGCTGACCAACTGGAGTGTTTGACTCTTAGCATGAACAGTTAGGAGATCTTTATTTGTACAAAGCAGAAAACAGCCCAAATGATTGGGACTGGCATCAAGATTACTGGGATTCTTTGGACTCGGTAGCACGCTTAAATGGAGTGTCCTATCATGGACACCCAGGTGGTCCCTCATATCTGTTCTTTGGAGATTTTATTGTCTGGTAGGAGGTACTACGCTGTGCTATAGCAGTGAGCGTTCTTTTGTAAAACTGGAAATCTGTAGTTGACCAGGCACAAGTGTATCAATCCACGTCACTTGCTTAACAATTTGCTTTTTGGAGCTACCACACGTAGTCCATCTTTTAGCTGTATCCTTGGGTTACTGAGAAATGTTCAAGCTCATAGGGGTCACATTTATAAAACATTGCCTGGATTAGAGTGTGAAAATATGCATATGTAAAAAAAATCTGATGTATAAAACCTGGTGAACGCACATTTGTACACAATGTACCCCTCAACCATCTTGTAAATGTGTGTACGTGAATGTACCATGAAACCCATCTGCTTGCCACCTGTTATCAGAAGGATTATTCTGATATTTGTGCTCCTTTCTGAGGTGAATTTCTAGATATTAGACATTAGGCCTTGTTTATAGTCTGTAGTTTTATTTGGTGCTGATACCCCGCTGTTTTGGTTATCGCAGGTGCCACCGTTTTCTGCTTCCTGTCTCTAGGGAGGCTTTGATGTTGGGGGGGTTGGATCATACAGGGCACGAGCCAGAAACAAATTTGCGCCAAGTTAAAAGGTTATCTTATGCAGCATTTTGCTCTCTGAGTTCACAGATAAGTTCTTATGTGCCTTTTTGTTGTGTTAGCAAAAGTTCGACTTCTTATAACTTTGCAAGATGCTGAGAAATTAGTTCACTCTTTGTTTTCAGTCGACTAGATTACTGTAACGCACTCCTCTCAGGACTACTCAACTAAGACATCAATCGATTGCAACGAGTGCAGAATGCAGCTGCTAGAATCCTAACTAGGCAAAGAAAATCCAAACACATCTCTCCAGTTCTGATGGCACTAAATTGGTTACCTGTGTCGTTTAGAATTGACCTTAAAATACTGCTTATGGTTTACGAAGCCTTAAATAATCTCGCGCCATCCTATATTTCAGAATGTCTTGCACTCCAAATCGTAACCTTAGATCTTCAATTGAGTGTCTGCTTATTACTCCAAGAGCTAAACTTAAAAGAAGTGGTGAGGCGGCCTTCGCACCTAAAATCTGGAATAGCTTACCGATAGAAATTCGCCAGGCTGATACGCTGGAGCACTTTAAAAAACTGCTAAAAACTCGTTATTTTAACATGGCTTTCTCATAGCTTTATTTTAGTTTAATCCCGATATTCTGTATATGCATTTAATTATCATCATTCATGATGGCTCCAACCTCCATAGTAACCCCTACTTTCTCTTCTGTTCTTTTTCCAGTTTTCTGTGGTGGTGATCTGCACCACCATCATATGATCAAAGCACCGTGATGTCCCTACATTGATGGATTAAAGGCCAGATGTCCACATGACCATCATCATCATCTAATTCTTCCACGTGAACCCTGAATACCATGAGGACTGATTGAGATCATTTATGTTAGGTAGAATGCCTAGGGTGGGCTGGGGGGTCTTGTGGCCTTGGAACCCCTGCAGATTTTGTTTTTGTTTTCTCCAGCCATCTGGAGTTATTTTTTTGTTTTTGTTTTTTCTGTCGCCCCTGACCTTACTTTTATTCTTTGTTAATTAGTACTGCCTAATTTTATTTCCGTATTCTGTCCTTTTTCTCTTTCTTCATCCTGTAAAGCACTTTGAACTACATCTCTAGTATGAAAATGTGCTATATAAATAAATGTTATTGTTGTTGTTGATACTAATTCTTTTTGTGAACTTTTGGCTATGTTTTTGGACATTTGGATTTTGATTTTGCCACATGTTCTAATGTTCTTATTTTTTACTTCTTCCCGACTACTTCTTTTCTCTTGATCAGCATCATAAAAATCTCTTTGCCCACTAAAAGTGGAATACCACAATGAAACAACTGTAAATGGACGATGCTAAACCTCATATGTATATAATAAACAGATTTACCTGTAATATGAGCCAATGGCAACCAGAGAAGACAGGCAAAAAGCAAAATCTTTGAAGGGTGCAAGAAAGAAGTTCTCATCTCGGAAGTCGAGGTGCACAAAGAACCTTTATTTGGTAGCTTAAATGTGCGCGTTTGTGCTACCATGAATGAGGTGGGCTCTACCAGCTGCACAATGCCTGAAGTAAAAAGAAAAAAAGTGAAGGTGAAGAAGCAGATCTCTCATCACCCCCAGAGTGTGAGGGCAACAGGAGGAGAAAGAAGTATGTCTAGGTTCCCTCTTTTCAATCCCAACAAAAGTTCTTCAGTGCAAATATGCAACATTGTCCTTCTTAAACAGCAACTACAATTGAGTCTTTACATCATAAACATTACTTTTTAGGAGGTTTAATATATTCGTCAAGTCAGCACACTTTATAATAATGCTTGGTGATATGAATCATTATACACATGCGTCATTTAGCTGGTTTGGTTGCATTTCCCTCCTTTATCAGGGTTGTCATCATTCTGACTTTCATGAAAATGCTGTAATGTTCTCCCATCAAGTTGTCTTTCATAAATCTTGACTTCTACGTGAAAACTCATATGTATAAATGTGTTGTTGCTGCATAAATGCATATTTTCACCTGTTTCTATGTGTATGCAATTTCTATAAATCTGACTCGAGGAGCGGTCGCTGTCCACAGTTCTATTTTAATGACAAACGTTGTGTAGCACATTTGAGGAAAACAATGCGTTTAACTTGTTAGTTAGGAATCACCTTTCATGTCTTCCTTTTGCAGATGCGTACTCTACTGAGATAGCCCTTTCATAACTATGTTTTATCTCTTAACTGTGTTTTATCTCAATGTTACACTTTTTGGATGGCAGAAAATCTGTAAGCTCATACATGTGAAATTCATTTGTTCAATCTGCTCTTAAAGTAATAAATGTACTGATCATGTAGACTTACAGTATTCCTAGAGCTTCTTCCAGAATACATCCAGCAGATTATTTTCTAATTATTAAGTGATACCTTTGGTCTAATGATACATTTTAATTTGAAATATAATGTATCCATAATCTGTGAATTTTCAACACAGACATGGAGTGGTGCTCTTACATTTTCATGTTATACTTCTGATCCTCTTATTCCATTCAAAGGCTATTTATTAAAAACGGCAACTTGATGAGCACGTAGAGGAGCACATTTAACTGAATTAGGCTCTTCTGCCTGCACGACGCTTTCATTTGCAATGTGTCTGCTCTTTGTTAATAACTACTGTTAATGGAAAACAATTAGAGACAAGGTGACCCTTTATTTTAAGGGTCTGTCACCGGAAATCTGTTCACAAATATATAACTACCAGTTTTGGGGTTATTGTGTATTATTAATTTAGTAGAAACCAATAAAGTTACTTTTAATTAACACGCATATTGGTTTTTTTTTTCCAAAGTACACATTTGGACATATTCAAAAATGGCTGCATGTGAAATTCAGTTTTCTAGAATCGTTGCACTTTGCCAAGGGCTCTGTCATGGCGTATCAGACATGCTGGTGAGGTGTTGTGGTGGGCCACAGACTGAGTCTTACAGCATCCATCACTAAAGCCTTGCTGACATCTGATGCTCTACTCCGTTCAGTTAATCAGGGGGTGGTGTCTGACTGCAGGGGGCGGGGCCAATGATGACAGGTGATCTATTTGTGCTCAGTAAAGCAGCCCACTCTTCATTTATTGTGCATTAGGGATAAATTCTTCTGAATGTGTCTAGAAAATATTTCTTTTACCATTATTTATGCTATCTCCCTAATGAACTGATTTTATTTCAGTTTTTATGTCCTCTATTAATTATTATTTGTTATCCCTTGTGCTCATATGGCTGCTTATTGGTATATTGAATTATGTGACATTAGACTGAAACGTCAAGTGAGAATTAGTTGAATTATTACATTTACAAATTACAGGATGTAAAATTAAATGCAGGAATAATAGTAATGAATCGTCAAAGGCAGCCTTACTTTTAGTAAACCTTTTGTTTAAAATCTGAAGGATGCGCTTGATCAGATGTTCATCTCATATGTGTGTGTGTGTAAATTTTGCAGAGCGGAGCGCAGTTTTTATACAGGATTCACTCCCTTATGTCATACTAAAGAGTGAGGCTAATTCTATAAGTGCTCTGAACATAAATAATCATTTCAGATTATTTTATAAAATATTATGAACAGGGTAAGTAAAAATGATAACGTATGAAACTGGAACTCTATTACTGTATATACACATTAATATGCCTCAGTATATAACTTAAAGTATTATATATGTACACATGGTATAAACATTTCCTGAAATAACAGCTATGAATTTATTGTCATCTTGGATTTAGACTCCAGTAATCTCAAGGGGCTAACAGACGTGTTTAAAAATAAATGTCACTGAAATAAATTGGAGCTAGTGCCCCCCCGCGCCATTCCCACATCCTGTTTATGAAGGAAAAAAAAGCAAAAACAAAGCAAATTTCATTATGAAACACTAAGCTAACTTTATCTTCTAAATGCCTGTATCATAAAGTAATTATGCTAGGAAAAGGTGTAATTTCACAAAGCTGTGTATTAGGCATTGCCTGAGGGGCTTTTTAAGATGAACTGTATTAATAAGATGCCAGAAACAAGAGGCTCCTATTTCATCTCTGTCACAAACAAGAGTCTGAACAAAAAAATGGCATTTTCACTCATAATTGCCTGACCTTGCCTGTTCTGGGTCACAGGGAGAAAAAAAAAAAAGAGTTTTTTTTTTTTTTTGTTTGGTGCTTCAGACTGGCAGGGGGGACAACATATAGCTGTTTAAAGGTACAGTAAAGAAGTGACAGACATTTGCCAAATGCCGATCATCAAACGGTGTGAAGACGACAGTGCGTTAAAGAGATAAAAAGGCAAGAATCCAAATATTTTACTATGACGCATCCCACTATGAGGTAGAGATACACAAAATAATTGGTTTCATCCACATTGCCTTTTATTTACCTCAGGTGTGCACTGCTCTGTCGTCCGTATGGCTGCCATGTAACTATAGGGTGGTCCAGATCTAATTATGCAATTATCATTACTCTATTAACTTATTAAGTTTATTACATAGAAAATCATGTGAAAAATCCCGGACCATCGAGAAGTGAGTGAACTGACGACATGAAGAATCGTCTTCGCGCCGAACTGGAATCGTCCCCGCGTAAATCAAAGCCATCCAGATGATCTGGATCTGGATCTGCATAATTAGATCTGGACCACCCTGTATACTTGGAGTGTTAAATTCCTGGCATGCAAGCATACGCTTGGCCAATACACCTGATTCTGGTCCTGATCTACAATGTTGATACAGAAAATATGAAAACTAATAATACAATCCACATAATTAAAAGGAGCTCATTGTTAATATAACTAATTCAGAAAATGAAAACACATTGGAAACACGACACATTTTTAACTAAAGTGCATGTAAAGTGGCACAATGGGGGCAAAGTATACGCTGCTGTCACTCACCTTCAAGGCCTCAGCAGGACTGGCCTGGAGTTTGCATGTTGCCTTCAGATCAATTTCTGTAAATACTCCTGAGTCATCCCAAAATGTGTGTGTTAGCTTGACTGGCTATTCTTCATCTGGCTATTAGGAGTGTGCGTGCACATGTGTATGTGTGTGTGTTAGAGAGACAGAGTCGCACCATCAAGTAGTGTATTTGTTCACCTTAATCCTGATAACGTTGAATGAGCTTATGTGGCTGGAAAAGAGGGGGCAGAACATGGATGAATGATTCAAGCGTGTCTTTAATGATGTCATGTATAATAAAGTAGCAGTTCCTGCTTTAATTCCTGATGTTTGCTGAAGAAGGTGTGGTTTTTAAATTTTACTGTATTGAAATTTTGGATTCGAATGGTTGGGACCTGGGTGACATGGTTGCAGAGTGGTAGCACTGCTGTGTCACAGTAAAGAGACCAGGGTTCCCATTCCTGGTGCTCCCTGCGTGAAGATTGCATGTTTTCCCCAAGTCTCTGTGGGGTTCCTTCAGTTTCTTCTCACAGTCCAAACACTAGCAGGTTTGATGATTGCTAAATTGGCCTTGTGTGTGTGATTGATGGGACCGACTCCAGCTGCCCTAAGTGGATAAATGACTTAGGAAGATGGATGGAACTTTATCTTTGAAGGTGAGACCCTCCGTGTCATGTTCAGAAGAAAACAAAGTATGACAACATCAGGGCTCAGTCTGCAGTCTTTGCTCAGTTTTTTGTACTGCTGTTAATATAAATAAATGAATCTGAAATTATTATCATAAGAAAAAAATAGCAACAATCACAGTAGACTGCAAAGCAGAACAAATGCTGTTTGCCTTCACCTTTACATGAACTTTATGTACTGTCGAGCTTCCTGTCTGTAGCCAGCGCTGGTTTTCATAAAAGTGATGTATAGTAAATAGCACGTGTCACTTCCATTTTTTTCTAGATGCATCTCTCGTACAAGGGAACTCTTTTTCATCACTCTTTTCTCCCGAATGCAAAATGATTTGATATATTTTATTTTATAGTGTAACAGCGGGCCTAATCTTAATTTTTTCATTATTTTTTTCATGATTATGTTATTCAAGTCATCAAGATCTTAGAATAATACAACTCAGTTGAGTTAAACCACCCCCAGGCCAACAGTAGATTGTCAGGATCTGGCTTACGGTTTTAATTTTTTTCCAACTGTTCCATGGCCTCTATTTGAATATTTTTTATACATTGCTGAAAAGGATTCACATTCTCTCACTTACAGTATGGAATCATCAGGTTAGAGACTGGTTGTTAGGACGTGACACCCCATGTCTCCTCTGTCCTAACAAGAGACAGTGAAAATGATTTTAATTAAAGAATCAGGAGGCGAAACATAGTCAAAAATTTCAAGCAGGGTTCCATACTAAAAAGACAAACCGATTTTCACCAAGCTAGAAACAAAAGACCATCAGAAATCATTGAACACAAAGAAACTCGGAATGCCAAGATCAGAAAGTCACAGAGAATTGAAGTATGTTTATCCAAAACACAGATAAGTTAGAATCACAGGCATTTTTGTGCACTCCTGTGGAACTCTGGGAGAGTTGCCTAGGCAACAGCTGACACTCCAACCACAAAATGGTGGCATCTATGAGTAATCCAAAGTGGTGTCGCAGGAAGATGATAAAAAATTATTCAATTTTAAAGGAAGGCAAAGAGAAACTAATGTCACAATTGGATTCTCTAGGTATAAAATAACTCAGATCTTCAAAAATTACAAACAGATAGGCACAAAAAAATTACTATGATTTACTAAATATAAAAACATCGCTAGTGAAGTGTGTTAATAGCTGGCATTTTGGACTCATGGAAGGAAAAACATTCCATTTATTAGTTTTGAATTTGCTGATTATGAACTTTTTCTTTTGCTCTCTGTTTACAATTTGTCTGTTTCTACTTCCTCATATACGACGTATAGAGAAAGTATTGGAATCGTCCAAAAATTCAATTTCGAGATTTTAATAAATCTCGACGTTTTAGACGTTGCAAAGTACAAAAATACAATTTTTGAAATTATGTCTGTGTGTGTGTATGTAAACACGATAACTTGAGTACACTTTCACTTAGGTCAGCCAAATTTTGCATCCAAGTATTAGGTACAAAACATCGATGTCTATCAACTTTTGGGCTATTTCTGCTAACCGAAAGTAATACTTTTTTATTCAGGCAGCTGCAGAGTTCAATTTATTCAACTTTACTTTTAAAATAATTGTTCAAAATATTATTAATTTGATTTGATTTGTTGTTGATGGTTCTTTAATGTACATAATATAAAAATATAATCATTGTCTTGCGGTTTACTCCTCAAATATCCATCCCCATATCTGAGTATACGAGAAAGTCTAGGGGAGACCACTCCCGATTTTTTAAGATTTGGTTATGTGTACCCTTTTTGACTTAAGACCTCCCGCTCTGCTCTTTGACTAAGATTCTCACTGCACATCTTGTATTTTATTATTTAACCCTCTTGGTGTTGACCCTGGACATCTCTCAGGTTTAGAATTCCATATAAAAATGGTTAATCCCGGGTTTTCTCGGGTTAAGCTGTTCTGATGAGATATGTGGCTTTAAGCCCACATAATACTCAGGATAGTATTCTGCTGGCATTTTGTGGAGGAAATAGCATTATACTGGAAAAAATCATGATTTATTCCTTGAGTTTTTGCCACTGTATGGTAACTTCTCAATATTCATGCACGAGGTGGATCCTTCAACCAAAACACACAATAGTGCGTACGCAAAAAGTTGTAAAGCCTGTTTAGAACAAACTGAAATTGAACAATTAGTTGAATCAAGTGATAGTGATAACAATGGGAACTGGTCATGAGATGTGGACATGGAGGGTGGAACTGATCCTTACGACACTTTACAACCGAACAGGCGTGATATGCTTAGTGTATTCGGTCAAGGGAAGCTTCTGCAATGTTCAAGCAGTTATGTGGGGCAAAAAGGCAAAATGATCAGGATCAAGTAGATGAACAAAGTAGACATTAGCCTTGTAAGCCCTGTTCATAATGCAGCAACTGTCAATGTTCGTGTCAGGTGAAACGTGGAAGTCACTAAGTCTTGCGCTGTGGTAGCCTGCAATGATACAATGGACGCCGTCACTGGTGCAGATCAGGCACTGACATTCTACCTCCTCATACACAAGAACAGAAAAAATATTATAAGGAAATTGCTCAAAGAAACAAGGTTCTACTGTTCAGATTGCAACATTGTGACCGTTTCAAAGCATATCACACAAAGGATTGGTACTAATTCTGCATCGGTACAGCATTGGACATTAGACATACCTTTCCCATTGTATTTATGTTCACTTGTTGGTTTTTACATGTTTCTTTTACTTGTAACAGTTTTCTTCTTGTTGAAAAAATAATCAATGTTTTTGGCTTGTTTTTTCATAACCTAATGCTAAGGAGGCTACTTATTGTCTTCTGAGTTACAACTCAGCGTATAGGTGCCATCTTCAGAAGCAATTCCCCAACAAAACTGCTATCACCATGTGCAGGTAGTACATACTGGAGATGAAGCACTTAACTAGGCCTGCTTGATCTTTTCCAACGATTTGTGGCACATTGTTGGCCTGGCTGTAGCAGTTTAGTCTTCTCAGAGACAAGTCCAGTGCAAATTACATTGCTTCAGGATTATTCCTAAAATACGTTCATGGTTTTATAGAAAAAGCAGTCCACTTTGATGACAGTTATTTGATAAGATCATTCAACCGTGTTCCACCATTTTGATTTTCAATGAAAGTTTTGATTCTTGCATAGCAATAATTGATAGGACATTCTAGATCAAACACATTAACGCTTGTTCCTTTTAACATTAGAACAAGTTTACAGAGTTTTCTGTAAACAGAGCTTTGAACAATCAATCCATCTATCTATTATCAAATGAGCCAAATCCAGATTAGGACTGAAGTAGACGGGAGTCAATCCCATCACCACCAGAGAGAAAGTGTTGAATAAAACTCCAGGACATACATGGCCATCCAGTCTCACTCATACTGGGTCAATTTAGAGTGAGTCATCTCTTAAACTAAGACACATCACTATGGAAGAAAAAAACACAGCGATAGCAGGAGAAGTTTTAAATTATAGTCAGGGCTGGGATTTGAATACATCAAAGAAACTTTTATCTACAGTACTTGTAGCATATCCTCAAAACGTTTATGATCTTTCAAACATCTGCAATAAGAAAGAACTGCAATCTTAAAGGTACAGCATGTCATACAGCTGACGAATATTACGTCAACTGGGAGAAGGTGAACCAGTAAGGAGTTAATTGCCTTGGTGAGAGGAAGTCCTAGAGTCACACAGTTCATGCAGCATACATGGTCACTCAAAGATATAATTTGCAAGTGAATTCGGCCGATACCGCTATTCAAGACATCCAAAGCTACCAGCAGGGGGTCAGCAGACATGAAGTGTTTGGCTTTAAAACTCGGCATGCTGCTGATTGGTGCGCCCTTTAAACTTTTGCAATCAACAACTAAAGATGCATTTGCAGTCCTCATCAGTGACAAAACATCAGGCATCAGGGTGTATTTTGGAGACATGCTTTTTTTTGATGTTACCATTGATGTTTTAAGCAAACAAAAAAAAAAGAAGAAAAGTAGAATCTAAATCTGGATAGGAAGTGAGGAATTTCAAATAGAAAAGTAGAAGGATACAAAAAAAGCAAAACGTATTTTATAAAATAGGGAAATTCAATCAATTCATCAGCAGTAATTTACTAAATTGGATTTCCAGCTACATAATGCGCAGTAGACCAAGAGCACAGATAAAAGAGGAAACCATCACATGGGGTGAGGTTATGAATGGAGACCCTCAGGGCCCCCTCCTCAGCCTGCTATTTTTCTCCTTTTTGCAACATTGATTCTGGTGTAGTTAGTGAATTAGTGAAATTTGTCGATGACATACAACTGCAGCTACTGAGGATGGGTGATGTTGACCAACAGGAAGAAAATGTTGGAAAAGCATAAATGGAGTTTGCCATTTATGCCATGTCAGATGAACCACAAAAAAATAATTGCATTTTATTAGGGTCACAGCAGTACTGCTACAAATTTATATTGTATCCCAAGTCAAAAATCATAAAATGTTCTTAATATACAGATATGAGTTACGCATGTGCATCTGATGGACACCTTCAGAGCTCATCCAAGGTATGCAATACCCTGCTGGGGCAAAAGGGGGTGCTACCGCTAACAATCTTGTCTTTTTTCTCTCTTATCTAGCAGTAAGAAGATGCCTCTTGAAGGCAAGTAACCCCGTCCCTTCTGGCCAGACCACTATAAAAACCCAACACCCCCGAATGTTGCCATCTCATTTGAACCCTGGTGAATTTGAGGACGGAGTTTCGAGATCTCTTCATGCTCCTATGAGCTATTCTTGATAGAGCCAGAAAAGGTCATTTATGTTCTGTTTCACACCATGGAGTGCCTGTTTTGTTCATTTTCTGTCACAAATTAAAAGGTGTGACATGGCTGGCACCCCAACACTTCATATGGGCATTGTGTGTTCATTCCACCTGTCCACATACAATATAATCTAAATCGTAATTATGTATCCAAATTTAAAAAACATTGAAATTATAAAAAAGTACCATATTTAAATGGCAAAAAATGTTTTCTTTCTTATTTTTGAATTAGTCGGAAAAATGTACATGGGGTGTAGCATTCACATGAATTCTGGGATTGGGTTATAGGATAAGTTCAGTTATTTTTCAGGTTTGAGTTGTTTCTTCACAATCATGGCATACACAGGGTATAGTTTTGAAACTGTTTTCAAAAGTGATTCTTACTGTATAAATTTTAAAAAATAAGAAGTCCACCCTTGTCTTTTATAATGGAGATGAAAGGTGTCAGAATCCCATTATAAAAAAAAGGCTTACAACTTAAAGAGTATGTCCATTTTTTTTAAAGAAAACATGCATTTCTGAGGCATGTTTGTGACAACAAAAGTAAACTGGCAATCGTAGATTTTCACACATTTTTCACATTATTATTTTCTTGCTCACTTCTCTGTCAGGGTGGGTGGAGTTATGACAACCCATTTTGTATTGTGTTTGCATCCTCAATGGAAAAAAAGCACTTGGAAAACTAACAAGGCAGAGTGTGCGACAGAGCAGATTGAAGTGCCACAAACCAATTAGCAAATTGTTTTCATGCCTAATAAATCACTTTTGCTGGATATGGTAATAACAAAACAGGATGTCTTTGATTAAAAACTCATTGACACTTATTAATACCAGTTGATCTGTAAATATATGGAGAGTACATGCAGACCCCATGTAGTGCCTGCCTCTGTGAGGCAGGAATGACAGCTCTGCACTACCACACTAAAACATTGGTATTAAACTCGAATTGGCAATGCTAAACGGACCCTGGCATATGTGTGTTCGCCATGCAGTGGACTGGCATCAAGTCCCAGGATTGTTCCTGTCTTGAATCTGATGTTTGCTGGGATAGATACAAGCAGCCCCCCGACTCTGCCCTGGATAAGCGGTTTAGGAAGATGGATAGCACTTGCTCAGTTCTTGGCACTTGAACTGCATCCTATGCGCGAGTTCAATATTTTCTGTCACTGAAGCACATGGGTGCATTATTAATTCAGCAGCAGCAGCAGGCACCTTCAAAATAAACAGATAAGCTTCTGTGTAGTGAAAGCATATAACTGATCATGTGACTTTTTTATCGTCTAGGTGGCTGCAGAACAGAGACAGCTCTTCACATTTGGACATCAACATTCAATGTCAGTAATGGCGCTTGGCGATGACTTTCCTGGGTGAATGCACGCCCCTGAAAGTAAAAGAATGCCACGGAAGAAGACGAACAAGGTATTTGATGAAGTGAAGCACACAGTCGGTCTCCTTTTAAAATGGCCGAGTCTCACAAGAGCTGTTTGCTTTTTGCTTGGATACTCTGTTTTGAGATATGTGTGTAATCTCAAGGCACAGATCAATACTCAGTAACATTTTTGGCTTAATAAATTGACACAGTCAATAAGTTTTAAGGCTTTTCTTTTTAGTTTCTTTATAATGGGACCCCAATATCCATAAGCTCCATTATAAAAAATGCAAGAGTGAGATAATTATCTTTAAAAATGTACAAAATACTTGTCAGATTAGCTGCAGAAGACAAGTAATAGAAAAATGTAAACTTATTTGCTAGCTCTTTCCCTATGTGCACTTGCAGCGACTTTCCTTGGATTTTCTACGTGTGTGTTCCTGTGTGCCCCCTGTGTATATGTGTAAGCATGTTAATCTTCCTCCTGTCTCAAGTGCGTTCCCATAAAACTTATTTCACTGACTCTGTCATTTTTTTGAGGTGTTTTTCAAGGCATCCAATTCATTTTTATATGTCCCATCTTTGAAGGTGACCCTCATCCCATTTCCCCCTTTTGTGTGTCTTACACTTGCACTTCCTCATTCATCGGGTCACCAAAGCCAAACTGACCAATCAGATTTCTCAGAAGGATGGGACACACAGCCTTCAGTATTTTATTATATAGTAGGTGCTTTGCTTTAAAATTCAGTTTCATGTGGCAAACTAATATATACCATTGATTGTGAAGAAATAACTTTGATTTGAAAAATACCAAACTTATTTACGATTTCGGACATTTGAGTATTTTTAATTTACATTTTTAAATTTTTTCTATATCAAAGAGAAATTTTGGTTTCTTAAATGTTTTTTCATGGTGGGATGATGTGCATGTCATGTGATTTAAGTTTGCTGTTACTGCCGCACTGCTGTTTGTACAGGCAGCACATTCCGGCATAAGCCGTGGACCTGCACATGTGACTCTGCAGAGAAGAAGGACTATTGTGGATCTGTTTGCCGACATGAGCAGCCACCTGAAATGTAAAGGAGGAAAATATTGTATATACAGTATAAGTTGAAGCGACCTCTGTCAAGCTAAAGCTGAAAGAGTAAACTATTCCACAATTTAAGTTATACAGAATGTTCTCTGTTTCAAGGATAGGCGACATGCAAGAGAAAGTCACTTAGGGTCAGATGGATTTATTTATTGTTTTCATTCTTTCTAAAGGTGCAGGATGCTTATTAAGATTTACTCGAAGTGAACTCAAAACTGAACTAGGAACGCACTTCTTCACACAAAAGATTGTACCCTTAATACAAATGCCAAGCAGCTAAAGTAGAGAAGCTATTAGGTTTAAAAGTGTCTGCATGATAGCTTGACGTTCGCTCTGAGTGTTGAGGGTGAGAAAGAAAAAAACATTATTAACTGAAATAATTATAAGTATTTAACTCACAATACCAATGACTGTATTTTCTGTTAAAGAAAGAGAGCTATATGATTTTTACTTCTATACTCAGCAAAAAAAGAAACGTCCCTTTTTCAGGACTGTGTATTTCAACAATAATGTTTTAAAAATCCAAATAACTTTACAGATCTTCATTGTAAAGGGTTTAAACAATGTTTTCCATGCATGTTCAATTAACCATAATCAATTAATTAACATGCACCTGTGGAATGGTCGTTAAGACCTTAACAGCTTACAGAAGCTTACCTTAGGCATTTAAGGTCACAGTTCTAAAAACGCAGGACACTAAAGAGACTTGTCTACCGACTGTGAAAAACACCCAAAGAAAGATGCCCAGGGTCCCTGCTCATCTGCGTGAACGTGCGTTATGCATGCTGCAGGGTGGCATGAGGACTGCTGATGTGGCTAGGGCAATAAATTGCTATGTCCGCACTGTGAGACGCCTAAGACAGCGCTACAGGGAGACAGGAAGGACAGCTGATCATCCTCGCAGTGGAAGACCACATGTAACAACACCTGCACAGGATCGGTACATCCGAATATCACACCTGCGTGACAGGCACAGGATGGCCACAACAACTGCCCGAGTCACACCAGGAACACACAATCCCTCCATCAGTGCTCAGACTGTCCGCAATAGGCTGAGAGAGGCTGAACTGCGGGCTTTGTAGGCCTGTTGTAAGGCAGGTCCTTACCAGACATCACCAGCAACAACGCCGCCTATGGGCACAAACCCACCTTCGCTGGACCAGACAGGAGTGGCAAAAAGTGCTCTTCACTGATGAGTCATGGTTTTCTCTCACCAGGGGTGATGGACGGATTCGTGTTTATCGTCGAAGGAATTGAGCACGTCTGGGACCTGTTGGATCGCAGGGTGAGGGCTAGGGCCATTCCCCCCAGAAATGTCCAGGAACTTGCAGGTGCCTTGGTGGAAGAGTGGGGTAACATCTCACAGCAAGAACTGACAAATCTGGTCCAGTCCATGAGGAGAAGATGCACTGCAGTACTTCAAGCAGCTGGTGGCCACACCAGATACTGACTGGTACTTTTGATTTTGAGCCTCCCTTCATTCAGGGACACATTGTGAAACATTTTTAGTTTATGTCTTATGGTGTTGACTCTTTTAGTGTTCATACAAATATTTACACATTAAGTTTACTGAAAGTAAAAACAGTTGAAAGTCGGAGGACGTTTCTTTTTTTGCTAAGTATATATGATTTGTTCTTCATTTAGGTAGAAAAAGAATTAAGCTTATGCACAGAATTATTAGACTAACTGGCATTCCTTTATGAGAAAATGCTGACCTTTTGATACTAACAGAACACCCTGTGATATTATAAATCAGTCATGACACTTATGTATTAAATAAGAATGTGCTAAGCTAACTGAACAAACGTAATCCTTGATATTTTATAAGCAATGTGTGTGCCAAAAAAAAAGGGAAGTGAGCATTGTCTAAAACTGCTGAGTTGCATGCACCCTATAACCATTAGGACAAATCTTGCTATAACTGGTCTTATGTACGTGTAAGTTAGCACAAGTGTATTTCTTAAAATTTTCAAAATACTGACCACTTTTCATCTGTAAAAAGCACTGTGTTTTCTCTGCATGTACAAATTCAGGATGTGGACAGGGGCTACAGCAAATCCATGTCATAACCTCAAGATGAACTGCTATGTTTCTTTTATTCTTGTCAACGGACTTGAGTATTTAAGAAAGTCTCCCTTTTCCTGCTGGCAGGTTGACGGTCTGCAGCACACTGGAACGTGACAGGTCCTGCAGCCTGCTCTCACCAAGAATAAAAGAAATTGCTTTTTACTTTTTATTTTAGTGTCCACCTTCTGTTGTTCTCGACTTCAGCACCCACAAGGGAAATGTTCCCTGGGCATTTGATCTTTTTAAGGGGAGATGTGCGGTGGCCAGCAAGGTCACCAAGTGTAAGCCTATGTGACTTTATCCTTTGGGGATACCTAAAGGAAAAGGTTTTTCAAACATTGTCCTCGATCTCTTGAGGATTTGAAGGAAAGGATAAGACAGGAAATCGACGCCATTCTGGCTCAGATGACCCAGAGAGTGATGGAGAACTTCTGGGAATGTCTTCAGCAATGAATTGCCAACGATGGCCGCTATTTATCTGATATGATTTTTAAAACCCATTAAAACAAAACTGTTTTTTATGTACTTTTCAGAAATATATACAATTTTTTTTAGATCACTTCGTTCATGTTTTATACCCCTTCAAAATATGGGCGGTCTTTATTCCCCACCCTATATTTACTAGGAATTGATATACTATGTATTAGTTCATCTTAAAGAAACATGGGTACAATAATGGTATTTATGCTTTGTCAATTTCATGCCACCTAAGTGCTGTAGCTGGTCTTTTAGTCTGAACTTCCACAAATCCCAGAGAAAATGTCGGGTTGATGCCACTTTTGAAAGTAAACATTTTTGCCATCCATTGTTCCAGGCTTTCTCGATGCACACTGCTTCCATCCAAATCCAAACTTAACTCTTCTGTATTTTTGTTGACTTCTCAGTCTCTCATTGTCCATAAACTGTATGTCATACCTCAGTGCTCACAGAAAGTTCCTCCTGCTGCCCAAAGTAACATTCTTGACTGACTAAAGCCCAGTGGTGCTCACTTCAATGGCCAAGAAGTATGTTAAAAATCTGGCTAAATTCGGGGATTTCCGGACGCTCTTCAACTTGCATCTCAAATGAATGAATATGGGGTTGATTCAATGTCTCTGGCTGTACACCTTGCCTTCTAAGAACTTGACAGGAAGTACAGCCATGCTAGAATGTAATTACTGATTAGAGCTTTGCCTTAAGCATAGTCTCTCAAACTAAGGCGACCTGTTATTTCCATCTGTCCATATCTAATCCTCAATTACCTAAAGGGCAGAGCATAAATAGTTAAGATGGGTGATAAAATCTCATCCATGGAGATATTTTATTTTGCTGTTATTAAGGATATAATAAATCAAATAAGAATTCCATTATAAGTGGTTACATACGGTGTGGCAAATACAGTCTGAACTTGAACTTCATGGTGTTTTAATTTGTAGCTACAATACTTTTGTGGTCTTAATAAAAGATTGATACTTACTAGCATTAAATTAGTCTTCATGGTTTAATAGTCGCATAATAATTTTTTTACAGCTAAGCAAACATGTTCTTTTCATATGGACTCTGCACTTTATTAATCTCTCTATTCATCTCTCAATAAAGCTGAAGTTTTCTTTGCATCGCCTGAACCAAAACTCCATTAAAATGTCATTAAATGCTGCCTTCTGCTCATCTTTCCAAGCATGAAAATGAAGTAAGAGCAGTTCATCTGTTGCAGTCAGAAAACTGTGTCTTCAGGAAGAGCAAAGTCAGGTCTGATGTTTCATTGAAAATGTGAACTGGTTAGAAGCCAATTTCCAGAGCTCACAGAGGTCGGCGCTCCTAATGGACAATTTGTTGTTATGATCACTTTTGGGGGACTCTTGATATCAAAGATGGATTGTCATGGCGGTGTCTGCTAAAAAACAAATATCAAAATATACTGATTGATAGTGCTGTTATTAGATACAATTGTTAGAGATTTTTTTGTATACAGTGGTGTGAAAAACTATTTGCCCTCTTCCTGATTTCTTATTCTTTTGCATGTTTGTCACACAAAATGTTTCTGATCACCAAACACATTTAACCATTAGTCAAATATAACACAAGTAAACACAAAATGCAGTTTTTAAATGATGGTTTTTATTATTTAGGGAGAAACAAAATCCAAACCTACATGGCCCTGTGTGAAAAAGTAATTGCCCCCTGAACCTAATAACTGGTTGGGCCACCCTTAGCAGCAATAACTGCAATCAAGCGTTTGCGATAACTTGCAATGAGTCTTTTACAGCGCTCTGGAGGAATTTTGGCCCACTCATCTTTGCAGGATTGTTGTAATTCAGCTTTATTTGAGGGTTTTCTAGCATGAACCACCTTTTTAAGGTCATGCCATAGCATCTCAATTGGATTCAGGTCAGGACTTTGACTAGGCCACTCCAAAGTCTTCATTTTGTTTTTCTTCAGCCATTCAGAGGTGGATTTGCTGGTGTGTTTTGGGTCATTGTCCTGTTGCAGCACCCAAGATCGCTTCAGCTTGAGTTGACGAACAGATGGCCGAGACATTCTCCTTCAGGATTTTTTGGTAGACAGTAGAATTCATGGTTCCATCTATCACAGCAAGCCTTCCAGGTCCTGAAGCAGCAAAACAACCCCAGACCATCACACTACCACCACCATATTTTACTGTTGATATGATGATCTTTTTCTGAAATGCTGTGTTCCTTTTACGCCAGATGTAACGGGACATTTGCCTTCCAAAAAGTTCAACTTTTGTCTCATCAGTCCACAAGGTATTTTCCCAAAAGTCTTGGCAATCATTGAGATGTTTCTTAGCAAAATTGAGACGAGCCCTAATGTTCTTTTGCTTAACAGTGGTTTGCGTCTTGGAAATCTGCCATGCAGGTCGTTTTTGCCCAGTCTCTTTCTTATGGTGGAGTCGTGAACACTGACCTTAATTGAGGCAAGTGAGGCCTGCAGTTCTTTAGACGTTGTCCTGGGGTCTTTTGTGACCCCTCGGATGAGTCGTCTCTGCGCTCTTGGGGTAATTTTGGTCAGCTGGCCACTCCTGGGAAGGTTCACCACTGTTCCATGTTTATGCCATTTGTGGATAATGGCTCTCACTGTGGTTCGCTGGAGTCCCAAAGCTTTAGAAATGGCTTTATAACCTTTACCAGACTGATAGATCTCAGTTACTTTTGTTCTCATTTGTTCCTGAATTTCTTTGGATCTTGGCATGATGTCTAGCTTTTGAGGTGCTTTTGGTCTACTTCTCTGTGTCAGGCAGCTCCTATTTAAGTGATTTCTTGATTGAAACAGGTGTGGCAGTAATAAGGTGTGATACACCACAGTTAGGTTATTTTTTAACAAGGGGGCAATTAGTTTTTCACACAGGGCCATGTAGGTTTGGATTTTTTTTCTCCCTAAATAATAAAAACCATCATTTGAAAACTGTGTTTACTTGTGTTATATTTGACTAATGGTTAAATGTGTTTGATGATCAGAAACATTTTGTGTGACAAACATGCAAAAGAATAAGAAATCAGGAAGGGGGCAAATAGTTTTTCACACCACTGTATATAATTTATTTACCAGGACCTCATAGGTACTAATCTTTCTTAAACAAGCTCTTATCTCTTAAGCTCAGTGTGCAGTATAAGAAGCAAACTCTCTTCTGTGAAAATCGGCATCAGAAATGAAACTCTGATTTGACAGGGTAAAGGGAAACGCTCAGTGAAAATTCACCCATCCATTTTCAAAACTCAAACGATTTTTAAATAACTAATTATCTACAGTGGACTAATAAAGTATTCAGACTTACTGAAAGATTTACTTTCTGCACACTGCACTAAAGATTTACTTTCTGCACACTTTATTGTGTTGTAGATTTATTTTAAATGGATAATGTCAGCTATTTTTGCCCATCACTCCACACTCAATAACCCATAATGTCAACGGGAAAATCTGTTTTTAGAAGGATTTAATAAAAATCATAAATTGAAATCTCTCATTCGCATAGGTGTTCAGCCCCTTTGCTGTTCCACTCCAGATTGCAGTCTGGTGCATCCTGTTTGCTTTAATCATCATTGAGATGTGTCTGGAAGTTGATTGGAGTTTGCCTGTGACAAAGTGAACTGATTGGATATCAGACACAGACCCGTGTATGTAAGATGACACAGTTCTCACTGAGTGTTTGGATAAAAACAAGTCACAAAGTCCAAGGAACCCTTTAAAAACTTCTTCGATCAAATTGTGGTGAAGTAGATCAAGGCACGGGAATAATGCCATTTCTAAAGCTGTGAGTGTTTCCATGTTCCAGTTTGGAACTACCACGACTCTTCCTAGAGTTGGCCGTCCAGCCAAGATGAGCCTTGGTCGGGGAAGAGATAAAGAATCTGATGGTTACTCTAACACCGCGTCAGGAGTTCTCCACTGAGATGGGAGAACCAGTTGGAAACATGACCATCTAAGCAGCCCTACATTAATCAGGCGTTAATGGTAGAGTGACTTTTACTCTTGAGTAAGAGCCATATAACAATTTAAAGGGCGCTGAGACTGTGAATCTGTGGTCTGATGAGACAAAAGTTGAACTCTTTCAGCAGAACTCCAAGAACTTGGGTTGGCAAATACCATGCACTGCTCATTGCATGTTGAAGCATTGTGGTCACAGGGATAAGAAGACTAAGAAGAATTGATGGAAGAATGAACACAGTCAAATACTGAGAGTTCCTTAAAGAAACCCTGCTCCAGAGTGCTTATGAACTCAGATTGGGGTGACGGTTCTCTTTATAGCACAACAATCACCTGAAGCATAAAAGACAATACAGCAGTGGTTGCTTGACAAGTCTCTGATTGTCTTTGAGTGGCCCAGCCAATGCCCAGACACTCTACCCTTCTAGATAAGATGCTGAGTACTGCAGTACATTTGTCACCTTGTGGTTTAATTCTCTTTTTAATGATTGTCATCTTTTTCTTCAACACATTACTACACGTTTAGAAACCTGCTGCCAGAGATCTGACTCAAACCAAAAGCTTTGACAACATTACCCAACAGTTGGTTTGTCTTCACTAGGTTGCTGACAGATACTGAATAATGTTCATACCTTTCTCACTTACTCGTCTCTTCCTCAGGCTCCATCTGCCTCATTATCCAACTTTACACTGAAAAACCCAGTTTTTGTCTCTGCCATTTTAATGTCAGTCCCTTCATTTATGAATTTCAGCTGCCCCTGTTATTCAAGGGGAATTCTGTCCTATGCTACTGTATAATCTATACTAATAAAAGGCAAAGCCCTCACTGACTGACTGACTGACTGACTGACTGACTGACTGACTGACTGACTGACTGACTGACTGACTGACTCACTCACTCACTCACTCACTCACTCATTCATCACTAATTCTCCAACTTCCCGTGTAGGTAAAAGGCTGAAATTTGGCAGGCTCATTCCTTACAGCTTACTTACAAAAGTTGGGCAAGTTTCATTTCGAAATTCTACGCGTAATGGTCATAACTAGAACCTGCTTTCGACCATATATATGGCCATAGCCTGCAGCTCGGTCACCGTGTGAGGCGTTGTTGCATCACGCATCATCACGCCTCCCACGTAATTGACTGCCTGCCCATATAAGGTAAATATTCGCGGGTGAAGAACTGTGTTTATGCAAACGAAGATGAGATGGTCTAGTGTCTGGCACAAACTTAGGGAAAGTGCGAGAGAAACTTTTAAGTGCCGGGTCTTAGCTAACATTAAATAAAGCCATGGACATCGCAAGATCACACAAGAGAGCGGCTCACGTGAACTGACTGTGAATGTAGTACACAGAGAACAAGGAAGTGCTCCAAAGAGCGCTGAACAAAAAACACATTACACAATTGAGGAGGCAGCAAAAGAATATGAAGCGAGTGACGCATACAAGCATATTCACAAGTGCAGCTACTGCGGAAACAAAGCACGGTGTAAACCGTAAGTTTAAATTAAGTTTATAAACACGTTGCCGCTGGTGTTTGTCATGCCTACGACGAATACGATATTCGCCAGATACAAGATTAATGAGAAGACACAAGGTATAAACAAGACTTTGGATCACTTTCTAGCGGAGTTAAAATTGCTGTAACGGAGTTAAACTTGCAGGTGAAGGACTGTGCTTATGCAAACGAATAGGAAAGCAAGGTGTAAAGCTTAACTTTAAATTAAGTTCATAGACACACTGCCGCTGGCGTTTGTCATGCCTAAGACGGATACGATATTCGCAAGATACAAGTTTAATGAGAGGATGAGGGGTATAAACGAGACTTTTGATCACTTTGTAACTAAGTTAAAATTGCTGGTGAAGGACTGTGCTTATGCAAACGAAAATGAGATGGTCAGGGATAGAATAGTGTTTGGCACAAACCCAGCAAAAGTGCGACAGAAACTTTTAAGTGCCGTGTCTGAGCTAACATTAAATAATTGCTGGTGAAGGACTGTGCTTATGTGAACGAATAGAAAGCAAATGTTACGTTATTTTTAAAATATAAAGTATTTTGCTAGTATTACATAAACCATAAGCTCATCCCATAGTTTATCAAATTGTCTTACATTCGGATTTGTCTCTGGCTTCAAGGTTCCTTATTTCTGGCTTATACTAGAGCTGTGTTTGATTTCATTAGCTCATTTTTACCTCTGAGTGCCTAATGGTAGACTCTGTGCTTCATTGCTTTGCACTTGATGCTCTGATTTTATTGTGCGATCAGCTTGTGTATTCGTGTTGTATATTATTGTTGTCCAGTTTGCTTGGTGACTATTCTGTGTAAAAGAAGCATTGACTGATTGATTGATTGAAGTCTGCTCTCTCCTTAAAGGTTATATTCAGCACAAGGCCTACTTCCTAAGATTTCCTTTGTCACTTGTAAAAGGTTCTGTGTTTTGATCAATACGCTGCTTGTTAGGTGTTTAGAAATGATTGATGTATCTGACACTTGTGCTATGTGAGCATCTGGAAATTACAGTAAAAATATGTGACAGTGGAAAAAACAAGTAGAACTCGCCAGAGAGCAGTGATACGGTGTGGAGTACAACTTGTGAGAGAGACGCACCTGCAGAATCTGAGCGATGAAAAATGGATTGACTTGAAAAAGCTAAAATCCTGTGAGCAAGTTTGGCTGTGGTCCATAGAGTTTAACACAACATGGAACAGCGATGTTTAAAATACCAGCTTCACAAAAAAAAAACCACTTCATTTTTAATTTAATATAGGTCTGGATGTTTTCTTTGTCTGGGAGACCAGATATTTATTTTTCTTTACATCTTCAATTGTATTGTAGACATTATTTCATCTAGTAATGTAGCTCCCTTGTTCTAATAATTCTGCAGGTCATCTTATTAAATTTTGGATAATATAATACGGCCTATTCAAATGACATCAAGTAAAGTTATTCTTTATGACTAGATAGTTATCCTAATTCAATGCCAAGGCACAAGAAAGGAAAAGCTGCGGCTACACACACACTGTGCCTAAAGGTGAGTCAGATTCTGATTTCTGACTCATTTCCTATTTGGTTTGACTGTTCAAATAAAATTTACAAGCAATCCAAATCTAATATGAGTGAATACAGATAGGTATTCTGAATGTGCCCTGTATAAGCAAAATTAATGAAAACTAATTTTTCAAGCAGACGTAACCTATTAAACTACAATGAATGACAGTTTAACACAACATGGAGCTCTCAAGGCTTTCATTGTTTGCAGTTTTCAGGGCATCTGCAAATTTATCCGCTCAACAGGACAAAGAAGAGAAATAGAAAAGTAAAAAACCGTAACTGTCCTTAAGAATAATCGTCTGCACCATACAAATACTTAAAAACCTGTGGAAACAAGAGAGGAGCCTTATGATTGGCCAAGTCGATTCCCTGATTCCCGGTCATTTCTGGGTGTCTCTTGAACTTGGAACTATCGAAAACATACCCGAGGATGAGCTGGCCAAATGAGGACACACACAGTCAGCAATGGGTTTGTGTAAAGTGTTGGGAGCTTTTATTTAAAATGACAATGAAGCAAAATGTTTAAAAGTGAAGTGCTCCAGATCTTCAATAATGAATTCATTAAAACAAGGTGCAGATTAAAAGGTGGAGGTTAAAAATGTCCAATACATATATTCTATAAAAACAAAGTTAAAATCCCATGCAGCATCTAACCCTTTAAAATACAATCCCAACTCACAGTGCTTCATTCCTAAAAATCTGATGTCTCCTCTGCTTACTCCAGATGGGATCTCAGCAACCAGAGGAGACGACCACCAACAGTCAACCTTAACATGGCTCGAGTCTCTATTGCCAGTCCTAGTCCCTGAGCTTTACCCATCCAACTTCTGCTGCCACTCCTCAGTCTTATGTGGGAACCCTGCTGGGGCGTTCAACCACTCCTGCTCCACAAAATTATTCAGCAGGAGTGACTCCTGCCCTTCAAGTGACAGCCATCTTCCCGACTCGCATAGGCGTCTCCTTGATCCTGCCTCTTTCTCTTTCCATAACCACCGTTCCTTCTTCTCTCGATTCCTTTGTTTGTTTTCTTGTTCTCACTCCTCCTGATTCAGCCGTGCAGACTCCCTTTATAGTAACAGTTGGGTGCTGGTGCTGACCTCCACCTGCTTTGAGATGTAAATGAAATTTGCATTTGTTTGTGATTATGTGATCAGTCAAGCACCCCAATCAACCTCGTAGCACTGCGTACACCATCACACATGCACCTGCAGTTGCTTGGAGCTTGCACACACCGGGACTCGCGATTATTTATTAAAATCGACTGTCTTGGAAAAAAAAACATGAACATCAGGCATGACACTTCCATTACAAAGCATGTAGCAACTGGACTGTATTGGTTGGCACCAGTCGTCTCAAATGCTTATTAAGTCTGCCATATTCGTTTTCTTTTCATTGCCATGCTGAGATGGTACTTTAGGTTTTAAATGCAGAGACATGACAAAGGTTTTTACAGTACTGTGGTGTGAATTTTTGCATATAAGTTGATAAATATTTTGTATGTCTTTATTTGTAACTTATAACAATAATGTCTATCATTGATAAGAACAGCAATGGTTTGATGGTTAAGAGCCAGTCCTTTGCAATTTCACAACAGGGTTCAGGGAAGTGCCTCTAACCAGTTTGGCAAGTAATTCTCTACAGGACTTTCTCAGTCAACATCCACAGGAAGGCCGGACTGCCTAGCTGGCAAACATCAGCTCAACAAATGGTTTTGGGGGCAGGTATGAAAGTTATGGCGTGCCCCAATAGCCTAAAATTGCCTTAAGCCATTAAGTACCGTGGCACCCTATTGGTTGTAGGATTTGGATAGAGAATCTAAAAATTTGCTTGCTTTGCCCCTCCCTCTCTCTCTCTCTTACAAACATCACAATGAAGAAGCATCTCTCTGTCACACCATTGCCATTAGGAGCACAACTTGGCAGCCATATTAAGACAGGCATGCAGCCTGTTCTGAAGAAAGCTGACCAAAAATGAACAAAAGGACATTTAAAGTAACTACAAGTCCGTGTGCTGCCTGAAACTACACATCAGCATTTATCAGGTTGTATGGTTGCCAGTATTCATTTGTACTTTGCATAGTGTTATTGTTTATGAATATTATCTATAATACATTATTTAAATTGTAACTTAACTCCTGCTTGTCTTTTACTACACCTAATTGCCTGAGGTTATAAATGTAGAAAGAAAGATGGGGAGAACTTATATGGTACAATACCTTATAAACTGTGGTAAGTCTGTGAGATTTGAGGCATTCTGACAAAGGCTACATGTTAAAAATACAAAAGGAGAAAGTATATTACTCTACCAAGAGAAAACAATATGCAGTATTAAGAATTGTGTAAAATGTGTTGGTTTCTGTGAAGTTTTGAAAAATTCTGATTCATGGGTTTAAGTGCAGGTAACATTCAAGTGGCTTACAGCATGTCTATATCAATGGTTTAATCTGGTTGTAGATGTATTGAATGATGGGATAAAGGACCAGTCTCCCTGGTGCATGCTTTTTCCTGATGACATGTTATGTAGCACCAGAAAAGTGGAAACGGAGAGGAAGATGGAAGAATGAAGAAGGACTTTGGAAGATAGAGGGTAGAAGATAAATCAGAACAAGACAGAATATATGAGGTTTAATGGTGATGAGGGTTCAGAAATTAGCCTGCAGGGAGAGCTATTGAGAAGAGTGGATAAATTTAAATATCTAGGATCAGTGGTAGCCTGAGATGGAAAACTAGATACAGAGATAACCCATAGAGTGCAGTCTGAATTATACAACTGGAAGAAAGTATCAGGAGTATTGTGTGATCAAAAAATTAAGGTGAAGGTTAAAGGTAAGGTTTGTAAGACAAGTGGTAAGACCAGCAGTGGTTTAAGGAGCTGAAACATGGACAGTTAAGGGAGTAAAGTAGAAAAAATTAGATGTGGCAGAAATGAAAATGTTGAGATGGATGTACAGAGTTAGAAAAATGACAGAATAAGAAATGAGACAATCAGAGGTGCAACACAAGTAGGAGAGATATCAAAGAAAGTACAGCAAAGTGGGATGAAGTGGTATGGACATGTGATGAGGAGAGACAATGAATATGTGGAAAAAAGAGTGATGGGAATGGAAGTAGAGGGGAAGAGAAAGCAAGGGAGGCCAGAGTGGAGATGGATGGGTAAAGTAAAAGAAGATCTGAAGGAAAAGGGCTTGACTAAGGAGAAGCACCAAAATTATCTGAAGAAGGTTGATCAATTATATCAACCAAATATAAAAGAGGGAAGAGATGAAGAGGAAGAAAAAAATGCAAAAGTAGTCTGAAAAGTTGTGTTTAAATTTATTTTTTGCTAATCACACTAATCTAAAAGGATGAATGAAGAAAATTCAGAATTGGCCTGCAGTGTAAACATATATTAAAACTGTACAAAAATGAAGGGGATCATTTAACTTATTTTATATCTCTTATTAATGTGCATAAGACAGTCCAATTCAAAATCTGTTATTGGTATTTTATTCATGTAATATTGACTGGGTTATAGTTAAACTTTTCAAGTTAAACCTGAAGTGACCCAGTAAGACAGGTTTTTAGTGTATATAGAAACCTTCCCCCCTCTATAGCTTCCTCCCATCTGAAACCTTGTGGCACTGTTGATGTGTGGACTTCAACTCCCATCAGGCAGCAGGAGTGCACTGAGCTGTTGTGAGAACACCTTCATCAGCGCACACAAAGAACACCAGCAAGACCAAGGTCTTGTCCAACATTGCTTGCGTTTAATCATGTTGTATTTCCAAAAGACACCTTTTTCCCCTTATTTTAGGCCTGATATACATTGTTGTAATTTGCAGCAATTTTAAATCAGCTTTGAATCATCTTTACAATATTATTGAATGCTGTTGATGTCTAATAATACAGCAAAACACTTACTCACACACACACACACTCACACACACACACACACACACAGTGCAGAAACTTTCCATGGTCCATGCTTAAGTTACATAATGCAGTAGTGAAGAATCACCTGAAATACTGGGTTCAGTTTTGGTTTACCAAAAAAATTATTATATTACCAAACAAGACGAGAGAACATCCAGAGGAGAACAACTGGGTCAATTTTGAGAGGTATGAGTTATGAGGGGAGATTGAAGGATCAGAGCCTTTTCAATTTAAGCAAATGGAGATCAAGAGGTGACATGATTATAGTGTTTAAAATTATGAAGGGAATTAGTACAGTGGATCCCAGTTGTTATTTTGAAATGAGTTTTTCAATAGGAACACAGAGATGGAGATCAAAACTTGTTAATGGAAGATTTTGCTCAAGCTTTACAAATTATACACAGAAAACTAAAGGTGTATAAGTCACCTATGGGGCCTGGGATGACATATTTGCCCAGTGCTGATAGATTTAGATTTCTTGCTGTTGTTAGCAAGTCTTATTAAACAATTTTATTTAACTTGACATTTCTGTCGGCGGCACGGTGGTGCAGTGGGTAGCACTGCTGCCTTGCAGTTAGGAGACTCGGGTTTGCTTCCTGGGTCCTCCCTGTGTGGGTTTCATCCTGGTACTCTGGTTTCCTCCCGCAGTCCAAAGACATGCAAGTTAGGTGCATTTGTGTTTCTAAATTGTGCTCGGTGTGTGTGGGCTGGCACCCTGCCTGGGGTTTGTTTCCTGCCTTGCGCCCTGTGTTGGCTGGGATTGGCTCCAGCAGACCCCCGTGACCCTGTAGTTAGGATATAGTGGGTTGGATCATGGATGGATGGATGTACTTCTCTGTCTGTTTTTTTGTCTGGGTCAAATCTTGTAACTGACTTTAAACCCTCTTTTGGCAAAGCGAATTTCTTCAAATTTTGCATACGTGCTCAGTATCGATGACAATACAATAATCCATCAAAACCGATGCAAAATATAATTCTTTTTAGTATTCAAATAATTCTGCAAAGAAGTTATATTACGTAATACTTTTAAAGAAGCTTCCCATTCATGAAAAATAATTAAAGAAAATTAATTTGCAAAATACTCTAAAACTAAAAAGTTAAATATATATAATTTTTTTTAAGTAAAATGATTTTATTTACTTTAGTTATAAATGCAAAGAAAAACAAAAACAAAAATTTTTCTTTAACCACAATTTTTATGGTTATATGTGACTAAATAATATTGTGGGGCACACATGAATTAATTCATTCAATCAATTAATAGCATAGCTACTTTCATTCTAAAATATGTAAAAAAAACCCCCAACATTGTAATTACCCACAATGCTAAGGAAGTTTCAAAAATTGTTTGAATTGATTAATTTATGTGCACCCCACAAATGTATTTTGTCACATATAACAACGTAAATTGTGGTTAAAGAAAAAATTCTTTTTTGCCTTTTAGAGCATTTATAATTAAAGTAAATAAAATCATTTCAGTTAAAAAAAGTATATATTTTATTTTCATATATTCATATTTTTCAGTTAAATTATTGTTATATAGCTACATTGTAAATCTAACATTCATTATTTCCAACCATTTATTCATAATCCATTTCTTGCTGCAGCTGTTTCAATATGAGGTACTGGGCAGCAAAAGTTTATGTTTCCTACATTTGGAGCAAACCAGAACTAACCCTGAGAGGATAGCAGTCCATTACCAAGCTCACTTACACACACACACACACACACACACACACTCACTCTCACACTTAGTAGGCTACTCTACAGTTTACCAGTTGACCTCAAATGCACATCATGAGATGTCAGAGGCAATGTAGCCAGACATACTAAGAATCTGAGTATAATTCACAGACAATATTCAACCCTCACTTTGCACCCCGATCTTTGAATTAATAAAGCAGCAGGGCCACCACCGTGCTATCCATCTAAGTATGCATTCAGCACTTTTAATTTAATCAATGAAAGATTGTGTTATATGAATCAAAAGAATGGTGCTGAGTTGAGTGGAGTCGTCTACCTGTAAAAAACCTGATGTTGTTGTTGTCAGAAGACAAGTACAGAGCTGCACAGTATTTGTAATGCACAGGAACAATTGAGCAAAATATTGAGCAATTATAGAAATCAAGCCATCAAATCTTTTGTTTAATTAAACAGAATTGGGAAAGTTGTAGGCAATTTTTTCTAATGTGACTTCTTGGGTTTCAAAATGAATAAAGTAAATCTGGTAAATTAATTTAAATAATGTGCATAGTTCACTCTCACTAGGAGTCTTTCTGGATTACAGATTTCATTTTCAACAATTTTCAGAGCAACTAAGTTTAATTAACTTTAACAAGAAATGACCATTAATTCTATGGCATTATAGATATATAAGAACATTGCCTGATTCTTTTAAAAATATTTTGAGCACATGATAAACATAATGTTGCTTCCAATGTTGGTTTTTTTTGCCAATTGTGTTTGCCTTTTCATTAGAAGTGTAATGATTTATGATTTGGAGGAAGATACAGTTGGTAAATTTAAAAGTTTCAGTGCTTATATGACACAGGATGTTCTGCTTGCATTTCTCTCAGTATTTCATTTCTTGGCCTCATATTTACTGCTTACTAGTCATTACCCTGTTTTCCAAAGCTAAGCCCCTTGTTGCAGCTAGTTTATATTTGCGATTAATATTTACATTGCTTAATGTGTACTGCCCAATGATTTTGAATGAAATTAATCAGCTTTGAGCATGCCATGTTTTTTGTACCATGTCAGATGGCAGCATGCAAAAGAAAAAGCTTAGCCTTCTTAACAGAACTGTGAAACACCAAGGAGCTAAAAAGTGAAGCATTTTATACAGCACAGTCAAACAAATATGTACCGCAAGCTCTTTATTATACTAGGAAACATGCTGTGTGGTCAGTCCCTAATCAAGAGCACGGGTGTCAAACTCCGGTCCTGGGGCCTCATGTATAACGCCGTGCGTAGAACTCGCACTATAACATGGCGTAAGCACAAAAGCCGAAATGTGTTTACGCACAGAAAAATCCAGATGCAGGAATCTGTGCGTACTCCAACTTCCACGTTCTTCCGCTACATAAATCCCGATCAGCGTGAAAACTAACGCTCGTGCACGCGCATTATGTAACGCCCCAAATCCTCCCAGAATTACGCCTCTTTGAATATGCAAATCAATATAAATCGCCCTTAAGCGCAGCCTTCTGTGAAAAGACAATGGGAAAAGCACGGGAAAATATAAGAATTTCAGCGAATACCAAGTGGAGGCAAAGGAAAAACATACTATTTGTTCAAATAAACCGTGGTATAATCAACAAAAGCAAGTTGATCGAGTGACATAGCATGTTGGAGAAACTTGAAAGCTCACATCCACAAAATCGCACAGTGCCGGAAATAAAAAAGAAGTCACATATCAAAGTCGCCGTGAGAAGAAGAGTTGTAAGCCCACTGTCTGAGTGTCATATGAAAGCTTATTAGGGTACAGAGAAAAAAGGCACACAGTGGGGAAAAAGCACGAAATGTCAACTTCAATCTCGACATTTCCACTTTAATCACGTAGTTTATTTTGTCATTAAAGTAGAACATCATAAACTTCATCTTAAAATCGTTTAATTAACCAGTTTCTCAAATCACATCGTAATTAAAGTAGCACGTTAAATGCTTTGTTTTGTATTTGATCTTCTATGTGCTTTGTGTGTGTGAATCACTACTTGCTTTTTAAACTGGCTCTCTTCCTCCAACTGGACACAGAATCCATTACATTCCTAATATTACAGTTCTCTGAATAACTAAAATACTGAGATGTATACGTGATATCATTTTCATGATGATAGGAGTTAAAGCACGTTATTAAACGTGTTTCACTTCGATGAAATAATTTATTGCAGCAGTACAATCAGGGGCGGCTCTAGGCTTGTGGTGGCACTGGGCAGAGGAAGAATCCGTGGCTCCTTCGCCCGCCAGTGTCAGTAAGGTAGCTTATGCCCGGTGGATGGCCTCGTCCGTTGTGGACACTGCATAGCCGCCTCGTGCTCATGACACAAGCATTTAACTTTCGCCGAAATTTGTCGCTGTGTTTTTAGCTGTGTTGTTGTTTTCTCTTTCTGTTTTATATTCAATATATATTGGCGTAGCCGTCACTGCATTCAGTGCTTTTCTTTCCCCAAGTAACCGATCGCCACACAATCAGCTCTGTAATAGACGTTAAGCCATCTGTAAGCTTAGCGCCGATTCTTCAAAACGTTTAAGGAACATTGAAATATCTTCGTAGTACATGTTTAATTATTCTATCCTTCACGACACTCCCAGTGAAGAATATAGATTATTTAAATGAAGTTAAAGTTTTATCTGTATAATTTAATAAAAAATATTTTGTTGCATTTCACCTTAAAAATGATATCGTCATCATATGTAAATACGCACTTTATAAAGTGGCTCAGGTTGTGCGATATTATAACTGTAGTGCAGCTTTACAGTGGGGTGATTGTATTTATAAGTACAAACAATTCTACAAAGTGCAATTGATTGAATGCATTTAAAGTTCTTGGGATTAAACTGTTTCTGAACCGCGAGTTCTGTACTCCTGTAAGACTTTAAAACATTTTGCAGTGGCTGAGACAGGGTGTCCTTGAAGCTGTATACCGATAATTCTCTTTCCAATCAGCTGCTGCTGTGATTCACACTCAGATACAGTGATATAAATACTCTGAGTGCTGCAGTGAGAGTAATATGGAAAAAGATGATCCGCTGTGGCAACTCCTAACAAGAGGAGCTGAAAAAAGAAGAAGAAGAAGAAGTGAGAGTAACAACGCTAAAGCAGTTATGGTATTTGGAATACTGTACTATGGCTGTTCCCTGGACCATTATATTGTTACGAGTTAATTACAATCAGATGCATTACACTAATAAACAATATGCGGTTAGTTTCAGTGTATTTATAAAGCCGCGTCAGGAAAATAAAGAATAACCACACAGGAACAGTAGCACTGCTTTGACGCTGGGTGCCGCCAGTCTGCAAAACCGAGCGGAGAACTTGTGTACGACAAGGTATGAGGTACCGTGGAAAAGTGCGTGGATTTACGCCAAGTGTAGGTTTTATACATCGCGATTTGAACGTGGAAAAGTTCTTACGCAACATTTCTGTGTGTACGCACCGTTTATACATGAGGCCCCTGGAGGGCTGCAGTGGCTGCAGGTTTTCATTCTAACCATCTTCTTAATTTGTGACCAGTTTTTGCTGCTAATTACCTTCTTTTGCCTTCATTTTAATTACCTTGACTCAGGCCCCTTAGTTGTTTCCTTTTTCTTAATTAGCAGCCAAAAAATAACGAGCCACAAAACAAGAATCCATATGACCAGCTCACCTGTGCCCATCACAACATATGTGGAGGTCGAGGTCTCAGTACTGCTGATCTCTCAGCTCATCAGAACATTGTGAGGGTGGTCTTAAAAAAATCAACAGTTCTGGAAATGTCTGCTGTGGCAGAATGAGAGCACCAACAAGCCATGGAATTTAATGATGAGTTTAATTAACAGCAAGAATCTGCTTCTCATTGTGAAACTGGTTGGAGTCTGAAGCCCTGATTTAGCTGGTCATCTGTTGGCTCGTTTCATGCCTCATTTCTGTTTTGCTGCCATTTAATGAAGAAAGGAATCAATTCAGAGAAATTAATCCTTAAGAAAAGGGCTATTAAAATGAAGGGAACAGGAGTTAATTATCAGTCAAAACTGGTCACTGATTAGGAAAAGGGTTAGAATGAAAACCTGCAGCCACTGCGGCCCTCCAGGCCTGGAGTTCAACACCCCTGATCTAGAGAATGTCCCCCCAAAACATTCTATCAGCAGACAGACAAACTCAGGGTTCAAGTCATACTCAGTTTGAACAGTGCATGAGTGAGGCATGGAGGCATGACAATGACTGCGGTCTACAGCTGAACCACTCCTCTAGTAACCTGACGTGAGAATGCAAGTTTGACAGAATAAACGAAAACCCTTCAGCATAAATCTGTTTGATGTAGACACAGGGCAACTGATCCAGCTTTGTACCTTTTCAGCACCTTATGTTTAATTAGCATAGACATTATTTTTAGAATTAAAAGCAGTAGTGATAAATAACAAGAATTATAATGATTTTTTTACATTATAATACAAAACCTTCTATATCATCCAAAATAAATTGAAAAACAATGGCTTGACAAAAGTCTGGACTGCCTAATCACATTCAATATGCCTTCTTATCACAAAGTCACACTAAAGCAAATGCAACATGTTCACTATGGTGAAAAGGAAAGCAGTAAGCTGCTGGAGGTTTAAATATAATGTTTAGGTCAACAAAAACTGAAAAAAAGAAATTCCAGAATTTTACAAAAAGGGAAACAACTAATAGGTTGCAACCTACAGAAGTTGTGCAGCAATTAAAACAAGTTAAGCCTTGCAACTCGAAGCAAACAATTTGCACAGGTGTCCCAATTTCTGTTGATTTCTGTCTGTCACAGACTGCACTACTACATCCTCTGAAGTGCAACTTGGACAATATTACACTGCTGAAAGTTGTAAATTCCAGGGACAATGGCAATAAAATGGCAATTAACATATGAAATAAGACCCTTTAGAAATGTAGGCATTTCATTTAGAAAAACTGCAAAATAAAATCCAAGTGTCAGTGAGTATGGTGGCCTACACAATCCAAAAGTGACCGGAAACTGGAAGGATTTCTGATAGGAAGAGATGTGGCAAGTCCAAAGTCACAACTCAATCAATCAGATGACACGTTTCTGAGGGCCACCAGCTTGTGTGATAGGCACCTCACAGCACAACAGCTTAACTGTGGTTGATAAAAGCAAGTCTCGGTTTCTACTGTGCAGAGGAGACTTTGTGCTTCAGATTTGCTGGTTTGACAGGGCATGTGGCAGTAAGAAAGCCATTTCTTAAAGAATAACATGGGGCTTTGAAATACCAGCTGTGGACGACTGCAGACTGGAAGACAGTCTTATGGACCAATGAATCAAAGTTTGAAATCTTCAGTTCATTACATGGGCTGTTTGTACACGGCTGAGTTGGTGAAAGGATGATTCCTCAGTGGGTGACACCATCTGGCAAACATGGAGGAGGAAGTGTGATGGTCTGGGGTTCTTTTGCTGGAGGCAGAGTTGGTGACTGGCATTCTGAATCAAAAGGGTTACCACAGTTTGGCTGTTCTATCAGCAAAAGGTGGCTACTTTGATGAATGAAAAATTGGAATTAAATTTCGTACACTTAATAATTCTTTGACTTATTTTTTTTATTTGCTATTATTTAATTATTCCATGCCTTGATTTCATGAAACATTAAGACATTAAACTGTGTGCATTTCTGTAAAAACTGAATCAACGGAGGTGTGCTAAAACATTTGACCTGTAGTATATCCCATATAGAGCACACATGCATATATGTATTTCTACTTGATACAGCACATACACAATTAAAGCAAACAGAAAATTCAATGCGCAGTATAGTTTACCTAAGTTAATGCAACAATTGGAATTAGGTGTTGAGGTCCAAAGAAAAATTGTGCCTGGAGGATTCAGTTTTAAGAGGTAGAAAAATGAAGTGGGGGATTTGGTTCATAATTTAATGTTGAAAGGAAAGAGCTGCACAAGCAGGATGCATTTTTGAATGTTTTCTTTTTATGTATTTCTATTGGCACAATATGAAGATGTGGCATTAGCTACAGTACACGGCACCAGATGACAGCTGTTAAGATCGACTGGTGAAGTAAAACACTAAATAATATCAACAGGAGGCTTAGGGGCAAAAGGCAAATGTAATTATAATTTCAGTGCTGCGGTTTTTGGTATTGGTTAATATAAAGTGACACCACTTGGCTTTATTGCTGTGGTTGATCCTTGAAGATTTATACGTAATATTCTCCTGCCTATTATTTGCTGTTTTAAGCAGGTATCTCAGAAGTTAAAAACTGAGTAACTTTATGGCGGGTGTCTTGTGTGTGTCTGAGAAAGGAAACCCAAATAGAAGATGCTATCATTTTTTCTGCGCTCTCTGCAGTTTCATTTGCTGTACTTATTATTTTTTTTTTATCTATTTCTTGCATTTCAGGGTGGAAAATAGAATTTTGTTGATTTATTGCTGTTTCATATTTCTGGAAATAGCTTTAATTGTGCATCTGGCACATTTGGAGAAATGGGAATAAAACCCCAGCAGAGATAAGGTGATTCAAGATTTATTTACTGGAAAATGCGTACATAAATTTGTATAGTTGTCAAAATGTCAGCTTTATTGTGATGCTCGTTCGTTGAGGTGCGGGTTGTTTAAAAGTAGATTTAGGTGATTATTGTACATGAAACAAAAATTATAGGAATGTTTAAGAAAATAAATACTGCTTCTCTTTCCTTTCACGGACAAAATATATTCATTCAAATTAACGTATAACAGAAATTAATTCATGTGAAATATTTGAATGTGCAGATTTGACTTAAAGGTCCTTTTGTTAGGTATAAATTATTATTGGTTCAATCAATACCTACGTACAGTACTTTATATATTTAAAAGATAGTATCCATTGTGATCTAAAGGGGGCGCTGTCGATCAGTCCCCTGGCTAGAGCAGTAGTTAGGTAAGACTACAAACAGGATGGATGGGAACAGGGAAATGGCAAAGGCCAGGCCCTCACAACTCTGCCCCTTGTGATCCCAAACAAACTAAAGTGTCCTCTCAGACGTGATCTCCTCTGGTGTTGTCTGACCCTAATTCATATTTCTCTTTTTTAACTCTAAACTTCAACTGCCTCTTTCTTTCTCTCTCTGGTGCCCTCTTCCTTCTTGCCTTGAGTATCCTTAATTCCATTGTTCTCCCAGTTCCGAGCTCCCTGATTGAGATTAGGAAGACCCTGATAAGGTGCGCCTAAGAAGCACTTCTGGGGTATTCACCTTTATAGATTAGAAAAACTTTTAAACTGAGGCCAGTTTGATACTCCAAGTGATGACTGAAGCACCTACATTTCCCAGAATCCACCTGGAGGAAATTCCTAATGAAACTTAACTCATCCTGCTGTTCTTCCATTATGTGAACATCTTGGCTGGCAAGGTAACATAGGGGTCCCTTCTGGGAATTGCCACCCACTGCACTTTTCCTCAACGTCCTACTGACTATTAGAATTTACTAACTTACAGTTCTGAATAAACTTTGAAAGTGTACATACAGAGGTTAACTAAGTCTGATTCTGTATTGAATTCTGAAGTCTTCCCAGAGTGTTTTGTTGCAATGTTAGGCTGAAAAATGTGGTTTTAAATTTAGCATGTCAGTAGTTATATAGGTAATAGGGAGAAGTCAAGCAAAATTACACCTTTTATTGGCTAACAACTAGTTAGCCAATAAAAGTTGTCATTTTGCTTGACTTCTCACCACATTCATAATAGCTTACATGGTACAACACCCTAGTACTTTAGGTAATGGCCTAAGACATTATTTGTACTCACTGAGATGATTTTTATTTTTGTCTATAATGTGGCCTCACCATTCATCCATTTTCAATAACCATGTCTTCCATTGTAATGTCTTAGGTTGTTAAAGCTTTTGCCACCAGCATTTGGTGTAAAGCAGAAACAAACCTCAGGCTGAACGCCACTTTCTTACAGGATACATTCAAACACACACACACACACCATTACTCTCACATAAACACACACACACATCCAATTCAGCACTAACAGCTAAAATGTGGTTTTTGAGATGTAAAAGTAACACTGGTGTACTCATGCAGAGCCCGCACAAACAGTGGGCATGTGGACCTGGCCTGGCACCGGTCCTTTGTTTAAAATGCCCACTGTGACCTGCCTGGGAATTAAATTCACACATCCAAAGTTGTAAGACAGCAATGCTAACTACTGCCCAGGGTCGTGTTGTAAGAAAATTTTAAATGTTTTAACAGCAGTACATGAAACCAGTGTTGTCCTGCGGGGAAGGCCCACTTTTCAGGTTTGGCTCACGTGGTGTTAATGTGTGAAATTGCATTCCTTCTATTAAGAAACCCTTTTTACTGATCATTTTTAAGACATTTTCTACTTTTCTCACTATTTTTAAATTTCAAATTGTACTTGTAATGTTGTTCTTATGTTTGGTTACCTTTTCCTGATATTATTCTTTAATAGTTGCTGTATTGCTCCATCCTGGTCTAATAGATGTTCTTCAGGTATTAACACTTTTGGACTCATTTAAGTAGAAGATTTTAGTCATTTAGCACAAGAAAATTCAAAACTCACATTCGATACAACTATTGACTGCAGCTCCTGCAAGCACAAACCATCCCCTCACTTCCTGCACCTGCTCCTCCATTACAGAGCCTATTCAGACAGGAACCAGGTCAGGAAGGAAAGTACATCAGAAAATAAGAAAGACCAGCGGGTAACCTTAAGATTTCATTTTTTTGATGTTCCACAAGCATAAACATTTACCCAACAGATTTCCACTTGTATGGGCTACACAGTGTAACAAACTCACTAGTTGATTAAGAAGGTGGCAGCCTTCAAACTTAGGCCATTTCTTTGATTAGTGATCTATAGGAACACAATCAAGAAGCTTATTTTTTCTGTCATGAACCTGTGTAGAAAACGGACTGTTATACAGAGCATGTAAGTGTGTCAACAGGTGCCCTGTTTTAAGCCACATTTGCTTCAGGATGGATCAAAACAATTATTAGCATTTTAGGTTATAAAACCAAAAGAGGAAAAAAGACAACTGCAAAGTGTTAGCCATCTCACAGTGGTTTTATGTGATTCATTATGAATAATTTGAGAGTGTAGGATTTCCATCTCCAAGTCATGATTTATTTAAAATAGAATGCATGACACGGCCCATCAAATATGGACTTTGTACTTCATGCATTACCATAAGAAAGCCTTTCTATGACACTTGTTCCTCTCTCTCTTTTTAAGTGCAGGATAAAACCAATTGCTCACAAATGTCAACAGGCTGTCAAGTGCAATTCAATGATTAAGTATCCTTATTATTTTTTTCCTCTTTTGGGCTAGCATGATGACTCACTGCTGTGGTACCTTCATCATTTGCATCTATTAGTGAAAAGTATCCGACAGCAAAATAACTAAAAAGTGGATAGAGCAGGTTCAGTGGCATTTAGGAACATGTTTATAATTTACATTTATCCATTTTTAGTTTATCATATAATGGATATATTCATGGAAATTCATTAAAATACTACTATAAATTTCAAATAATTATAAAGTAATATTTTATGAAGATGCCACTGGGTTAGACTTTTGCTTCCAAGTACTGTATTAAAAATACTTTCCAAAAAGAAAAGCTGTATAAAATATATACATCATATACACTCTGAATATATATATATATATATATATATATATATATATATATATATATATAGTGAGATGTGGCTGGCTTGTCATCCCGGCCAATACAATACCCCCAGGCCGCCAGATGGAGCCCTCTCTGCAGTAGGGAGTCATTGGACATGTAGTTTTTATACAAGACCCTGCTGGATACCACAGGGGCCGCAAGAGGGAGCTGCAGGGAGGACCAAAGACTTCTTTGTGCCCTTTTACCTGGAAGTTCGTCAAAGGAAGAGTGACGGGTTTCCTGGGTGAAGAAAAGAACATTTTACCTGACCCGGGAAGTGATACAAGATCACATGGACTGGGGATTGAGAACACTTCCGGGTCAGGGTATTTAAAAGGAATACGGGAGCTCCCAGACGGAAATTTGTTAATTGTGATTTATATGAGTATAGTGGAGGAGAGGGTGCTTTGTGCAATGTGGCAAGTTAATAAAGTCAACTGTTGGACTTTTACCTGGTGTCTGGAGTCGTGGACAGGCGTTCAAGGGCGCGATATGGCCCTAAACTGTCACTATATATATATATATATATATATATATATATATATATATATATGTGTGTGTGTGTGTGTGTGTGTGTATGAGTGAGCAAAAGTAGGTGTACAGTTGTGCGTACGTGAAACACAGTATTTATTCTTGTAGTATTATTTATTTATTAATTATTGTATTATTCATTTGTATTATTTGTCTTCTTCCTCTTCTTATTATTATTAAAATATGCTTGAGTGTAGCAATCATAACCTGTGTGTCTTTTTCCATACGGAAAATATAAACCTACTTTTGCCCATTACTGCATATATTGTGACCACCAGGATGTGCCAGCCGCCCAAACAGCTGAACAACCCAGATACAGACACAAGATTTATTTATTTTCATCTCTTCTCTTCTCCATCTCTACTCCTCCTTCAAGCTTTGTCCACTTCCTCCCGACTCTGCCTCCCCGAATGGAGTGAGGTGGCCCCTTTTACAGAGGACCTGTAAGTGTTCCAGCTGTTCCACAATCTCCTGCTGGCCACACTTCTGGGTGTAGCGCTAGCCCTGCAGGTAAGTGCTCAGGTATTCTCCATGCGCCCCCTGTTGGTGGCCAGAGGCCCTGAGAGTGTTGAGGTTCCGTGCTTCAACATCGTGGCAAAGGCATCCCAGCTTTCCATTACTATATATACATTTTTTTTGGCTGTCTTCAAAAATCTGCTACTAGAAGTACCCCAAATAATGAAAACCTACCTACGTGTTGAGAAATAATTTGCCACACAAGAATTCTTGTACATTCAGTCTTTTGCATATCCATGTGCTTTCCTTCTGAAAAGTGTTTATTTTAATGTGACCTCCTAATGAAATGAAGGGCTTAGTGTATAGACCACCTCCTGGATATCTGAGCAGTAGGAGCAGCCCTGCAGCCACAGATCTCAAAAGACTACTATAGGAGGTTTCATTCTTCCTTCTTTGTGCATTTTGAGGTTTGTTTAATAGCCTTGCTAACTGGAATGTATAGCGGACATAGTAATACAATGGGTGTCAACTCTTGCAAGGGAAACCTGTCATCCAATGTTCTCCTTTCCTTCCTATCCTAAGTTGAAACCTTTGCTGTTAAGATGACTGGTGTCTGCTGATGGTGCTGGAATTTGAACCTGGGACCTGTGAAGCAGTAGCATTTACCACTTTTCCACTTTGCCACCCAATAGAGTTGATCCAATTATATTATTTTTTATTGCTAATGTTGTCTCTCACTCTCGCTGTGAAAGCATATCTTGCACTACACTCATGTGTTTTCAGTGCTTTTTCCATTTTATTTTTGTCTGTTTGGTTTTATATATATAACCCCTATCTATTAACCATGGCATTCGAGAAGAGTGTGGAAACAATGAAGCCTAAGAAGCAGGCTGTAGTATCGACAATCAAGGTGAAAAAGGAACTTATCACAAAGCATGAAAGAGGTACATACTGTATGTGGCGGATCCTGCGGCCCTCAACCAGTAGTGCTGAGAGGCAGAAGGGAGAGAGAATATCAGAAATACAGTTATTTGGTGTGTTTATGGAATGCGACTCCCCTTCCAAACAGTAACCTTTCTCTTCCTCTCCAGCAGCCCCATGGACATCACCACTCCTCACTAAGGTACAGAAAATGTAATTTTCATTTTATTATACAGTATTTACTTACTTTATTTATTGTTTACATGTTTTAATTTATGTTTTAGGGCATTTAATTGTGTTATTTTTACCTTACATTATGTGGATTTGCTGTTGAAGTTTATCGAAACAGGTATTGTTTAGGGTTCAGGAATGCATTAATTCACTTTCCTTTATTTCTAATAGGGAAAAACTGATGTGGACTGTTAACAATTCACAGTTTGAACAGCCTCCTGAAATGAATTAAAGTTGAAGTACGAGGCACCACTGTATTTGACAAAAACACTAATAACATTTTTTGATTACCATTTTGCTGAATGTGTGTAGTGGTTGTTTTAATACAGTAAGTTTGTTCTCGGACAGATGCTAGCAGTCTGCATGCTTCGTGAAGATCTTCTCTGTATGGTAGATGTTGTTTTTTTTGTTTTTGTTAGGGTTTTTTTTGCATAAAATGCAAAAAGCACCTACTGTCGTCTGCGGTGGGCTGGTGCCCTGCCCAGGATTTGTTCCTGCCTGGTGCCCTGTGCTGACTGGGAATTGGCTCCAGCAGACCCCCGTGACCCTTGTTAGCGGGTTGGCCGATGACTGACCTACTATCATTATCATGTCTGTCTGTCTGTCAGAATGAAACAACTCAGCTCCCAGAGAAAAAATTATGTTGAAATTGTGTACAACTCCAGGAATTTTTTTTAGACAAGTCCAGTTTTATTGACATATCTCAGATAGAACTAATGTACTGTGCGCATTTTAATTTAGATTTAAAATACGTTGGCAATTTTTGTAACTTGTCACTCTTAAAACAGAGATTTCCAAACGATTTAGTTCAGAGAGAATGGTGGAAACTCTTAACGGTTTGATGAATTGCAACAAAACAGCACTCAAATTTGAAACGATTGTGACAGATAGATTTATTGCATGCTGGGTGTGTTACTGTATGTTCTCATTTTATCGTCTTAATTAAATGTTTTCAAAACACTTAGTCCAGTAAACAACACCTTAGCTCTAAGCATTCATTCTTGTCTCTGCTTCTCTCTGTAACTCGTTATATAAGATATCTTGTGGTTAGCTTCAGCTCTGTCATCTTTTGTAGTTTGAGTCTTGATAGAGTGAAAATGGGAACTTACAGAATAAAAATGATTATTATAGAGAGTCTAATATAAAGTAACATGCTAAAATGCGGTACATGTGTGTAAATGCAAACTACGTCTACGTATAAATATGTAAATGTACAAAAAATGGAGCATTAAGTCTGCAAAGCTATTTAAAGCAAAATCAGGGTGAAATTTTGATTATTACTGCTCATTACACCTTGGAATGGAAATACAAAGCAGCACATTGAAAGAAAAAAAATGTACATTCCTTTAAGGTTTATGCTCTTGCACGAGTTTCAGGCTCAACTTGGAAAAAATGAGAATAAGAAAGAGGATCTTCTTGTTTTGGCCCAAAAGGCCAGTTGGTTGTCATTTGTATGAATGGAGGCTTCTAGATCTTACTACAAAACTCTTACCCAGTGTATGATCTTAGACAGAAAACCAAACCTGTGCAGTATGGTGAACAAATAGCCCCATTCAGTTCTGTCAAAAGTCTTCCCTGTTGACTGAGATAATACCATTTATGAAATTTCTGACAAAAATACAAAAGTATATTCTATTAAATAGATGGTGAAAATTGTAAGATGAGTGTTTGTCCTTGCTAAACCTGGTCTGGCCATGGGAACTAATGGAAGGCAGCCGTTTTATTTTGAAGGGTGGCAAGTGCTTTGCCTAAATCTTTAGTATTAGTGTGTCACCTCCACCTTGCACTGTCATTGGTTTCTTTAACTGTCTCCTTCTGAAATTTTCTAAGAACTCTGCTGGCGTAAATATGTGATGGACAAGCTCCGACAATAGACAGAAGTCTCTCAAGACACCTTTAAAATCAAATGTCTTTGAAAATCAAGTCAAATGACTTACTCCTTTGAACGCAGAGCTCAATCTCCTGAATACTGTCCTGCACTGATAATCAGACTACTGGTAGGAGATCTCCAAAAGCTCAACAGAACTGATCTCGACACACACCTCTAGTCCCACAACTCGTCATCACCACCTTCCACCTGACACTTCCTTGATAAAAAGGAGTGTCCCTTCATCCATTTACTAAACGTCATTTTTGGAGTTGCAGAGACAATTTTGGTTAGCTAAATTAAATTTTAACACTATACAGAAGTTTTGATTTCCCACTGTTAGCTTATTCATATGTATGAATATAGTTTTCAATTATTTAAATTTACTGACATACACCAGCCATTATTTTACTATTACCTTGATATTAAAGTACATATGCGGCATATGTAAAATGAAATACCTTTTCAAGTTTTGATTAAATAAATGCTGAGAATATACTACACCTAATTATGTGCTTTTCATTTGTGATTAAACCATGAAATCATTGTTTTTTTTCTTTAAAGAAAATGAAATGCACAATTAATCTTTATTCTATAACCTGCCCAGTGCTTATTATCTGCTGATTAAATGCTTAAGTGAAATTGATAACTTTCTAAATCAATGTTAAAGATAATAATTCTTTAGTATTTGATGTATTGATGGCTTATGGGGATCCTCGATCATAGTCTAAATGTCAGCAATTTATAAAAGAATTGAAACTGCTTAAGAATGACGTACTCTTAAATCATTCCTAAGAAAATAAAGCTAAAGAAGACAGATTAAAGATTGTTTTAGATATTTTTTGTAGATCCAGGATATCTACTAATTCTAATTTGTGTTATGGGAAAATAAAAATAAACTTAATGATAAAAGAACCATTTTTTTCCCACGTAGCTTCTTGTGCTGTAGGTCAGTGGTTTGGGTTATTCTATGAGTAGTTTACATGCAGGAAGTATACAAAATAGACAAATAATTTTGTTCTTTTGGCCTTAGTAGCCCACTGCATCTTTGTTGTGGAGCTTTTTAAGTTACAGACTGCCGTGACGCTGTAGTTGGGATATATGGATGGATGGATGGAAAGTAACTTTTTAAAATAGATTTCATTTACCAGATTCCACATATGCAGATAAGATCAGTTTAAAATGGTCAAGACACGCATGAACATTCATTCTCCTCGAGTGTACGTTTTTTGGCATTAAAGAAAGAAAGAACATTTTATGAGGCCTGAATGTCGCAGTACACTTTTAGCTGATCATAGTTTTCTTAGTCCAGTAATATATACCACGCCACACTTCATTCTGTTGCTTTGCGGAGTGGACAGTAATGAATAAGGCCATTAATTGTGAAAAATGAACTTTGCAGATCAGTTTTACAATTGATCCCTGCACGGCTCATTCTGCACCGTGTACGACTGATGCTGCCTGTGTTGTTAATGTTCCAATATTTCATGGAAATGTGGAAGATCCAGAGGCGGTAATATATGAAGGCAGTGTAGCTGCTGACTAAAAGAACATTAAACAAGGATATGTTGTAGACCTGGCAAGTATTAAAATAAAAAAGAAACTATATTGGCATTCATATATACAGTATCAATCTTTCACATTAGCTTTACTCTGCTGTTCTGCAAATATTTGAGGTCACTACCTGCATTTATTTACATGTCTCGTTGCCATTAGACATTATTTTATGATTTGTGAAAAGTAAAGTAACAATTTAGTTCTATGCATGTGCTTTCCTTTAATGTCTAATCTCCTTTTAACATTAATTATATTTTAAATTAATGTAACTCTGCTTTATTTGGTATCTGCAGACCTGTTGCGGAAATTATTGGCTCTTCGGTGATTCCAATTTTTTTCCACTTTGACCATTTTTGAGCTATAATTTCATTAAGTTAGTTGAACCTAATCGAATTAGAACTTAAAAATTATGTTGTGTATAGTTAACATTTGCTTTCTGTTCCCAGGGGTTACCATTTATGTCTACAGAATGATGCCCAGGCACACTACTTTTTGGCCCTCTAGCCCCCCGAAACAGTTCTGTTTTGTATCATCTGCTTAGAGATAGCCATATTTCTGGGGTGGGGGTTGATGTTTTGTAAAATTTGACTCGCTTGTATGGAATGTTCTTTGGTTTTAATAAATTCAATAAAATGAGATCCATATTTCTGCTCTTTGTAAAACCCTCTGTTTGTAGGTTAGGTTTGTGGAGGGTAGCAGCAGTGAACCAGTCACCAGCTCATCACAGAGGACACCCGGCCTTATTCATGCACACAAAAATCAAGCAAATATAAAAATCTGGAAATCAGGAGTGGCTGGAGACCCCCCTCCATCATATCGATGGAAAAGTCCAACAGACAGGGACACCAGTGCACCATGAACTGTGAAATGGGAATGAACACCACACTGCCCGGCATGCTGGGGAATTAATGCTTTATTTATGCATTTATGTATGTACTGTATGTATGTTTTTATTTCATAGGCAGACATTTGGGGCTGCAAACTGAAGCTTTGTCTTCGAAAGGTAAGCTGTATTAAGATTCATTCTATACTTGATGACTGAATAGTTGCAAATGGCACTCAACCTATCAGAATAAAAAATGAATGATGCCAATACAGACCAATACGGTGTCACCTTGTAAAATATTGGAAATATAAGCTGTATTAAATGATTGCAAAGTGCAAAGTATGAGGTATTTCAGTCTACCTTCCTAAAGTGGCATCCAACCATCTCCTTCCTTCCTTCCCTCAATCCAGAACATTCATGCACTGACCCCCTGGGCAGACAGGCTCCATTTATTGGGCTGCTATTTTCCAAGCAACACTCATGGGTGACAGAGTTATAAAACAGTATATAAAAAAGTGAGAGATGGAAAAATAATGTATAGTAATGCATGAAATAAATAGTAAATCATAACTTACAGTATGTAAGTCTGTCAGCCAATCTCATTTTACAGAACTAATAAAACCCCAAAAGTAATCGTACAGCATTTAACAAAGTGAAAATTCTGTACTCCAACAGAATAAACAATAAACAGAGCTTGTTGAAAACAGGGACAAAAATCAGTGAAAATACACAAGTTTTGATGAATGCAATTTTGACTTCCAATGGAGAATCTCAGCTTGGTATGGATTTGGCCCTTGTCATATATCATCACATTATAATATTGTTCATAAAATGTAAGAACTAACAATGACTTCAAAACAGCATCCTCATGATGTCAATGTATGTGTCAGGGCGTTTTGTCCATTCCTTGGCTGACACGTCAAACAGATCCACACAGTTTATGAAGCTCAGCTTGTTTAAATAGTGTTATTTTGCTTCCCAATTTCATTTATCCCTGTGTGATCCCTTCCTCTTCTCCCTTTCTTTGTCCATTTGCTTTTTCTTTTGTAAAAACTTTGCTGTTTCTCACAGTATGTCACAACTTACTGGCATTCCTTGCCAGTCTAATCCTTTAAAGATGGTATCGTCAATGTGATGCGATGTATCAGTCATTCTGTAAAGAACAGGTGACATTTTTTGAAAGTATCCAGTGCAGGAGAGGGACAGAGTTACATATTCAGCCGAAAAATTGAGTATTTTTACCTGTTCTATTGAATGTGCCTATTTTTTGTCCTGGATTTTTTTTTTAAATGTGGTGCATCCTCTTGTCAGGGGCGGACTGGCCATTAGGGCATTTGGGCAATGCCCGGTGGGCTGCGGACTCTGGTCTGGTCATGGGCCGGCCGTTTAATGAAATAAATTTTATGTGCTGGTTACTGTTTGACATTAAAATTAATTTTCTAAACTACTAAACATTATCTGTCCGGTACTGCGATTTATATAGTCCTATATAATATACCGTATTACGTCATCAAGTTGTTTTAGTTGTCAGTATACAACATTGCAGCAGAAAATTTGATCAAAACTAACTGCCTTTTGCCGATTTCTGTTTCGATACTGCTGCATTTTGGTTAGCATATACATTATTGCAATTTATTTGATCTCATATCTAGTATTTAAATTCTTCGGTACTAATAATTAATTTAGATTATGTATTATGCATTTTATTGTTCTCTGGTCATCGGCATGAGCGATAGTGGTTTTCAGCTGCGATTATTAGTATGATAAAGCACAGGATAGGATTTTTTCATATTAGTACGGAACATTTATAGTTAATCGTTAGGTTAATGGAACATTTCATTCATGTGAGGTTTTCATTATAACCTTGGTTATAATTTATTCCATTGTAATCAAATCATCAAATTCTTCCATGTGAACTCTGAATACAGTGAGGACTGACTGAGGTCATTTATGTTAGGTAGAATGCCGTCTGGAGCTATTTTTTTGTTTTTTCTGTCCTCCCTGGCCATCGGACCTTACTTTTATTCTATGTTAATTAGTGTTCCCTAA